>NC_140480.1:4442597-4827597 GCF_051167445.1 Perissodus microlepis | reverse complement strand
GAGGAAGATTTTTTTTTTTCAATAAATATTAATGTTAGCCCGCGACTTTGTTCCAGTTTTGAATTTTGGCCCACTGTGTATTTGAGTTTGACACCCCTGCTGTAGATGCTCTCAGTGAAGGCTAAACTAAGCTTAAATAACAGGTAACAATTTGTGACAGTGGGAGAGCAGAAAACAGAATATGTAGTTCTATATGTATATTGTCTAATTTTAAATTGATAAACACTAAGATATCAATGCCAAATTAATGTTTTTTCCCTTTTAATTTTACTGTGTACAATGTATTTTATTTTATTTACATGTTCAAAATAAAACAACCAACCAAACAACCAACCAGCGTAGGGTAAAGTCCAGTTTGAGATGATTTTCAAAGCATATAACAATACGTGTCCAAACAATCATGTTTATTTCATGCAGGGTTTACTTTTACATATCTGACAAATAAAAAAGCCACATTAAACTTCAGTCAGTGACTTCATGCACAGTGCAAAACTTACATTATTGCTAAGTGAGATGTGACCACCTTATGCCTCTAACAGCATCAATCTTTGAAAGGTCCTTCACACGAAGGTCATTACGTGTTTCCTAGAGTGCCTGCTGCAGCTTTTCTGTGGATTTAGTCTGTCTTGCCTCTTTATGTTATCTCAGAATGACTCCTTGATGCTGGGGGCTCCATGGGGGCCATGCCATCTGTTGTCGGCTCTTCTCGTTGCCAAATCTTCATGAATCTGACTACATGCTCAGGATTGCTATCACACTGCACAAATTAATTTGGGGGTCAATAAAACCCATCAATCGTGATAGATAAAAACCTGCAGGTTGTTCTACTCTGGTTTTTCAGAACATGCACAGAAAACCACTAACAATATCATCCAGGAGGCATCTGGATCAGACTTATGAACAGTAGGTCTACTCTGAGCTCACTCTGGATGCCTGAGTACTTCACATGCTCTGTAACACTTATGCCAGCCAACGTTACAGCAGAAACTCAATGCTTGCACTTACATTCTTTCTTTCTTTCTTTCTGTCACTATCCCAAGCTCATGTTCAAAGCAGAGGAGCTTAGGACTGGCAAATTGAACTTTTGGCTTCTTGACTGATTTCCTCCTCACCTGTCTCTTCATAGTCCAGCACAACAACTGCATTTGCCACTAATTCTGATCAATGTAGTGCTCTTAGCTCTTCTTCTACCATAAATTTAGAACCAAATATTTTAAACTTCTGACTCATCTGTCCAGAGTGTCTATCATTATTTTTCCACATCTTGGTTTTTCTCGCATAGGCTTTGTTTCCAAGTTTCAGCAACGCCTCTTTGACCAGATTTTTCTACACTGTAAATAGGTGCACCGGAGTCCGACCATCGCTAGCTGCTAACTCACTTAAATCTTCTTATTTTGAAGGAAAGTCAACTGCTGTGATCTCAACATTAACTTTGTGATTCATGAGTAGACAACACATTTGGTGTCTACCACTAGATAACATGCCTTCAAAAGTTGATAGTTTTAATCAGCACAATAAGGCATAAGATTTAAAACAAAAAACTTCATAATGATTGTATATGTATGTAAAAGATTCAGACATTAAAGATGTAATATAGGAGTAAAACTGTCTCCTGCTCTGCTGAAATGCTCTGAATATAAACATGGTTAGGCATAGTGATATTTGCTGCCTACTAGGATCATGCTAGCAATATTCTGGTGTGCTCTGCTGTGTAACGTCTCAAATCCTTTCAAGGATCACAATAAGGATCCTGTCAGACTCCTTTGTATGTTCCTGAGGTTAGGTTCTAGAGGTGGGCTGGCTCAAAGCTAATCCCTCGAGGGATACTCAGCCAGCCCCAGACACATACGGCTAATATTCCAGACATAATCAAAGGGTTTCTTTTGTGCTGATCTAGCTATAATCTCCCCCCTCTCTGCCTGTGTTGTGCTTTTGTCAGTGTTGTCTTGTTGGGCTGAGCTGAGACATCAGGCTCTCAGAGCCCCTCTAGGCAGTGGAGCTAAACTAAATCATCACTGAAACTAAACTAAAGTCTAAAAATGAGAATGCCTGGAATTTTATCGTGTTTTTGTCTCTATTTTATGGATTTTTAAGAGTTGTTTTGTCCATGACTGACCTATAAATGGACTAAAATTTCCAGTTGTACTGAGTGTGTATCTTTACAGTGCTCATTTTAACAATTTCAGTTCAACCCTCTATAATTTATGACTTTTAAACCTTCAAATAACAAGGGCAGTTATGCAGCATGACGTGGGCATACGCAACAGTTAGTCGCAGTCTAAGTTCTTTGATGTCTTTGATTAATGTGGCATTGCATCTGAAATCCCAAGCTATGTGCCATTGTTGGGCCTGTCCTGTGAATTACTATTAGCATACATTTCTATGGATGCACTACTTAGTACATTCACATTACTACTTGAGAACTGGCTGGAGATATGTTACCATGGTAACCCAACCTCGTTTAAGATTAACCAAGTAAAGATTAGGAACATTTTTAAAAGTATATTATGCCTAGCAAAGTGAAACCATATATTTAAACACTTCAAAGGAAGAGCTACTGACTTAGATCTCAGTTGCCTTAATCTCTGTCTAGCAATTTATTTCATGTACTACTGCATTGCATTGTGGGATATTTATGCTGGTGTAATGATTGGCATACATCTGGCCCATTTATAAGATGTACCTAAATGGTCATTAACAATTAAAGTGCATTGTCCCTTTTCAATAAAATAAACATATTTAATGGGTACTCCCCATTTACAGGTATCAGGGTGTAACATAGATGAGGTTTAGCTTAAACTGAAGATCGGCCTATACGTGAACAAAAGTACTGAGATGGCATCTGATGCCCTGCCCTGATTGCACGTGGTAAGAGACTAAGTATCTCTGACTTCTGCAGTAAGTCATACTAGGGCTGTGCCACAACATACCATCCATGACAGTACAGGCAGAAAATTGACAAAACAGTATCATATTACATCAATCGATAATATATTAAACATGTAAAGTGTTTATGTTATCTAGTGCACACAACAATCAGACAAGGCCAGATCCTGTTTTTGACAGCAGGAGCTGCACGCCAGCCTCCGATGACTATTTAGTACCCACAAAACTATTCGCGCTAAACGTGGAAACAACAAATTTGTTTCACCACTCAAAGCAAAAGAAAAACACAGTCGTGTAAAACCAGGCTACGAAGGTGTGTGAAGAGATGCTAGCAGCTGCTGATGTGCAACCCAAAAGTAAACAAATAACTCAACCGAGCATCGCCGGAGTGCCGGCTAAGTGCACTCCATACAACAGGAAGAGCAAACATTGGAGGGAAATTACTGATGGGGTTGCATTGTGGAAAAGGAGGGCTTTAAGCAGCTGGTCAAACAGAGAAAAATATCAGGTAGGAAATATTTTTAATTTCAGCTTTAATATGTGACTATATTGTCCTTGCTGCCCTACTGGTGCACCATAATGCTACTGCTGGCACATTGTTTCAGCAGATTCACACTTTGAATTACGTAGTCTGTCATGACAGCAGCTCATTTCAAAAGAACGATTTTGTTTGCACTAATAAATGTTGTTGTCTGCAAGCTGTAAACATAAATAAAACTGTCCTCAGAAATATCATTATTGCAAATTTCCTTGAAAAATTATGATATAACTGTTGGGCTTTATCGCCCACCTCTGAGCTCATATTTGGTTGGATTAGTAAAAGGTCTCTATGAATACTTTTTCAGATTAAAATTTAAATCAAGTTATGATAAACGTGCAGGGAAATAAATCTCACGTTAGACTGTGTAGTTCAACGTGTTATGAAATATTTACTCAAATCATGCATTCCTTCAGTATTTTACACATTTTAAGCTTTTTATCTACCTCGCATCAACATTCAGCTCAGGATCACCAATTAACCTAATAGACATGTCTTTGGACTGTGGGAGGAAAACCTAAAAGGCACAGAGTGAACGTGCAAACTTGATTCGAGAACCAGAAACCTTCTTGCAGTGAGGCTGCAGTGCACCACTAAGATTATATATACACTTTTTAAAAACATGGAGGCAATTATTGTTTCCACTAGTGTCTGCACATAAAACAACCAGAATGACAGATCATATTGTACTGCTTTTTTCATCAGTGCGTTTTCTCCTGTTATCAGGGACACTAGTGTCATGCATGCCAAGATGGAAATAACAAGAAAAGGCCTTACTTTAAAATGACTACTGTCACCAATGTTTGCTAAAAGTGCACAGTTAAAGATTGCTACCACTCCAGCAAATGGGATTATGCTTGATTCAAATGTCATTGCAGTGCCACATCTCTTAAAAGCCACTACACATTCAGTAATGCCACTTTAAAAATAGAGACAGGCCTATTGCTCGCATGCTGAATATTTTGTGTTGAATTGTGATTATGTGTGTGTTGGTGCCCATTAGTGTCTCTGAGAAACATAAACTTCTCAAGACCATTTCAGGACTCTGGCCTGGCCTAACAGTGCAATGAGGGTCTGCTGCCAGGGATTACAGGATGCAATGTGATAGGTCTTCACATTTGCTGAGGGTCAAGCAGGGCGGAGGCTGCCACTGTTACTGGCTCTGCAATCAGCTGCTCACATGATGCATGACATCTGATTTACAAATCAAATTCCTCTGGCCAGCAGAACTCAACTGCACAGGGCTCTTGAGAGGTCAACAGCTTAAACTGGGGGAGGAAAAGCCGAGACGGTAAAATAACTTGAATGGAGTCACGGGCTGCTGCAACATCCCGAGCAAATGTGTGAGAAACCTAAGTAAGCTTGGTGTGGCTGCCAGCTGAGCTGCCAACAACCTGGCCTGGTTCTGCACAGCAGCTGTGCTGCTGCAGGTACACACATTTACGAACACATGCTCTTTTCTACCAATGGGTCATTGCGTGTATTAAAACTAGCCGACTGGAATTAGGACGGCACAATGTTGCCATTCAACACTGTAGTTTGGCAAATTTAGCCCAATCTTATCAGTTTTGTGAATTCTATACTAACACAACAGGGATGCAGCATGCACTGAGATGATTAAATATTAAATATCAACATAGTGTAATTTTCATTTTGTGGTTTATTGAGAGTTTTCGGGCCTTGTTATGTGAAATTTGAAATTGTCATAGCCAAAAATCCCACATAAGGAAGTCTACTTGACACCCAGAGAATTGAATCCCTATTGAACGGGCAGATCGAGGTCCCGACACAACAAGCCGAAAGGCTCCGACTTGAACTTTGTATCTGTCTGCATGCTGTCACCTCTTCATATGTACAATGTTCCCAACAATGGTGACAGTAAATGGGGGACAATGGCCGTGAACTAGTTTGTGGAAACATGATTGATAAGTAGGTCATGTCTTGTTGTCACCATGTGAGGCATGAACTCAACCCTGCCCAAGTGTTCAAGCTTTAGCAGGGCTTCTCTATGTATTCAACTATTCTTCAGCTAATTCTTTACGTCTATCCCGACTTCACTTTTTCCCTCCTAGATGGTTCAAAATTTAATTGCAAATTTACATCTGTAATGTCACGGCTCTCCTTTGAATTTTTAAAAAAAAATGTTTTTTGCAGAAACATTTTACATTAAAATTCACACGACTTGATTCTGCAGTTTTGTCTTCTTACATCTAATTCGATAAAGCCACTTTTCCCACAGACTGTACCATATTACAAAATAAATAATTGTATTAATTTTTTTACGATCACAGAACTTGTCAAGCTTGTCAAGTTGAAACGGAAGCTGCTGCCTTAAGCTGGTCCCTCGAGGGCACTGGCTGCAAGATTTTCAAAAGAACCAACGTTAAAGGCAGGGCACTAAATTCTGATTTATGAGATCTATGTGCTTGGAACAATAGAACAGACAGACACGAGCATATCTCTTAACTTCCATAAAACAGTGTTTTTAAGTCCAATTCTTTAAGATTCTTTAAAAAAAATCAAATCTGGTGTTCACTGGGAATGAGACTGGGCGTGTAAGCCAAGAGTAGACGCAAGCAGTTCTAGTGTTGCGGTGTCAATCCACAAAAGTCTACTACGTGGCCTGGTTAATGCTGACAGGATGACAAGTGCTGTGCCAAACACAGAGCAAGCAGTCATGAGATAAAACAGCATTGCCTCCCAAACTCTGCTGGCAGGCAGCTGATGAGGTCCCCTCAGGGCTCGAGGAGGCTGAAGAGCAGCGAGCATGAGGAGGCCAGTGGTCCTAATCTCTCTGAGAAATCCAGACAGCTAGGAGAATGTGCAAACTAAGGCAGGCTTCGTCAGGAGATTTCAAGTGTGCTTGCCAATGTGGCAGAGTCCCAACACCCACACTCATCAATGCCCTGCTCCCAATAGGGTGCCAGCTTTGCCACTCTAGGAATTGTCAGCTTTCTGACATGTAGGAGGAGGAGGTGGTGGTGGTGTAAGCAGACATGGGTAACTGACGGTGTGGCACAATGCATCCATGGGTGAGACCATCCAAAAATAGAAAAGCAGCCTTGTGGGTTATGTGAAAAGCAAACTTGAACACAAGAAAGTGGCCAAAAACGCTTTGGTGGAGCTTCATGTTTAAATTTTAAACTCCAAGCCCAAGCATTGCCTTTGGGTGGGTGTTTGGGGACTGGGACAAATGTACTGTGCACCGCATGGAATTTCCAGCAGGAAACAGAAGGTTTCGTTATCTGAGACACGTTATGAACAATATTGTGAACATCATGAGCGTGAGTGCAAGTGATTCAAACAGCTACGATATCGCAGGGTCATTTACAAGTCTTCTTAAATCTTACCCAAATGTGAATAAAGCAACAGAAATGCCCGGAAACCCAGAGTGAAATAAAAACAGCTGTTTCTCTAAGAGGTGGGCACGCATGACCGTGGACTGGTTCCGTTGTCATGCTGCGGGACGCAGACTGTTCAAACTGTAGCAGCGCTCTCGCTAGCAAGCGGCGAGCCTCAGTCCGTTTTCGATGCGGGTGTTAAGCTATATCCTTCACGGGAAGGAAAAATGTACGGACCACACTCGTTTCTTTAACTTCCGAGTGGCTTTTGTTTTAACGTAAACACCCGCTTCATTTAGTCTCCACCAAAAAGGAAAACAACAACCAGGCGCTACACACTGGCAAAGCGGGCGATGCTAACCAACCAAGCTAGCTCGCTAGCATGCCCCAGACAAAAGCCTGAATGAAGTTCCTATGGGTGCAAACACCATCCAGGTATCGCTGCTCCGCCAGAGGTGCAAACGCTGGGATTCGAGCACACGCATCGTTCCTAAACCCCCTGACAACGTTTCCCTCGTAAGAAAACTGGAGATTTGTGCTTACCCCTCCTGGTCCAGGTTTACTTTCTTCTGTGCTCTGTTTGAATGGTGTGTTGTTGTAGGAGGGCGTCCTGTTCCGGGGTCACATCCCTCCAGTCGGCAGAGCTACGGCGAACTGACTCAACGCAGCGACTCTCCTGCTGGCTCCCCGGTACCCCTGCCGGCCACCAGGGGCGCCACCGGCTCAGCCATCATTGCACACTCATCAGTGGAGTCTGAGCCGTGAAACGTGGTCTGGGTCCGACAGCCGGGTCACCAAAGGGTAAATTCGGATCTCTGTATGGCTGACCTTTTTTAAAGAAATAAATAAGGTGATGCCGGAATTAATACAAAGTAGTGAGAATGTACAGAAGGTATTTCTAGCTCTTCATAAGTTAAAGGAATCATAAATATTAAAAGAATATATTCGTTTAGGTCTATAAACTCAAGTTAAATTACATTCATGTGAGTTTGTGAGCATAAAATTATTTATTTATTGATTATTTATTTTTAAAATTATTTTGTTTAATTTTATTTATTTATTAATTTTTATTTTGGAGGTTAACTGTGGTGTAGACTCTTTATGCCTTTTTTTTTTTTTCAATACTACACTAACAAAACAACAGGACAAATTAGGACAAGACAGACAAACTGTGCATTTAAATACAAATAACATACATTCAAATAATAAAAAAAAACAACCACAGGATAATGTTGAAGGTGTATTTGATGTGCGGTGCGTAAAAGCTGAACACAGGCATTACTTTTGTTAGTTTTTGGCTCAAGAGAGAGAGAAGAAAAAATAAATTAAACGTAGTTAATAACATTATAACCATCATAAAATAACATAATACTAATAGCCATCATTATCATCATCATCCTATTTCCTATTTCCATTGTCATCGTCATCTTCTTTTTTGTTAGTATTATCATATAACATATTATCATCATACATATGGCTATTAAAGTATAAATGAGTCTCTAACTACAAGTTAGAACCTTATAGCTTTATATAGCTATACTTATATCTACACAAGTATACCTTTTATAGATTGTGATTATAATTAGTTAAAAAGTTAAAAAGAAAAATAATACTAATAAAAATAAATGTAGAAAAAGGAGTCACTTGGGTCAAACAGGTAGGGATTATGTTGTAATGTAATTTTAAATGAGACTCACCGTCGCACATCTCTGAGTCACTTCCGTGTGTAATAGTTTTTCAATAAGATACCTCAGGCTGTTCATCGCCTGTTTTGTGTCTGGATTGTTCATTACATGCAAAGGTTTTTACTTCTGTTGCGATGAAATTGGGCCATATATGCCCTATAAGCAAAACTGAATGTGACACTCCTGATTTAAGAGAAAGCTCACAAAATTCTTTTGCAAAGAACCACTCAGTTAGTTTTGCAGCACTTTTAATTGATGTCCAATGAAAAATATAATTTTCAAATTTTTTTGTTGAAAAAAACTCAAAAAAACAACCAACAATTCAGATTCTTACTTTTCAAAAAGACATTCCTGCAAGAAACTTATTAGCCAATTGAATAGAAAAGTTGATACTGCTTTACCACTCTCAAATATTTCGATGAAATATGATCAAGTAAGAGAGAAAAACACAAAAAAGCAGTCATGGTTTTACATAGCTTCCACAACATACTCATACTTAATACAGATAATCAGGCCAGACTGCAATATCTGTGACCAACATCTATACCAAAACAATAAACAGATGCGGACACATTTGTTGGACTTTATCACATCTGCAAAAACCACTGTACATTATCACAAATCACTTTATTGCCACTTCCTCAAATATGGAAGCTAAACTGCGAATGTTTCTAATAAACAAGGGGGCTACTGTGTATAAGGAGGTACTGAAACTAGTAATTTATTTTTGTAGTGGTGTTGCACACCAGACTGATATGACCTAAAGAATAGTTGGAGATAAGCAAGTCCCTCAGACTTGAAATGCTGATGAATATTTAGGGAGAAATGGAACATGGGGGTGACTTTGGTGGGTTTGGCCTTTTTCCAATCAATCTGCCTATTTGAAGTTGCAAAAACGAGCGTAACATTCAGCTAACAAATGGCTTGATTCTAGAAAGTTCTCCCTTTACACTCTGTTTACTGATATCATGTTTACCTGCTCATAACAACTGAAGCATAAGTAAAAACAGGATGCAGAGAAAAGTCTATACTGCATCTCATAATTTTTAGCTGCACGCATGTCAATCAGGGCAGAGCCTGAAACTGATTCAGCAATATACTTTACAATTTGCAAAATAAAAAAAACACACACAACAAAGAGTAGCCCATTAATTCATTTTTCCTGACTTAAACATGCAGTGCTTAGTGGAGCCCAGATTGAAGGACACTGGCGAGCTGTATTTTAGGTCTGTTCCACAGTGAATCGCTCAGTAGTTTAAGGTACCTTAAATCCTCATGCTGTGTAATCTACACCTACACTTGCTCTAACTGTACAGAGACTTGTACAAAAAGTAGAGACCTTTTAAACCGTTTTGCAAAAATAAAAGAGGCTATAAATAGCACATTATTTTCTTTCATTCAAGTGGACCCTGCACGACTTACGGAATGACATACAGCATGTAAAGTAATGCGAATGCACCACAAAATGAAATGACACAGCATACGAGCTCACTTTAAATAAACGCCATATTTTACAGCATCAGATATGTCAAAGTGTGGTTGTGCTTGACACTGCAAGCATGAAATCGCCCTCATGGCACCTTGTACACCCATTAAAAAATGCAATGGAGATCACAGTTTAAGTGCATATTTAAATATTAGAGAACACACACACAGACACACACAGACACACACACACACTCACAGATGCGTACTGCTCTTTCTAAGATCATAGACCTAGTCCAGGTTTACACTTTCAAAGAAGGCATGACATCAATACTGCATTTTGAGAAAAACATCCACAAGTCTATGGCTTACATGAGTCTACGGATTGTCTTATTCTGGGACCTGCTGAAGCTTTTTTCTTTCTGTTCTTTTCACCAAACATATATGAGATCTTTGCCTTGCACATAAAAAAAATTGTATATTTCTCCAGAAAAAGGGAATAGAAAAATAAAATAGAATTGTAACTTCAAAATCTAAAATAAAACTGATTACACTTTCATGGTGTCTTTTAAATATGACGCTGGAGTCAGCAGACAGTCTGCTTAGCTTAGCATAGTTAAAGCAAAGCAGCTAGTCTTTCTAAAGGAAACAGTCACTTTTAAAGATCACCAATTAACATGGACTGTACGCAGTGCTGCAGTGGTGAGCACTGTCACCTCAAAGAAATAAGGCTGGTCTGCAGTGGGGGCTGTGGTGGAGTTGGCATGGTCTCCTGTGCGTATCCCTGTGAGGTTTTTCCTCCCGCGGTCCAAAGATATGCTTGTTTGATTAACCGATTATCCAAAATTGTCCATAGATGTCCATGGATGCGAGGAGGGACATTACCCCGCCCCTTTCTCAATACCACATAATATAAGCTCCACCTTCCCTAGTACCCTAAAATGGATAGGATAAACCTAGTATACTTAAATCTCACTTAAGCTAAAAGGCAAGTAAGTGTATTTCTTAAAATAAGAGTAGTATCAGGGTACCTTTAGCTATAGGTACACACAGCCTGGTACACAGGCATGTTTTCAAAATAAAAGTCCTACATTTTCTTAGACTATACTATAAAATGCTTCATGTGTATTGGCACATATTCTTCTTCAAGGCAACATTAGACAACAATGTTAGAACGACAAAAAGCATCACCTCTTTTTGAAATATTCTTTGCGACCTAACAAGTACATCAGCACTCATTAAGTAGTTACCACAGTTAAATAAAAATACAATAATGATAATATATATATTTTTTAAAAAGACACGTTTTGCAAAGATACAGTTGAAATGAGAGGAAATAACCTCATAACAGCTATCGTGGGTTGTAAACCGTACGAAAGTCTTGAGGTGAAACTGCTGTTCCCTGCCGAACAGAGCCTCAAGTCATCATAAAGTTAGTTTGCAGCTTGCTCCCTGTTGAGTAATGCAGTCGATGAGATGAACTTTCTGTTTCGGTGATTCATGACACTTTGCATGAGCAGGTGGTTTTCAAGTAGCAATTTCAGCAAATCAAAAACAGGTTTATTCTCTGGGTTGAAATGCTCCTCGTGGCAAAGACATTCCACTGATATATGGGAGGAGGATGAGTGCGATGGATTTTCTTCACTGTGAAAATACTTGTGTGTGTGGAAGTGATGCTCCAGGATTATCTCATTATCTTTGGATGCCTCTGCTTAGTTGTTATTTACCACATACAGGCCACTGAGATGTAAACGTTTGCTAAAGAGCTTTTCAGAGTCTTTGAATTCCTTCTGTCAAGTAAAATATTAGACTGTGTTTATGTGTATAAGTTAAAAATCCATGTATTTGGCTGGGCCTCATGTTTCATTGGTTCAGTGTTCTTCATGGTCTATTATCTTTGGCCAGTGAGTGCATCATCCAGTTGACCTTGGTCTTCCAGCTTTCCCGCAAGGCTTCGTTGAACTTTACTTTGAAGTTCTTCAGCGCCTCGTCCTCCGTTTTGCCCAGCGCTAAAGAGTCCTTTTAAAAACAAGAAACCACTAATTATTAACATTGTTGTCATTCTCCTCATAATCATTAACTGCTACATCATAACTGTGGCATACCTTTAGATACTGTATGTCTTTGAAGGACGTGAGTTCAGGTAGCCCTGCTGCCTTCATCATGGCGAAGAGGTTGACAAACAGCGTCCCGTTCCGACACAGGATCTTATAGGCCCGCTCACAGTACTCCCTGAACCTGATGCAAAAGATGCAAAAACAAACACGTTTCATAAGTTAGCAGAACCCCAGAACAATCCATCCATCCTTTACTGCTTATTCAATTCAGGGTCACAAGGTGCCTGGTTCCTATGCCAGGGTACACGGTCTATTACAGGGCCAAGACAGACAACACAGACTCCACACAGAAAGGCTCCAACTGACAGGTGGATTTAAACCCAACACCTTCTTGCTGTAAGAGGACAGTGCTTGCCACTGCACCACTGTGCCGCCGTCTATAACTATAACTATGTACGTGTGTTAGAGTTACATGTTTTTATTGTACCTCTCAAATTTCTCACTGTTGTTTGTTCGTCCTTGCTGGATCACGTGGACAAAGTCATACGTCAGGATAAAAGGCACACGCTCCCTGTTGATCCCGAGTTTCCGCTTGAAGTTGCCCAGGAAGTGCCCAAAATCAATGTGGAACAGCTAAAAAGCAAAGTCTCACTTTAGTCACTACGTCTGAGTCTCCCAAACACCGACTGACCTAAACAATTTGACTCCAGCATGTTTCACCAAAAAATTATTAGAATATTACAAAGCACATTTTTTTACCAACTCCAACCAAAAACATTACACATCAATCAGCAACATAATTTTGCTGAGATTCAAACGTGCAGTAAATCTTACCTGTCCAGTTTCCCTGATCATGATGTTGTCATTGTGACGATCTCCAATGCCCAAGACGTAAGTAGCTACACAGTAGCCAGCGCAGGACAGTGTGAACTCCTCTATCGCTTGATCAAGTTTGTCCCTGGTGACATAAAAGGTCACAGAAACGAGGAAGCAGAACGTGAGCGAGTTGTGTTCTTACAGTGCTTTCACACTTCTCTTATATTTCCTATATCAGCCTGCATTACACAAACGCAGCCATGAAGCAGAGTGTCATCGGTGACAGAGCATATGAAATGTTCAAAGAGGAGTTCCTGTGGCTGATTAACGCAGCCTAGACGTGCGGAGGGTTCATTGTGTTTTTTATACAAATTTTCTCGCACTGCAGTGTCCGGGCTAATTATCTTTGTATTCTGTGGGGCCATCAGCCTGGACACACCAACGTGAAGTACAGAGGCTTATTCATTACTTCTTCAAGGAGCTTTTAGAATAGACAAGACCTTCAGACTGTCTGGCATCAAATAAAAATCTACTCTCATTTAATGCTGCTAAAGATGCAGCCAGCCGGGGCACTTTGTGCTGCTCTATCTGGTTTTAAAATGCTACAAGGAAAAAACACTTTTAAGCAAACAATTTAAGTAAAAAAAAAAGAAAGAAACTACAAGATGAAGCAGTACTGTTTACTGCTCACAAGAAGTGAAATATTTATATCAAACTATGCAAGTTTTCCTGAATGGGACTGGGAATAGGATGAAGGCTTGTGTGCCTTAAACACCCTTTTTTTCATATTCTTATGTCTTATTTTCTGTCCTTCCCCTCCCCCTTCTTTTCCACATGAACAAAAATGGATAATTGATCGCAAAAATATTATTGTTTTACTTAAAAAATATCAATACCCATCTGTGGCTTAATATACGCGGCTACTTTGTGCTAAAATCAAGAGGAGTCGATGAAATGATGAGATGCCGCTTAGGAAAATTCACATGATGTTATCGCGAATTTCAAATTGAAAAACTTCTTTCTTGACACTTGACAAGTCAGCGCTGTCCTAGGAGGACTTGGGGAAGTCCCCACAACAACCTGAGGGAGGTTTATGGGGGGAAAAGGGTGCATATGCGGATTAGCTCACCCCACTCCTGCTCTGTGCCTTCTGTGTGGTTTTATGTCATGCTTGGCTGTGTGTATAATGCACCTAATTTGCTTTGCTTTTTGAGGTTAAATAGGGTCATCACCTCTACAGAGTGTCTACACCAAATAAGATGACAATCGGAGAGCTTCTGAGAGTTGCCATTGTGCCAGAGTTCATCGTACTCACTCGGGATTCTTCGATTTGAGCCAGTTAAGCAAGGCGTCCTTGTTGAAGGCAGCGGTAGCGGCGCTGTTGCTGCTGTTACGCTGGATGTTGGCAATTGTGTCAGAGTTCTTCACAACCTCGATGAGCCCCATTTTGTTCCCGGTCGACAGGCAGCCGTACGGGATCATCCTGTGTTTGCCAAGTCGAAAAATGAACAGCGTTAAGGCTGGTGGACAAGATTTCCCCGTGCACAAGAGGCAACTGCTGTAAGAACCAGCTCCTACCTGAGATCCAGACCTTCTTTCTTCCACAGATTCTCCATGAGCTGGATCATCTGCAGGGTCAGCATGTCTTGTCGAAGGTCTAAAGGTGACAAGGAGAAATTGATATATCTAATCCTAACTTTTCTCTTGCACGACTCATTCCAAACCCACAGTTTTTATCTTCCCAGCAGATTTGAATTTGCAAACCAGCCCTTAAACTAAAACAGGCACCTTGAAAAAGGCATGTTCGACCTTCTTGTCTCTTACCATCTCCATTTTTGAAGATAATGCCCACCATGTCTCCTTCAACTGCGGGATTCTTGAACATCAGCCAGAGTGGCTTCATCTTGGAGTCCATAAATCTGCATCTATCAGTACTGTAACAGCAAAAATGCTCATGTTAATTTTCATCCTTGTACATATATGTTTGCTCAATAACTGATATCCCTTGTGAGCTGTTGTATAAAAATGATTTTTTTTTTGTCCAGGACGACACTGACAATGCGCTCATATGTTTGTAGGAGGGAGAAATGAGAGTAAGTTGCTGTGATCCTGAATCAACTGAAGAGTTAATTTCTCCGTGTACCACTTAAATGTTTTTTTTTTATTCAGTAAAGCCAGAAAAGGAGCCAAAGTGGCCTTTGCAAAATCCAATAAGGAGGACAATAATGCATAAAACAATTATGCTCTCTTGTGTGCATTTGCATTTGTGTGTTTGTCTGGGCCACTAACCAGATCTCAGAGAGGATGATGCTCGGGTTGAGTGGTGACAGAAGGTCTGACAGGGCCTCCAGGTAGGACTCTTGTCTGATACACTGCTTCAGGTCCTCTGCCGTCACCTTCTGGGAGCCCAACTTGACAAAGTCACTCAGGGCCTTCATTTTGCCCAGAGCCTCATTCTGAGTGTGTGAGAGTTAACACAGAGACTGAGAATCAGTTGAAAACACACAAG
Organism: Perissodus microlepis; assembly: GCF_051167445.1. Lineage (NCBI taxonomy): Eukaryota > Metazoa > Chordata > Actinopteri > Cichliformes > Cichlidae > Perissodus > Perissodus microlepis. Next base: position 4,812,340 of record NC_140480.1, on the reverse strand, counting down.
ATCAAAGCGAAGGTGAGTAAGAATCAGGAGGTGATTACCTGTTTGGTTAAGAGCTTGATGTGATGGATATTTCCCCTGCAGTAGGCCTCGAGAATCAGGCCAAAGCGCAAACCCACAGATGCCACATGAGTCTCTGACCTACAATAGACACAAATCTCCAGTCAAACAAAAAGCTGACTCGATCTTGTTTTTCTTTCTTCTCCCTTTTTTCTAACTAGCTTGTATTTTTTAAAGCTAGCCCCTTCTCACTCACCTGAGATGCCAAAACAGAAAATGTCCGATCCTCCTGTTGGACAGTGCCCGTTCTAACAAGAAAGTGGTAAGGTCACAGTCCAGGTAGGACTCGTACTTCAGGACCTGGACCAGCTGGATTAGATAATGAAGCAGCTCATCATCACTGTGTGCAGAGAAATGTGGCTTATGCGGTTAACAGTCACAACACAGCATGCCTGGCACTGTAAGCTTCTGAAACAGATGTGTGTGTACCTGAGCTTTCTGAGGCATCTGATAGTGAAAGAACGAACCGCTGGGTCGGGAAAACTGTAGTCTAAGAGCTCCAAGGCGTGGATGGCAGGGAGGTCTGGCCAGTTCCTCAGTAAATTCACCATCTGAGGAGAATCCAGTAATTATTTTCTAACATGATGAGAAAAATCAAGGAGATTTTGACAATTTGAAGATTAAAGCAGGCTGCTGATGTTAATTCACAACTCGATATTTCTTTAAGCGGCAGTGACATTACTATAATTTTGCATGATTCACTGTTAAAACATTCCTTAGTTTTGAAGCTCCAAAAACCTGTAAAGTCACATATTTTCTTGCTCTTGTTACAACAAAGGTTTACTGCAAGACCTCTGTGGTCGGTAAATATTACCAACATAATATTATAAATAAATATTATATTACATAGATCAGAGCTGGTGGTTGCCTGTTTTCTATAGATAGAACCAGTACAGCTGACATTCATGGACGTTTGCTAAAACAAAATAAAACACCCAATATAAACTATTAGTTGTCTGTATATAAGAAACTAAGAATACATACTGATATGGATATGTGTAACTGTAAAGAATTATAGATCCTTCACTCACACACACAGATACACACTTATCTACACTACATAGTATTTCTCCCAGTTTTAATCAATAATCCTATATAGACTATCATTTCAGATGAAAAATTTTTACTTCTTTGAGCTTTTTTCTGATTCGTTCACTCCTTGTTTGAAATTTTGGCCACTTTAACCCTTAAAGCTAAGCTAATCATCTGAAACAAAAGGTTTTACATCTCCAGATCGACTTACAGACATCAGTGAAAAATACAAAGAATAAATAACGCTTTACTCGTACCTGAACTACATCCTCACGCTTATTCCACTTGGTGATGAGGAGGAGCTTGGACAGACTTTCAGGATAATGATCGCGGACTTCGGTGCGGAGCTTCCACAGGAGCTCTTTCTCGTCCTCGAAAAACTCGGTGTAGTTTTTGTTGTCCATGAATTCTTTGAGCTTAAAGTACTACAGAGAGCACATGATCCACACACAAAGTTATTAAATTTTCTGCTTTAAAAACAAAACAAAAATTCTAACTATGTAAAATTTGTCACATGTGAGTCCTACCTCTTCTTTAGTGGCTAAACTTAGATCACCGTTCCTCTCCATGTCACATATCTGAAAACACATGAGGATTATTGCTTGGACTGACTGTCATCAAACAAAGATCCAAATATGTACTTCAGCCTCAATAAACATGACACAATAATTCTGTGTAAAATTAAAATGAAATACATAAAATCACAAAATGACTTATTCAAATAATTCATCATTAAGGAAAATGTTTTTTGGTATAAACGGAATGTATACAAATCCTATAAATTTCATTTAACTATATTCCATTAAATTTAATAAAATTTTACACTGTACTTCACGTTAGTTTACCTTTTTTTTTTAATTGTAACTTTTTTTGTGTAGTCTTTTGGGAGATAGTACCTTTTCAAGTGGAGGGTAGTAGAGGGGGTGTGGCCGGATGTTGGGAAAATGAATGAGAAGCTCAGCGGCGCTGTCCACGTTAGGGTTCTTCTCAACAGTTCCCATCGGGTTCAGCAGGTCACTTTTCTCATCTGTGATAAAAATATCATATATGAAATGATGAAATGTTCCATTTGGTGGAATCTTCTTCTCAGTTTTTAGTCTTTCGTCTAAGAAAACCACTCCCCCGCCTGGCAAACAGGTACTTCAGCATCTGCAAATAGGCTATCTTATTGCATCATAAAACACAAAATGTGTCACTATGTGTGATTTGGGTGGCAAGACGTGTCACTCCGGGCATTTCAGAAGCTCTCTGCGTGCTTCAAAGTGTTGTGGAGGTGTTTTTTTATTTTTTGAAGAGGAGGAAAATGTAAGAAGAGGCAAGGCTGAAAAGTACCAGGAACAGACGGCCATGTGGATAAGTGGAACTCCCCAGTCTTCAGCTGGTCCTTGTAGTCAAACACCATGGTGTTCACCCAGGCTATTGGACAATCCTGAAAAGACAAAGAGAGAAACTTTATTGTTTCACTTCACACACCATCTTCAAGCTTGAGGATCTTGGAAATGGTTTAAAACTGAGTCAGAGAATGTAAAAGATGTACAGAGGAAAACTAACCTGCATAGCTTGCAGCCTGAGCTGAATTATGTTTCCTCAGTTGTAATAAAATCATGTGCAATACTTGGGCAATAAAAATCTTATAAATTTCAAGCTCTTTTCCTCTCTGAAGATAAAAACGTTTGACTGGGAAATCTTTTTTTTTTTTTTGCATCATAAAAAATTAAAATCAAGATTCTCTAAAGGCAAAGCTTTTTTATTCTTTAATCTAAAATGCTTTGAATAATTAACCATCTCCTGCCCAACATGTGCTTTATTTTAAAGGTTCACTTGAATTCAAAACTTTAATATTCTAATTGCAATAAACACTCTGAACCTTGATTGCGGTATATTTAATTTAATTCACCGTTAGACTTACAACCGCCTCCAAAAACATGACAATAAAACATTAGGCGAGTGATTCGTTTGTATTTCTAACTTCTAAAGTTCTCTATAAAGGGAATTTGGGTTCCAGGAAATCAGTAGAAAAATGACTTCCATTATTTCAGTGTGTTAAAAACAACAAAAACACAGTTAACACATTCAAGTTAAAAAAAAAAAAAAGAAGAAAAAAAGGCAGTGCACATAAACAAGAGCGGCTAAAATAGCTCAACTTCCGCCAGCCTTTCTGCCGTCTGGCTGCAGGACTTCTCTTCCAGGCAAACAAAGAGAGAAGTGGCTCAGAAAGCAGAAGTGGTCTTAATGGCTATAAAACACACCTGGGCTACATGTTTTGGAGGTCTGCACAAACTCGAGCGCACAGCTGCTGCGTCGCTTCAAAACAGAAGATACTGCGACTACAGTAAAAGGGGAATTTGTTGTTCTTGTTCACTGTACCTTTCATTGTATACAGGGGAGGTTTGTGGGGGCTCTTTCAAATGTGGTATTTGAGTGTACTGCCACCACTGTAGCAGCTGTGCACCGTCCTGAACAGGACATATTTAATATTTATTTATATGACATAAAAGGAGCTGCTGCAAGAAGCTGTTGAAGCCCTTTAATCCAACTTGCTTATAGTTAAAGTAACATATTAAATTTTGCATGTATTAATAAAAAGAGAGGTAAAGCTTTTAAACAGATTAAACCGCTGATTAAATCAGTTTCATCTTTAAATCGCATCTTCAAAGCGCTTAATTTGTTTGCTAGTAACATGCCGAGTGGAGCTTTTTTAACAAACATTTGTCATTTCGACCATAAACAGAAATGTGTATGGCATCAGTGTCAATTAATTAATTTTATCAAAAGTAGTTTTTTTCCCCCAGGTTAAAAGTTTAAAAATCTCTCTATGCTGGAAACTTCTTGTTATATAGAAAATAAAAGCATAAATTCTCTTAAATTACTAATAATTAGTAGCTGCTCATGAATTTCTGTCAGTTGAATGACTGATTCAGCAGTTAATGTAATAAATGTTTTAATGATAATTGGTGCATTAATGTCAAATCAGGTGTTATTGTCATTAGTATCTACATTTTGTGCTTTTTTAAACTATATTTTTGGGCCTTCCTTGTGTCAGGACACGGGGGAAGACACACTGTAATTGGATTCTGGGCGGATCTGAACTTTTTGCATTAGCCAAACAAAATACAGGTGGCCTGCTGAACCCAGTCAGCTAAACCAGCGTTCAGTTACTGACTGGATTTTGGCAAACAAATTACTCTTTCTTGGAGTGTTTGCCTCGCAGACCTTCAGGTGTCCTGATCAGCCTTAATTTTTCAGTTTAACAATTACACTGAAGTGTCGCCCTGGTATCACATACTTCATAGTCAATACTAATTATTTTCAATGATGGAGCTGTAGCTAAACAATTATGTGCTTATCTTAGTGTTAAACCACAAATTATTATGATTTTTTTTGTTTAGAAATAAAACTTCATCATAAGCGGTAAAGCTTTGTGCAAACGATTACAATGCTTTTTATATTATCACCATTATTACTATGTGCTCCACTCTTTAAAATGTAATTTCCCATCATTTTTGCATGTTTTGCCAGCCATGTATAAATGTATGCAAAGCTATATATAAAGGCTGGCTGTCATGCATAATGTTGTAGGCGCACGTGTGCCTTTGTGTGCAGTGAGGTTTCTTTGTTTCATATATATACACACACACACATATATATATATATAGATATAGATATCTATATATATATATATCCTGTGTTGTGTTTGTTTGCCTAAAACATCAGTGAGAAGTAGGTCTTTAATCCTCAGTTTGATATATATCTTTTAAAAAAATGTAGCCGTTTGCGTGGCCCGTTAGTGCACTCCTTCACTCATTCAATTTTTGTCGTAATGCGATATACTAGCAAAGAGTCAATCAAAGAGAGCGTTTGTCTTCTGCTGCAGCCCTTACAGCATAATAAACCTTTGAAAATGCAGCTGAACAATTGTTAAAACAACTAGAAGAGGTGCAGGTGTAAATCCAACTACATGGATTTAATGTGTGCACTTTTCTTGTGCCTTTCTCTTCGTTGGCTTTTCTGAATTCATGCTTGTTAATCAAAAAAATGTAGATAAAATTGCTTTGTAATGTCTTAATCCCCCTCCCCCTCTAAGCTGTCAGCGAGCATGTAAATTTAGAAGGTAAAACGCTCAGTGTATATATGTATGTGTGTGTGTGTGTGTGTGTGTGTGTGTGAAAGAGAGAGATGAGGGCTGTGAAGATGAATTTAGAATTCCTTGAAAATGTTAGCCAATTCCTTCCTTCCTTGGACCGATGTGCAGATAAAAGGGCTGAAGCGGATGAAGTGTTAACCGCAGCCTTGCCACTAAGCACACTTGCACAACCCGACGCAGCAGAAACAACAGACCCACACAGAAGCTACACGCATTACACACAAGAGAGGAAACAGATCTGTTTGTGCTTGCGAACAAATTCACACCACCAGCCCAAAACACTGGCCTGCTCAATCGAACGAGTAGTACACTGAGACCCCAAAAGCACCACGAGTTACTGACACACTCACCGCTTTCTTGTTCTTCTTTTTGGTGCCGCGGGGCTTCTTGGTCTTTTCAATGACGCCGTAGAGCGCGAAACACAGGCGGCTCATGCGGGGCAGGTCGGCCACGTTTATGTCGAACTCCAGCTTCTGATTCCACAGCGGCTCGGAGCTCACTGTCACCTCCGAGCTCGTCACCACCTTACAGAGCAGCTCGCTGCCATGGAACAGACCAGCCTGCACTACAAGCTGCAGGGGAACCACAGATACACAGTAGTGATTAGATGGAGGCAAGACATGTGGTTTGGAAGCCGAAGACTTTAGCACTTCAGTGTGAAGGTGATTGTTTGTGGAAGATTTACAGACTTCACGAGATGATTCAGAGTTTCCTGTGTAATTCGAGCTATGAGTCAAAGGGTTTACACATTCGTAAGCGCAAACAGGTCTCCATGCAGAGTCAGACACAAATGAAAAAACAACCGCCAGAGACGTAATTTAATACTGCACGACCATTAAGCTCCTGCCTTTCGCCAAATCAAGATAGTCCAAATTAACATTTACAAAATATATGAGCTGATTTCCCCCCTTCCCTCCAGGGGTTGTGTTTTCAAACCTCTGCCTGCCATCCACAGACATGACTGATAATTATGCGGCAGGAAAAATTAGTCATGAGTCATGATGCTCTAAGGCAGCAGCACCCAGGAGTGCACTTGCACTTAATAACCCATCCAAACAGTAATGTAGTTAGTTATGAAACAGAATTACAAAGACAGACACACATTAACAGAGTTCCCACTCTTTCTTTCACTCTTTCTTCTGACACGGAAGGGTGAGCATGGAGTATCAGCGGATGTTTCCACATCCTTTGGCTGTTCTCGTACGCTCACTGACAGTTGTCAAATTTTGAGATAGGTCAGGAGCCCGTCTGCAATAGTAACATGCAACGCCTTCAAAAAAAGAAGTGCATTTGAAAGCGAAAGAGGGAGAGCATGTAGTCTGTCTTTTTTCTTAGAATCTAGGCCTCAGAATGAGACGTAAAAACCAGATAGACACTCCCCACTTCCTGTTTTGAAGTTTTAACCAACCGCCTTGATGAATTATGGGAAATGTGTGGTCTGTACCATGTGACCCCCCCTTGTCATTTACATGTCAGCCCCGCTGTTCCTACAACTGAAATTGAGATATTGGTAAACAAGTGAATGCCACATTTCATTGAGCAGCAAAGTGAGAGAAAACCCACGCAAAACCACACCGACCTTCATTCCCTCGTCTGCATTGACTCGTTTGCCTTGCACCAGGTGAATGTGGAAAGGCTCATTGATGGACCACAGAGAGGAGGTGTTTTGCTGTAGGAAGAAGTCAGAGGAAAAAAGGGAATTTAATTTCTCACTGCCTTGCATTCACACAGTTGCTCCAATTTCCTGTTTGGCAACAACTCAAAAAACTGAAAAGAGGGTAGACGCAAAGTAACATCTACTTTCAAAAGAAAGTTTGGGGGGGGGGGACTTTCTAACTGAAGAAAACTGCCAAAAGATCTTTAGCTGCTTATCTGACCAGCTTCAGATAAAAGTTTCAAAACATTATAAAACGATGGTTTTTATTATGCTGAAGCAGTTCCAATGTACGCTGCATGTGCAACTATAGCAAATGAAAGACAAGCCGTCAGATGTAAATTATCTACACCGAGCTGCGTGGCTTATTTCAAGTGTGCCAAAGTCCGCAGGCTAGTCGAGTAACAACTGCGAGAAAAGAGAAAAGGGGAAAAAAAAGAGCATGTGCTCCTCTTTTAATGAACGACAGCTACCGCCTGACCCCTTACCTTCTTCAGTGGCAGAGGAGGAGGTCTGGATAAGGAGCGACTCTTGTACACCTGGCTGCACATTCTGCCCTGCTCCTCCTGACATTTGGTGACGGTGGAGTAGTGCACCATGGTGAGGTGGGGGTTCTGGCCATTTCTCAAGCATGAGAAGATGTACTGAGGAGAGAGACAACAGAAGATTTACTGGCACAGCCATCAGTCAGTTCACCCACAGATATTTCCCAGTGTTCTGATAGCGCTGGTTAGCTCCTGAAGGCTGTTCATTTGCTGTAGGTTAATGCAGCTCAAATCTCATTATGTGTGGATGGATGCAGTTCCTTTCTGCAGGGCTGCTATACAGATATGAGTCACCCCTGCAGGTAGTTGGAGTTTCAAAATCAACAGTGGAGTCTCCGGCCACCAAAATCTTGACTTAGCCTACTCCTAACCGACAGTCATTTCAGTTATTATGGACCCACCTGCACAGGCTGAACGCAGACAAACGACACTAAACAGAAACTCGCACACATTCACAGAGAAAACAACAGCTTGTCTAGAATATAGAGAATGTAATTCACAGTTTCAACAAAGATCAGCAGAGAAAGTCCAACTTTTCACAGTTCGTTTTTCAGTTTGTGAATAAATAGATAAACCTTCATCTTAAAGGCGCTGTGGGTTAATATGTCAAAGAGCATGTGTATTTTTTTTTTAAAGACGTACGCTGATATGAAATAAATTAGGTAGAATAGTTCATACTGAGTCTAGCACATGCCCACAGGAACGAGGAGGATAAAGGCCCCTAGTTGCCCTCTGAAACACTTCTTTGTGGCAAAACAGAAAGAAAAATGACATCTGTGCTGATTATTTGTTAGCACATTTTTATGCCTCTCTGCAACACGTCTAGAAGCAAAATACAAAAGCTATCATGGCAGAAAATGAGCCTGAAAGAAAATTGGACTCTTGGGAATTATCATCCAACAAAAACACAAACCCAAAATAAAATTTGACAAACCTACACAGGATTTGCCTCAAAGCCACAATACGAACATCTAAAATTTCCAGTCCAGAATTTGGGGAAAAACTTGCCTTGTTCCACCCCAGTATAAGAAAGCTTTTGGCAAACACATTCATTTTTTTAACATCAGTTGTATTGCAACACTTATAATGTACAAAAATGGGACTGAGTCATTAAACCAACAAAACCAACTGTGAAAAAAGGGAAATAATTAAAGAGATAAAGTAAAAAAAAATTTAATATGCTGGATTTTCACACAATTTTCTGCTCCAAGAGTTTATTTTATTCGATTAACTCACTTTGAACTGACACAGTGGGTGTTTCCCATAGATGAAATCCCATCTCCCGTTGACCTGTAAGGTGTAGTCTTCAGGTTCCTGTCGCATTAAGCGGAAAACGGTAGCCTTCTTCTTCAGAGCGCTCTTCATCAGAACCAAGGGGAGGTCATGAGGGTCCTGCTGTAGCATGAAGCTTTCCTGTAAGAGCAACAGACAACATCATTCAAATAAAGAGTACGGCTTTACAGAAAATCATAAAATTGCTGCTTGTTCCTGAGTGTTGTTTTGAAGGTAGTGTTTAGGGTGTGGGAGGGGGCTTTCCAAAGGTGATCACATTTACTTAAAATCACCTCCACAATGTGTCTGCACAAGGTGGAACCACAGTTTTTCCAATCAAAGCTACTTTGCTTTTTGCGGGTTCCCTGCTGCCCCATCATACCAGAACATTAGATTTGATTAGTTTGAACAAACTGGACTGTATGACTCATGACAACTTAAAAAACAAACAACAACTGATGAACTCACGTCAGAAGCCTCAAACTTGACATTAATGAAGATCTTCTTGATGTTTTTTGACTTGAGGCTCTGCGGCAGGGAGCGGCATGGCTCCAGTTCACATGGGAAGCTGTACTCCATCCACTTCTGCCAGGGCAGACTCTGTCGATCTTGAGCCTTTTCTTCGCAAAACGCCCTCATCTTGGTCCGAAACTCATTTACCTCGTCATTCTTCTGAGCTTCAAACTCATGCAGACCTGGAAATTTGGTTAAAAAGTAAAAGGAGAACTTAGCTTATCATTTAATTAACTGAAACACGAAAAACTTTCAGATGAATAAAGAAAACACAGAAAAGAAATTATTCCATCAGGATAGCAAATTTTCACTGACTAAATCTATAAGAAACATAGGCTAAAATGTAACAACGCTATTAGCCACGTTTAGCTTTAAGTCTGTATATTTGAAAACTTTATCCCTGAATTTTTCAAAAGCTAATTACACGTAACATATGAGTGGAATCATATTATAATTATCTAAAGAATAATTATCATTACACTCATAATATATTCAGAATACATGAGAATATAGGGGGGGTTGCTAAACAAATAAATTAGCTTTAGCTAGTTAGCCTAGCCGAGCCCTACTTTTTCAGGTTAGCTACATTAGCTTATAGTATCTTTGGTTAATTCACAGAATCATTATTTTTAATTACTGTGAACCTACTGTAAAAAACAGAAATTCCTACAGCAGTGAAAAAACAAGAAGGCTTCTGTCATTTAATGATTACTTTTGTGTAATATGAACGGCAATGGCTGTAAAACCTATATCTCAAATTTAAAACTTCACATTTTTCAAAGCTGTGAAGCGGGCCAGATTGAAATCTCTGCTGGTCAGATTTTGGCCCCTAGGCTTTATATTTGACATTCTTGGCTTATAGCTAGCCAGCAACCTGCTTTACATGTGAAAAAAAAGAAGAAGATTAGCATCGTGGATATACGGTAACTCAGAAAGAAAATTATTTTTTGTTAATAGTTCTTTCTTTTGAGCAAAGTGTTATTCTGCTAACTTTCTAGTCTCAGAAAAATAAGAATACTTTTGTTCCAATCAGCATTTTAACTCTGCCAAACCAAGGCTTCAAAACTACAACCACAGCAACTTTTCATCAGTTCTCATGCTGTAAACAGTGTGCTGTGGCGCTTGTTGCAGGGGTCTGGATCAACAACTGAGCAAAAGAAGACATTTTTGTGGCACTAAGAACATAACAGAGCCACAGTAATGGTGACAAGTGGATGAGATCAAAGCTGCTGTGCAAACATTAAGACGTTATCTGGATGAGTGTTGCAAGTCAGAAACTCTCATTTCATTTCTCTTTTTTTAAATGCATACAGTCACTTGTTCTGTCTGACTCTGAGAAATCTAGTAGACTGGGCAGCAATTCAGGGGACTCGAGCCAGACTGGAATATCTCTATAGCTTAATGACAAGAACTCTTCTCTGTAATCATGACTGATTTAATCTCATAGAACAGTACCACAAACCCTTAAAAGCAAACAACAAAAAAACAAACAAAAAAACCCTCTATAGACACTGCAGAGGCCCACCTTTGCCAATTAACAGGCTGATTTGGGCGTTGGTGAGTTTCTCCACCCGGTCGCCCTCCCTCGCCACCAGCCTCAGAACACACATGAAGGGCCGCACATCACTTATGCGCCTTGATTCTTCCTCCAGCTCTTCCCTTTCCGCCGTCTCGTTGATGCAGGTGAAGACGTATCCATCAGGATCGCTGAGTCCACAGAACAGGGCCTCACTTCTCGCATTTTTCCAAACCATCTGAAATAAGAGACAAGAGGGATAAATGAACACAAGAGCCCCAGTTTTGATGAGCTGCCATGCCCAGTTTTCATGAGGAAAAAAAAACAAGACTGTCCAGTTACTGTTTTCAAAATTAAAACAAAAGCAAATGATCCTCTGATTAATCTAATGAGCTGAAATAAAGCAAGAAAATCATTGTTTCTAAAGCTTTCCTAAAATTCCTAGTGAATTAGCAGTGACTGGAGGGCCATTTCATCTATTAATCATCCTAACAGCATCCATGAGTATCATTACCTAACGCAGCTAAATCAAACAGCCCGAAGTGGCAGAAGTGTTGGCCCGTTCAGCAGCACGTTCACATTTTAACAGCAGATCTGTTTCGGCAGAGTGCTGGCTGTGTTTCCCAGGGAGGAAAGCTGCAAGCTCCCTCTCTGTCGGAAGCATCAGAACCGGGGAGCATTGTCTGAGCGGGGGCTGCGTTTTAATTAGTTTAATGTCTGAAGAAAACATTAAGTCAACCAATTTGTTTAAAAGCGTATTATTGTGACTGACAACAAGATTTTGCAGTCTGAGCGTCTGAGCTGTTATGCTGCAGTCAATCAATTACAGTCTCCTGGAAATACAGTGCTCTCTAATAATAGACGCAACGTGTGATTACATTACACATCACGTATCAGTGAGGAGTTGAGGTTTCAGAGACCCTTTTAAAAGCAGATGCCGATGCATGTGAGCGTTGGGTTGGGGTGGGAGGGACACTGTACCTTTTTGATGTTTTTGATGGTGTCGTTTCGAGACACGGGGAATTTGAGGAAGATCCCAGTAGGCAGCAGGAAGTCCATGTTGATCGCCTGGTCCCCCTCCTTCTCCCACTCCTCCTGCATCCCATACTTCCCTGGGGGCATGGTGACGGCCTCTCATTTACTGCCAGCTCCTCTGCTGCTCACCAGAACACGAGCCTGCTGTCCACACACAGAGCAAGCACAGCCGGGGTTAATATGTCCACTATTAACAAGTGTCCCTGCATGAGCTGTCTGCTGTTTGTTCCCAAAATACTGGATAATGCATCTTTAAGAGGTTGTAGCTGAAAAAGGAAGAGGACGTGCAGGTTGTGAATAATGTGAATGAATGGTAGCTTATTGAAGGGCCTGGCCTGCACCTGATCCCCTTCCTCCTGATGGTGATATAAGAGCACACAGATATAGATATTTAAAAAAAAAAAAAAAAAGATTAAGACGACCTGAGTGCTTCTATCACTTTTACTACGTGCAGTTCTGCCTTTAATGATCAGAAGGAAATATTCAAGGGTCAAATTAGGTGAAACGGTGCTTAAAGAAACTTCAGCTTTCTGGTACATCTGCTGAATAAAATGCAAATCAGAAAAATGGAAATGTGCTTCTGCAAATGTAACGAAGTGTGTGTGCAACGAGAACAAGTAGGGTTTGCAACGTAAAGTAATTCTACACTATTGATTTTCTTTGGTAAGAGGAAACTTGCGCCGTGTGCGCTGCATGTGAATAACAGATGTAGGCTGACTTGTGCCCACAGCCTAAACAATAATAAATAAATAAATGTTAAGCTTTTAAAATGAAGCTCACAGGACCGGATGGATGTCAGATACGCTGTGATATATCTGTATATTTTGAAATGAAAGGCTAGAATGGAAACAAAAAGATACGGCGCATCCAATCCAACACGCAAACGTGACGCTGCGCCGTTGTCAGTAAAACTTGTGTCATGGCGAAAGCCTTGCCAACCTGTTAGCGCACACACTTGCCTGTCAGCTCTACAACCCGGTCATCTCTTCATGGCTTTTCCCCCTTTCCCCCCCGTCTTCTTCTTGTTGTTGTTTTTTATAGCAGTGAAGATGGAAGACGGAACATCACGGAGACGTGGGTCGCTCAGATCCGGCGGCTGCAGGATCTATCCGTAAGGAGGAGATGAGCAGGGTGAGGTGCCGTAAATCCGAGCGCTCGTACGGCTCCTGTGAAGCAGTGGAGTGCCTCCCTGCCTCGGTGCTGTGCGCTGTCAGTCAGTTAGGCGCTGATGTTGCGCTGACCCTGACGGATGAGCGGCTGCGCGCTGCCTCACCAGCTCTCTCTCTCTCTCTCTCTCTCTGCGCGCGGGCCAAGGGACCGTCCGCCAAAAGTTTGCGCGAAGTGAAAGTACACCGCTCTCTCCACCTCCCGCCCTCCTCCTGTCTTAGGTGATGTATGTAGGAGACTTTAAAAAATTATTTCAAGCTAAAGAATGAAACAATTAGCTAAAACCAATTTATAAGAATTTAAGTAGAAGCCGAATTAGTCACAAGCAGGTATGAGGGCATGTTTGGTGTCTGAAAAGTGAGTCACTTTCTGGAACTTTCACGCTATTAACGCTGATTTAATTTCCGTATACAGGCAGCAGGGGAGCACCTGCGTGAGTAAAAGCCTGTGATGAAAGAGATGTTTAATAATTCTGTCGATGTTAAATAAGAGGAGGACTCAGTGCGTCACGGAGTCGATGGGAAACTATTATTTCTTTCATTTTGGAGAATATATATATATGTTACAACGCGTTGTCACACGTGACTACAAAGGCAACGTGGGATTTGGAAGGTAGCGGTAGTGGTGGAAATCTTTCAAAGTAGCAATACCACAATGTGGATCCACAAAACGATTCCCCCCCCCCCCCTCCTGAGGGGAAATATTTGAAAATCTTGTGAGGGATGCAACATTTGGCTTGTTTCATTCATGAATGAGTGATATGAACGAGACATATTTTTGAGTAATAAGGACATAGTTTGTAAGCTGATGCTTTAATTTCAATGATGGTATAGAAGTTAAAGAGCAGTCCAATGCAACCTTTTTGGCTTTAAGGAGAAAAAAACAGTCTCACTTATTCTATAGACAAACTAATTAACCAGTTATTCATGTAATAAATCTTTAGATTAATGGATGGAATCATCATTTTGCCTCTTGATTTGGCAACATCATCAAATTAGGAAAGCTTTGCCAACCTGTCAGTGAGGGTAATAAAACATAAGTAATTTATTAAATGAACAAAGATAAATTAAAGTAGGTTATTTCCTCTTTTGATTTCCTTCCACTTTTGCGAGTTTCATGAGCCAAAATAGATCAGACGAGGCTTTTAGTTTTTGGAATTCACACAGAGTTTAATTCAGTACATTCCCAGTTATTTATGTCTGAATTTATAGCTGCAAATAAATGTAAAGAAGCAGATATTTTGTGGGGGAAGAAAGACAGTAGATTCCAGCTGGCAGCCAGTCAAACATCTTAAATAACAAAATTAATCGTGTTTCTTCAGACAATTTTTTTCTTCTTCTTGAAATGTTGCCGTCTTCTGTCAAAGTGAAAATCTTGCTGGGAAGCCTGCCTTCCTGTTTTCTTATATCTGTTTAAGACTATTTGTACTTAAGCTTTACCACAATCAGTGAACAAAGACACCGCGCTCATCATGGAAGTGGATCCCGAACCACGGCGGTTGTACTACCATAGAAAGGGGAAATGCAGGGGCCAACAACAACAGCAGCGTGATTTTACAACTGTTCACTAACTAACATTAGCAAACAGACAAAACAGGTTTTTCTTTTCTCTGAATTCTGTGCCAGACTTTTTCTTAGCAAGTCACATAACATGCAAATAAACAGATGATCTCAGTTGTGTTTGTTCAGTTTGGTTTGCAGGTGTTGATATTTCTGAGTTGTGGTCTGGTGCTGCTAGATACGTTGGCTTCCTGTTTAATGAGAGGCTACTGTCTTGAGCACTCAAGAGCTACAAGATTCTGATCGGTATTTAGAGAACACACGCAAATATGTGTTTGTGAGTTCACCTCAGACCAGCTGGTAAAAACAAAAACAAAAAAACAACAAAAAAACAGGAAGTGATTGTGCAGAAGAGAAACTGTTTGGCCAGATCGGCAGACTGAAAGCATGAATGCTTCCCACCCTTTGCCCCGAACGGAACTATTTTTCAACTACGAGCCAGAAAAACCCCTCGACAGTAAATAAGCTGCAGAGCTGAATCTCATAGCTGCCTGATAAATGCGCTATTCATCTCGAATCTGATGGCAACTCAAGATTAAACTCAAATTAAGAAAACATTAGAGTTACAGTTTCGATAAAACTGAAAGTATAGCCGTTAATCAGGCAGTCCAACACATGGCACAATAAAAAAAAAAACACCAACAAAGTTTAGACAGGAAACTTTTACAGTCATCATATAAACACATGTAGTTTGATCACGTGATGTTCAGACGTGTGTGCCTTGTTTACCGTCTTTAAGCTTACCCACAGTTCTGTGGTGCATCAGGAAAAGGGTCTTGACTTCCTTTCTGTGCGTTCTTAAGAGCTTGTGCTTCTTTTTTTATTCATATGCTTTTTCTCTTATTGTCCCTCGACTTTCTTTCTTAATGGGTTGTGTAATATACGACAGAGCAAGGTGGCTTGTCAGTACTATCAGGTCCCCATTTCTGTGGTTCAGAGAAAGCCGCTGTTTAACATCGGTTTGGCTCATTTATGTGACAGAAATCCCCACCAGTTTCACATTCAGGTAGAAAATGAAAGTTTTCTTCTTTTTTTTCAATCCACTAGACAAGTCTATCACCTAGATGTGATTAAAATGTAATAAAATGTGCTGAAAAGGAGTCGTGTTTTCCAGCTGGCATAATTTAGCACATTTGGTTTTGAGTTCACCCACGTTACAGCACGTTGTTCACCGTCTAGTCACGATACTCAGAGCTTCTTTGCATCACTTTGACTCATAAGATTCCCCAAATGGTTTTACAGTCTGCAGCCAAAACTCTGCTGCTGCCCTTAAAGATCATCTCACGTGAGGTCAGACACAGATGAAAAGAGATTTAAATGCTACCTGTGAGTTTCGTGACTTCTCCAGACACCCAATGTAGTTTTTGTGGAACTAAAATTGAGTAAGAGATGAGAAGAGATTTGAAGATGAGCCCAGTTTGGTTGCAATAGTTGAGTAAAACATTTTAAAAAGAAGCGGAAAGAAGAGGAAACCTTACATTAAGGGTGTTGTATTTTGTATATACATTTTAATTCAATTAATTTATTTAAAGGGAACAGTGCATATTAATGAACAACATGCCACTTTTCACCTGCCAGGTCAGAGCAAAAAAAATAAATAGAAAAGTTAACACAACATCAGACAGTGTACAGCAGTATGGTTCAGACAGCAATACGTAAAATTACAACATGAAAATTCACAGTACAAGAAGAAAACACATAACAACAAATAAATATAAAAACATACAGCATCAAAGATGACACATAACAGTATAAAATTAATGGTAACAGATCTGATTCCTCTTTAGCCAATTCACTTGTTACAGCAGCACAAGACACAGGAAGAAAAGGTCAATTAGAGATATATTAAAAAATAGAAGCAGAAAAAAAGACAGAAAAAAAGCCAAAATACTATATTACGTGCACATGGTTACTATAGCTAGTAGTACATTTTTTTATTACAGCTGGAATTTTATTCCAAATATTATAATAATAAACATTATTTGGGGGTAGGGGATAGTTGAGAGATACTGATTAGTAAATAACTGGACATGAATCACTTATTATAGCTTATAGAATATTATACTACAGTTTATTAGGCAGATATATAAGCAGCAATATAATTTTCTAAATGCTGCAAGTACAAACAAAGGCAGCATAGCTCATGATAGCACTTTTTTTAGTTATCAAGAATAAAACAGGATCCAAATTGGATTGAATTAAATAAAGGTAAGCACAACAGCATCAGGAAACTCATCTTCTTGTTCTTTGGATGCAAACATATCTATTCGGTTTAGTTTAATTTAGTATTTTTCACTTGGTTAGCCCCACCTGCAGTTTCAAGGGGGCTTTTGATGCATGTATTTCACACCCTTTGCCGTGAAATTCATGCGGTGTGTCTGAATGATCTGAAAAAGAGGAAGCGTGCTGTGAAAGGATTGGACCTAAGATTAATCTTTGAGGGAGTGCACAGGGGATTCCAGCAAAGAGGATGAGAAACTGCTCTTGCTGACTGAAAATGTTCTGTCAGGCACTGTAGGGTAGACCCGCAGACCCCTACAGTCCGGTGCTTTGCAATTAATATAAGTCCAGAGAAGTGCTCTGTCATGGGAGAAAAACAGCAGCATTAATAACTAAAATTAGATTTTAGTAATTTATAGAAGTTTCATTTCCTAAATCTACAAAATGTCTCAATATAATTGCAGTGACTCAAAGAAATGCATTTATTTCTAAAAGTGTCTGATCTAATGCAACCAGTCAGATTCTACCACACTGCTCTAGATGGAAAAGCTAAACATCTTAGCTCCAAGTGGAAGAACTGGCAATGACACTGTTGTACAGACATTTGAGTCGTCTGTTTCCCAGATTATTAATCTTACTAACCGCAGGGATCACCCGGTTCTTCATCTCAGCTGGTGAAAATATTTCACCATTCCAAAAATATTCAAAAACTGCAAATGTAATGCGATTCTCATCACCTCCACCTTACTTAAACTGCAGTGCTGCTTCTCATTTTAAGCATCATATCTGCAGAACATCAGCACATAATTAGTGATCAAGTCAGCATAACAAACTTCCAGTGTTTCACAGTTTAAATATGTTGACTTGCTTCTGCATGTAGCTTTTGATTGGATTTAAAATGATGAAGTCAGCTCAATGAAAAACTATATTACTTTCATTCATGTTTTCCATGGGATTAAGAAAGCATAACTTACAAATGGTGAATTGAAATAACAAAATGTTGTGGGTAGTTTTGTGTTTGTTTAAAAAAAAAAAGTGAACATAGACAGTGGTGCAGGGAGGTTAAACTCCTTTCATATCACGGGTCATATATGACCCACTTTGAGATATGTTATTTAGAAAATGAAGTGCTAAGATATCTGTCAAAACATCTCTTTGGGCTTAAATTTTAAGAAGTAAATGTTTAAAATTACAGAAATCTATAACTTATTTATTTTGGTGTACTATAACTGGTCACTGGCATCCAGATTGGAGTCTGGTCCCTGCTTTAGGGGTTTCATGTCGATTGCTTTCCTCTCGCTCGTTCAATAAGTAGAGTGAAAATGTACTTGTGAGTGATGCCAACTTCAATGCAAAATGGTTGAAGTTAATCAAAAAATATTGAATTTCTAAAATTCAAAAAGGAGAAAATATCACTTAAAACATTTGAAACAAGTTTGCACAATTTAATTTGTTTGATTAATTCAGCATTCGGGTTTGTAGAGTCATGGTTGTTACAGAGGGTGCAATAAGCAATCTCGAACACGTTTGCTGTTTACATTTGCCGTATTTCACCATTTATTCTAAACAATGACTCAGTGTTAAGCTTAGGCGCCCTTCCTTAAGATGATAATGCGATTAATGAAGATTAAATGTGAGATGATGTGCAGAGAGGAAAAAACAAAAGAACTTATCTGACGTTAACGCAGAATGGGTCGTCCATTCTCTGGAAAAAGGAAGAACCAAAAATAACATCAAAACTTTCTCCAAAACGTGGAGAAACAAAAAGTGGAGGAGTACAGCTCAGGGCTTAAAGGGAAGGAAATAAAGAATTACACAGATGATGAATAATGAGATATGAAGATGGTTATTTCTGAACTGACCACTGAACTCTGAACTGAACTGAACTGACAAGAAAACAACACATTAAGATCAGAGCGCAAACATAATTCACGTTGTTATTATGTGCAAGTTATTTTAGAAAGAGTCATAAAGTTACCCATGATAGGTCAGAAAGATATAATGGCATGATTTATGGTATTATTTGGTCATAAATAATTGTTTTTATACCTAAAGCCTTTTTAGAACTAATAAAAAGAAAATGTTCTGATGAAAAGAAGTATATAGTGACTCTATAATGTAAGGGTACACACACATTTACCTCAAAAACAAAAGATCCCAACCCATGGAGGAGACCCATCATGGTTATAGTGGAGTGAATTTGTGGCTATAAAATCGAAGTTTTCTTCCTACAAGACT
Organism: Perissodus microlepis; assembly: GCF_051167445.1. Classification (NCBI taxonomy): domain Eukaryota; kingdom Metazoa; phylum Chordata; class Actinopteri; order Cichliformes; family Cichlidae; genus Perissodus; species Perissodus microlepis. The sequence continues at coordinate 4,793,388 of NC_140480.1, read as the reverse complement.
CTTTCCTTCACCCTTGACCGCTGCCTGCAGTCCACTTACAGTTAATCTCTTGTCAGCTGTGTAAATTCAGCTTTTCATTGCCATAGCAACCCTTAAAACATATGATTATCTTTAACACTTCAGTGCAAGCTTCAGTTTGCTGAGGCGGGCCAGAGATCAGAATATTTAAAGACTCAGACAATGCCTAACGGTGCCAGAAGGGGGCGAGCTTAAGGTAGGCTAAGGCACAACATTTGGAAGCACACTGACCACAAGTTTCAATCACTTTCATGGCCACGTGTATAAAATGGAGCAGCTAGGTATGCAGAATATTTTCTCAAACTGTGGAAAGGTTTGGAGATGCCCCTTCCTGTTCCAACATGACTGCCATCACTGCACAAAGCAAGGTCTATAAAGACACAGATGAGCAAGTCTGGTGGAAGAACTTGACTGGCCTGCACAGAGTCCTGACCCCAACCCGACACAACACCTTTGAGATGAATTGAAGTGAAGGCAGCGAGCCGGGCTTTCTCGTCCAACGTCAAAAATTCCTATAACACACTCCTGAACTTTATGGAAAGCTTTTCCTATGGATTGAGAATGGCACGTCACTCAAGTTCATGTGTGTGTGTGAAGGCAGATGAGCTAATATCTTTTGGCAATATTTTGTAACATCTGTTTTGATAGAGCAGGTGTAATTACACAGAGGTAATTAGGGAAAGAATTTTGTTTATTTATTTAAAAAAAAAAAAAAAAAAAAAAAGCACAGGTCCACATGAAACCACTGTTGTTCCACAATTACAGATCAAACGTGTTGCTTAGTACAAGGGAATAACAACTAGACAACCTCTGATTTTAAAAACTGATGACGTAGGCTGCGAAACAAAACAGTTAAGTTCAAATACATGTTCAAACAAACTGACTTTCAAGTGAATAAAAATAATGATAGCTTGTCCATTCCAGAGAAAATTAACTGGGATTTTAAGAAAGCATCAAGAGTTTAGCACATTTCATACTTTTTCAATGAATGAGTCGATTCAGAGTCAGAAAAAAAAAAATCAAGCACAAACATCTGCATACAACACTGAAAGATTAAAATGAACACCACAAATCATTAGAAAGCCGTCCATTGATAGTTTTCTACAACTATTGCCAGACCAATGTAATAATTTATAACTTTGGTTCAAAGTAACTTTGCATAAACCAATAAGTAAACTTAATATTGCAACAAAGTCAAATTACTTAATAATTCAATAATCACCTGAACAGAACAAAATCTTTCCAAATTTCATATGATTTTTGTTTTGCATCACATGCAAAAGAAACAAACCTGTTTAATTGCAGCTTGCGAGTCTAAAAATGTACAAGTTTTCTGAGAATCGGTTGATTAACATGCACACAAATAACAATCAAACATCCGTGCTCTCAATTTCAAACAATTTTTAAATCACGTAAAGTAGAACACGTCCGCCAATTCAGAAAAACAAGTGCAAAAATATTTCCAATCTGTAATAACGTACATGCTTGACTATGAGTAATAACAAAAGTATCGTATAAATTAGTTCACAGCTGAGTTGGCAGGAAAACTTCCCTCTCTGCGGCTTGCTTGTGCAGACTGAGAGAGACAGCAAACATAATTTCTTCCATATACTGGAAATGTTTTATTTTTATTTTTAAACCACACTTGACCTTAGGAGCTGTCACACTTACAAACTTGCTTATGAATAGCTTTACAGTAAGAAAGAACCGAAACTGAATCGCTTTGGTGAGAACCCTTTTTGTAGTGAACTGCTGAGAAATGTTTATGAGATGGAAATGTTAGGAATTATTTTGACCCTAAATAGGCCAACAATAACGGAGCACCACTTTTTACTTTCCTCAGCTGACATGTAATGGCACCAGTACAAATGCCAATAAAACAAAAACTAAACCGCAAGAAAACATGTCGCTTAACATTTACCAGTTTCTGGCTGCTGTAGAGATCCAGCGATGTTCAGTTGAGGGAGGTAATGCACTCAGTCAGTGTAAGTAGGTAAGACGCGACTTTGTGCCCAAGCAGCGTCGACTGAACAGTACGTGTTTATTGCACAATTCACAGCGCAGGTTTTAAAAAGCCATCAGTGCAATTTCATCTTTTTTTTGTTTTTTGCCCCTTCTTATCATTTGCACCTGTCTTTGTGTAAGAGGAGCAGTGATCAAAAGGCAAAAACAAAACCCATTTCACGTTTGAGCACTAATGACTCACAAATATAAGATCTGATTTTACTGCACAGTTCTTCTGACATCTGCAATTTGCATCGGCAAACAGTAGGTAAAGCACCAGAGAGGTGATATTTTCTTGCACTGCTGTATGTCCTCTCATTGCGCAGGAACAACAGGTTAGTCAAGGGGCCAGAGGCACACTTGCTCTGTACGGGGCAGCAGCAGCTCTGTCGACACTCATCTCCAGTTGTTGTACATGTAGAGGCAGCCGAAGAACAGGTTGGCAGTCAGGCTTGCAAACAGAAGCCCCGGCCATATGAGACGCTTCGCAAAATCTGGAGAGAAAAGGCAAACGTGAGCCATGAGCCCTATCATCAAACCACCTCATCTGGTTTTACATTTTGTGTCTGTGTCACAAAATACTTTTACCCCCCTTTAAATCAGAACAAATAGAGAAGAAGTTACAGAAACTACAATCAAGTTCATTGAATTGATTTTAATGAAGCAAAGACCCACAGGTAGCTGTGTGGTAGCAGTGTTCTTAATATTCTGTCCCTCATACATGGAGTGCTGCATTAGTTCCCGTCACTTAAACTGAAATTGCTTTAAGAGGAAATCTGTTTGCAGTCACTGTAGAGATCTGCAGAGATCAAAAGCAGCTTCAAATGATACACACAGACATTCTGATGTATCAGCCCAAGCAGACTGAGATCTTTTAAAACCCAGTTAGCCAACAGGCATGATACAAATATTAAATTTTCTGACATAGATACATCCATCTCCCTGCAGGGTTGAAATCAAACTGCTTACCTTTTGGAGAACGCCTGCCCTCTGGACACTGAGTTGTAGTACCGACCAGGCAAGCAGAAGATCCTGAGGAGCTGCTTCGCTTCTCTTCCTCTTCAATCACACTATCGTCTCTTAACAAGGAGCTCAAATCTGCAAGGCCAATCAGGTAAAATCATTAAACCACAAACCGAACCGTCTAAACATGTTCACAAGTTGATTTGTTTCATTGTGTGGTGGATTTGCCCCCCCCCCCAAAAGTTTATATTGCCACCTGGTGGTAGTTTCAGGAATAACAGACAAACAAAATAAGAAATATTGCCAGAAGTCTTCCTATAACAGTCAGCCTTATGTATACTTGCCATTTTGACTTTGAAAGGGTGACACATCGGGTGAAAAGCAGCCGCTGTAAACCGAAGGGGTCGGCTCAGACAGGAAATGTGATGGAGACGCAGGTGGGAACATGAGCGGGGGTTCTGGCTCTGCTGAGAAAAGCCGGAGTCTCTGGCCACCAATGTTGAGACGAGCGGGGCTGATGAGGGGACGCCGTTGTCTGGCAGAACCTGAACTGGATGTAACAGAACCAGCTACCGAAGGAGCTGGGGAGGGACCCGGGGATGATGGGCGGCTCCCAGACTTGAGCGAAAAGTAGTCTGTGCCAAAAAAGAGAGCGGTGAAAAATGTTTTCACTAAGCAACGTCTTAGTGAAAAAAGCACTGAGCTGTTGCTTACAATGAAAAACTGAACAGAGGTCACAGAATCGCCAGGACTTTCAATACCTGAAGATTGTGAATCTTTGTACTGTGAGGCTGGTCTGCTTCCACTAAACAGGTAACCAGAATCTGAAAATTAAAAAATAAACAAATAAAACTTTTCACCAGAACCACAAACTGATGTTTTTACTTAAACCTACATCAGCATTTCTCATAAACCTAAAACTACACAACTTCATGCTGAGGCTCAGGTTTTAGTTTATCACATTCAAAGAAAAAATTGATAGTCTTCACACTAAAAATCCACAATATTAGTAAATAATTAGTGACAAATCTGTCAGATTAAGCAGCTGCAAATGGGCCGCCTACTGTAGGACCACGACTGCTCCTAAAACATACGCTTTACACTGCAAACACACATTTTTTAATGTTTGCATTTGAAATAAAATTGAGAAATTTAAGCACAGATGTGCCAGAGACTTCTGAAATATCCTGTTAGAAACTGTCTCCATTGCATAGTGTCTAAAAAGATAATGTATATTTATGCAAACACTTCAGCATAAACGACCTAAATGACCTCTTGGTAAGGAATGCAGATACTTTAGATACATTTGTGTAAACAGAGGCAATATTTCAGGTGATATTCCATAAAAACGGAGCTATGTAATTATAAAACCTCATGAGCATGCAAAGTGCTACAGTGTAACTGACTGTAAAAACAAACAATTCCAAATACTAAACCCAACCTACAACTGAAGCTACTTGATTAATTTGCACAAATGTGTCGGTTCCCTTTGCTGAAATGTTATTTTTTGAGCCGTTAGACCACAGATAAACGTCAACAAGCCATTAGAAGGATTACACAGAAATACGAGCACAAACTGAAAGGGAAAACATCCCGCGCTACCTGTCCTGGTGAGGGAGGGCATGGTGCCGAGGCACAGGGCTCTGTTGAGACGCCCGGGCAGAGAGGAGGGGGAAGCCTTCCGCTCGTGACGACCGTGGTGGCGGTTGATGAGCTGGGAGAGGTTAGGGGGTGGAATGGGGATGAAAGTGTCCGCCACATCGGTGGAGCTCAAAGGAGGGACTGTGGAGCTTCCTGCAAGGTATCTGCAACACAAGAGCAACCGAATGGTCTACTACCTGAAATTAAAGTTGTAACACAGCAGCAAAAACATACAAATACTTACATACAGAAAGTCTAACATAATACTTCTGAGGAGGGGAAATTGGGTACTGATAGAGCAAATAGTGTAAACACAATTAAGAATTTTACCTGCTTACCACAATTAAACATATGCTGATTTAAAGACCAAGTACGAGAAGAAAACTGGGGACAAACTTAGAAATGAGCTGCTCTGACAACCCCTTAATGTCAGCACTAATGGAGGCAGGCTACGAGAAGGCTGTCGCTGAAACGCTGCAGCAGCTGTGTGACAGCACGCAGCAGCTGACGGGGAGAGACGAGAGAAACGCTTCACACACTCATGGGTCCACACAGAGCAGCGACATAAAGCTTCTTTGTATAATCAGGTCACTTCTGATTATTTCCACTGCCTCCAAAGTTGAGTAATAAAGTTTTACAGACTGGAAAGAGACATTCAGAAGGAGACAGGATGCTGGTGGAAAAACAAGCAGAAGACATTTCCTTTTATCAGTCGTTTATTATATTCCATGTACAGCAAGCATTACCACAAAGCCTCCGAAATGGAGCACATCATTAAAAGCAAGATACCCAAATGAACCATTTAAGCACCCAAAACGCAAAGTGTTTCATCGAGCATGTTGCAGGAAACCTTTGAGCAGGGATGGAGCTCCTTTCTGAGGCTGTTACAGAATATATAAACACATCGTCGGTGATCAAACTGTGATAAACTGTAAAAAAGTATCAAGATTTCGCATAACAACAGGTCCTTTTTTTTTAAAAAGTACCAAGTGTTTCTCCAACAGACGCTACTAAAATATTTAGATAAACATACATGGGATAAATAGTAACAGTAGTATAATAATGAAGTACAATAATTTGTCACATATAGTAGCTTAAACCTACAGTTAACACTTTGAACATAGTGCTTCTAGAGCTAGACACTTGGCACAAAGAGGTCTACAGTCATACAGCTCATCAGGTAGAAACAGGAGTTCTCTAAAAAGATAACACGCAGAAATAGAAACACTCAAACCAGACATTATGCAAATATAATTTAAAAACATGCAAACCAAAAGGTAAAAATACTTTTTTTCTTACCCTTAGTACACACAATGGTCCAAATACAGGGTGTAGCAAGACGAATCATTCACTTTCAAAAGGATTTATTTATTTATTGTTTTAAATATTGGACATAAAAGCTTGTGGTAAATTTTAAACTACATGGCTGAATATAAAAGGTTTGACATACAATGTGGTCCTTAATGTGTCCCCCTCTGGACGCATGGCACATGTCCAAACGATAGTCAAACTCCCATATTTGTATGAGCATGTCTGGGGCCACTGCAGCTACTGGTGCTACCAGCGGCCGCATTAAAACCGACAAGCCCCGTCTTTTTAACGGTATGCGTTTCAGCCGTTAGCGGTGAACGGCTGCAGGATTAAAGCGCTTTCAATTCGGGATGGTTCTTTTTGATACACCCTGTACGTCACACAACTCTAACCAATACAGCTTGTTTTGTTCTGTGATGAACGTTACTTTTGAGTTTAAGATGCAGTTTGTCACATGTGGCAGTTTAAAAAACAAAACAAAAAAAGCCTTCAAGTCGTTAGCAATTAACGTCACAGTATAAACAGCCAGTTTGACTTTTTTTTTTTTTTATAAACTGCGGCACTATACAGCGTTGCATTGTACTTTTTTGATGTATATCAGGTGTGAAAAGTCACACGGGTTCATAACTTGATCAATCATCTACCATCTTAGACTCAAAGCATGTGAAGTCTACTACACCACAGGTGCTGGTTTGACAACATAAATCTCTCAACAGAACAGTGCAACACAGTTTAAACCCACAGTTACAACACTACAAAACTGACGAGCAATCACAATCTATGCACGTTGTCTCCCATTATTTTGTAACACCTTCTCACATTAGAGTAAAATAAATACCCCCTACATCCAACACAATCCAACAAAAGTAAAACATAACTATGAAACTCAAATAAACAAGTTAGATGAAATGTTAGCACGTGCACTTAAAACGGTCATTAGTGTTTATCACATATCAACTTGTTAAAATACTGGCAAAGGTAGCATTAGTTATAATGGAAGCTAATACAGTTGTGAGTGCTGTAAGGTCGTCATTTTAGCTGTAAATCGCCTCATTTAGAGTTTGTGCAGGACAATTTAGGATTAATCCTGAGAAAAGACTCCAAGATGTTGCTGAGTGGAGCACCGATTAAAAATGAAACGGGGATGCGGCACCAGGAACTGATGCTTACACAAGATACCTCAAATGCTGAAACAAGCCAAGTACCTGTCAGGTAGTCACCTACAGGCTATTTTGAACTTGAGTTTTGAGCCCACAGCTAAAAGCATCAAAATATGACACAAAGAAGTACACATAAATACTCTCCAAAACCTTTGAACACTTTGCATATGCAGATCTTTATCATGCTGCACCATCAGAGAGGCCTCTGATGGGCTCTGATCATTCCTCGATGTCACAATGAGCCCAAACATACAGCCGGATACACACACACACAAACCTGTTCAACGGTCTGGGTATTTCAGAAACTGCTAATATACTGGGATATTCCAATATAACCATTACAGAGAATGGTGTGAAAAAGAGAAAATGCCCAGTGAGCGCCAGGTCTCTGGGTGAAAAAGCTTTGTTGAACCCCAGAAATCAGAGATCAATGACCATAATTCTTCAAGCTGATAGGAAGGGAGCAGTGACCAAAACAATTTGTTAAAACCAAGGTATGTAGAAGAGCATCTCTAAATGCAAAACCCACTGAACCTTGAAGCAGATGGGCTACAGCATCTCTGATCTCCAACAGCTAAGAACCGTAAACTGAGGCTACGATTCGCATGGGCTCACTTTTTTGGTACCTACTTGACCAGTATTCCAAGCGACCAGGGTTCTGAGGCGATCTGAAAATGTGATTTCAACAGACTGCATACCACTGATCAGCTAGTCAGTGGTGTCACATGATGAGTCAGGAGAGAATCTCCTTCACGAAATTGAAAACCACCATTTTTGTAACCTGGAAACAAGGGAAACGACAGAGAAACAACACCATGGTCCAAGAGCCTGACAAAAAGCCACAGGCCGAGCAGCAGGTATCACATCGCCTCGACGTCCACCTTTGTTATGTCGCATATAAATGATGTCATGGTATGTTCCACCGCGTTGCTATAATGACCTCACCCATAATAGCTGGTACTCTTTAGTAATGGAAAACGAGTCGTGCCAAGTTGAGTAGGAAGTAATGGAAAAAGGCCTAATACTAAATGTGTTCATGATCTGCATGTTTGATTTGGCCAAGATTTTATGCTGGATGTCAATTCCTTTATGACCAGTGTCGCCATCTTAACGGACCACGTCAAAAAGTTCAAATAATCTCAAACTTGTTTCTTGAACATGACGGCGAGTTCACTGCACTCAAATGACCTCCATAATCACCAGAGCTCAATCCAATAGAGCACCTTTGGGATGAGGTGAAACGGGAGATTTTGGTCCATATTGATATAACATCACACAATCTCTGAGGAAAGTTTCTGGCACCTTTTAAATTAGTTTTGAAGAATTAACATGGTTCTGAAGGCAAAAGGGGGTCCAAATGGTACTAGCAAGTAATGAAGTGACCAGTAAGAGTATCTAAAACTCAAGACAACGCAAGGAGCCCTGCTGATGAATGAATAACCACCGGAGAGCACTGATTTCAATACTGGACTCAGTGTTAAGTGAGACAAGTAACAAAGGGAATCTACAGAAGAACTGATACAAGTTCTCAAAGAAGCTTTAAGAAACAAACAACGTATCTGCCAAGTACACTGAGAAACTTCATGCTACTGTCTCAAGGTGAACTAATGCCGCTGCAAGGCCAAATATTGGCCAATTCTGCATGATACTGTTATTATTATTATTTGCAAAAATTGCTTAAAGTCAAGATCATGCAACTTTAGACGAATACTGAATGTTCTAAAAGTAGGTACAAGGTCACAACAATAATGGAGACAGGAGAAAAACTGCAGAATTTGGGAATAACAAACTCGGGCAGCTAAATACTTAAACCGGTCCATTGTAAAATAAATAAATAAATGATTAAATAAACTACAATAGTAAATGTCGATTAAAATTCGCAGATTTTGCAGCCATGCAAATTTTCTGTCAGCTAACATCACTACACATCATGCTCCACGTCACCTCCTGGTGCTGCCAAAGACATGAGGTAAAAACACCAGAACAGGCTGCATTAGAAAATATCCAACGCCAATAACAATTGTAGGTGATGTGAAGCGATAGAGAAAGAGTGTGATTACGCAAATACCACATCTTATGTGTGGTATAAAGTGTTTACACAAATTAGTATTTCATGCAGTGAGTTGTAGTTAGAAGCCCCACAGCTTTAACAGTGTTAAACGAGTACATTCAAAACACCTTTAAACAATCTAGTAAAGTGTAAAGCACAGTTAATAGTAGCTAAAACCGAAAATGTTAACAACCCAATATACTGGTTGCAAAAAATGAGCTTATTTAAACATCATTTTTTTCACATATATGGTGCAGTAATAATGATGCTAAATACATAATCAGTCATTTGAATAGAGACTACCAATAGGTTGAAATGTCAGAAGGTCCTGTAAAGTTTACTTGTTAACCTTCTTAGGACTTTATAACTGATAATAATTAGAGTAAGCTTATAAATAATACCTTTATGATATTATGATTACTGAAATGTTTGCTCATTGCTTCTCTCAGTGAATAGTTAAAAAACAATGACAATAACAATTATTCAAAGCAGAAGGACAAAGCACTACTATGAGGTAACAATATTATCTGATGCAAAATTGTTTTAACTGCCAAAAATTGACGCATCAAGCACCTGCTCACCACATGGCTGTGTGGCTGAAGGTGGGATTTGGTAAGGAGAAGGGACTAGCTTCAGGTCGTGTGCCATATCTGGAGATTATCATTCACATGTCAGAACATCACAGTCATTCTCACACAGAGCTGGAAGATTGAAGGTTTAAAAACGGACAGTGACAGAAATGAAAAGAAATGACAACATTAAAAATACACCAATAACACTTGTTAGATTGATGCTTTTTGATCTGATGCTTATGAATGGGAAGCATTCATGGAAAGACGACATGTTTTTGTATAATCCACGGTTTCAAATACAATGTGAACATTACTGCTCAGGTTCTGACCTTCGGTATCTGGCTCTCCGTGCGCCCAGCGGTTTACGAGTTGCCACGGCAGCAGCAAAGCTGACGAGGCAACAGAGGGAGACGCCAACAAGCTTCGTTGTGTACATCCAGCTCAAGGCATCAGTCATGTAGCTCTCGGCCATGTAGAGGCACAGGATGAAGAACCACAGGACAGAGGCTACAGCATCAATTCTCCTCAACCTGAAATGCAGCAAGATTTGTTTTTTTGTTTTAATTAAACTGGGAACTACGAACAGCCGACCCAAAGGCAAATAAAATGGTGGCTGCTTACCTTGCAGGTCCAGCTAAGAAGATACCAGTGAGACAAGTTAACAGGCCAACAGAGACTACAGCCAGCTGGTTGTCCTTCCCATGCTGCCACGCAAGCTCGGCATTTTCTATGGCCTTGTCTGGGATCAGCTCCAGGAGACTCTGCCATACAGGCGACACTCTGCTGCTGTTATCAGTGTGGGTAGACTCATTGTGGACTTGAGGCTTTGGAGGAACAACCCCACCACTTAATGTCTGCGAGCCATCAGGTGACGAAGGCTGGTCTGGCAATTCACAGAAAATTGTGGCAGCAAGGAAAGCACATATTAGGAAGGCAAGGGCCCGCAAGAGTACGACTCCCATGGGAGAGGACAGGGACTGGGCACTCTGCAGGAGGAAAAAAACAAACCAAACAAAGAAAACAAAAACATAAAAACAGGCCCTTATTGTGACATTTTCACAGCATACTGAAATTAATAGCATACAATGTCAACATAGTGTTAATAAAGTCTACAACAGGGGTCTGAATGCCAATTAAACGAACTGAAAGCACTGTTAGTTATAGTTCAGTGTTTTACCAAGAAACGGGTAACAGGACTGCACCACATTAATGAATCACTAGTGTGAATAAGAAAGTCAAAGTTTAATGCATTTCATTAAAGCCACAGCAGTGGTTAAATATCGTTCACTCGTATCCTCACACAACCTGAAATTAGACATGACGTCTAACGTCACAGATCACACTGGAGCAGAAGCGGTACCAATTGATTAATCACTTTAAACGCTGAAAAGCGCTAATCCTTATCAGCAGACCCATGAAAACAAGAAACCTGTTGATCGCTTCACTGTTTGAACACTTGACTATTTTGACTGAGTAGATCAAAGAGGATCCGAATGCACACTAAATAGCTACTGATAAGGCATTATGTCATTAGGTGTAACAACAAAGAGCAAAAGGATGAAAGTTTCCCTCTTACATTTCAAGATTAACAAATTATGTTAAACATGAAAAAGCAACAAGATGGGACTGGGTGAGATCGGGTTGCACTGACCTTTACAAAGCCCATGTCTGACTCCCGGGTGCGCCGCAGCTGATTATTAAGAAGCACCGTACGAAGCTGGCGGTTCTGATATTTAATGTAGTACTCCACTGCTGTCTGACATGGCCTGCATAACTTATAAGTCTGCTCCAGGTGATGCTTGTAGGCTTCAATTTCCTCATCGTAGTTCTCCTACGGGAGAAAGAAACGGCATTTGGTGTTATTCTTCAGAACAGCATGTTGGGCAATACTATGATGTGACAGAAACAAAGTACATACATCATCCCTCGGGATATATGAGGCCAACTGTTTGATCTTTGCAGACTGGTTGTTATTACACTTCCGGCAAAGCAGCATCTGACAGTTGACCCACTGCAGAGTCTTAGGTGTCTCCGATGAAGGAAGGCTTCCAGATATGCCATGATTTAGATGCTCCATGTACTGAGCAGGAATGGGCTTGTTGTAGTCCCCATTCTGAAAACACAGACAGTTTTAAAAAAAATGTATATGCCTTAGAGAAAAAGAATTACCACATTTAAGAAACAAGTTTTTTTGTTTGTTTTTTTAAAACTGTTACATAGTGTATAATATTTACCTCCTGGAAGCCATTGTACTGGTCACAATTGGGGCAATCCCAGCAGTTCCTGTTCCCATAGGGCACAACTGTGTTCTGATTACAGAACCAGCAGTTAACACTTGCATGGGTGGGCTTCTTTCTGTAAGCAACAAGGTAAATCCAGCGTGTTATTCAGTGGCAACCGCTGCTGTTCAGTTATGCAAAAATACTTAACCTAGCCTGAGACATCTGAATATGCCCATTGTATTGATGTCACGTGACATTATAAATACTAACTGTAAACATCAATCAGGGTTAGCTAAAGTTGGACTCACAAAACTGCGAAGCATCAAGTTAGTTAGCGGCACAGCTGTTCTTAAAGTGAGCGCCCGGGCTAGCGTAAATACACAGATCTCTCCAGAGGAGCAATAGGAGCAGGACAGGAAGCACTATTTCTTTAATGTCACAATTAAAAATCAACTGGTGTGTTTCTTTTATTCCACACACATTAACTTGTGCTAGCGTGAATGTAGCGTTAGCTACAAACACACCGCCGCGGTGCCAGAAGTCGGAGAAGTTACCTGGTGGCAATTTTATATATGAGCGCTCCGCCGGCGACAAACGCCGTAGCTCCGACTCCGCTGTACATTAATTCAGGGTATTCCAGCAGAAGCTTGCTAAGCGTCTCCATCTTTTTTCGCAAAAACATTAAATGTAGTGTTTTAAGATTGCAAAACACGGCGCGAGCGCGCACGCGGCAAACGATTCCTTTTGTTCACGCCCCTGTAACGGAAACGGAAAGTACGTAAACACCTGGACGCGTTCCAATAGGGTTCATTAAATCCTTGCTGTCCACTCTAACGCTTACGATGCTGCTTTTCATTTGCGCCAAATAACACATTTTGGTGGCGGTGTTTATTAAAGTAAAACAAATTAAAAGTGAAAGAAACTAAGCATGTTTTTCCTCGACGGTAAGTAAATAGCTGTGCAGAGGATACATGCAATGATCGTGTTGGAATGCGGGACAGGGTATTAACCCAGATTAAAAAGCTTGTTCGGGACATAAAACTTTATTAACTGTTATTGTTATTGGCTTCCGAACTTTTCTTAGAAATATCAGGTTTTCCTATATTTCCTCAGTATCAAAGTACTTCCGCTTGAAAAAGTTTCCATCACTTTACACAAGTAAAAACCTTCAATACTTAGAAACAGTTTAAATAAAGCATACAAGTCTGTGAAATATTACAGCTAATATCCATTTTAAAACCTGCATTTTCAGGTAGCCTCGCTTAAAATGTATCAAGTGTTCTACAATAATAATAATCATCATCATTGATAAATTAATAATAATGATAACAAATTGGAGAGGGTGAAGTTTCTGATGCAAAAATAACTTTATTTGAACAAACGTGATGTATTTTACATCAAACAAACATTCACAATCGAATGAGAAAACGGGTCAGTGCTTGAATGTCATTCATCTTTTATAGCAGCTCACACATTTGGATAAATCCGGAGAAAACAAATAAATAACGTTACAGCAAACGTACAGGCCTATTCAAAATTATATACCAATATAAAAAAACAGAGAAAAAGAACAAAAGTTTGCTTATTTGTAAGCCTATAACCCGCAGTAAAAAAAATTACAAAATAAAAATGCAAACCTCAAACCTCAGACTTAGATCAGCTGTCTTCCTGCCGTTTAAACTTGATGGGGGCGAGTTTGAAGTAAAATGACATGGTATATGGTAGACCTGCCGTCTGTAATTCTTACAAAAAACCCAAACTTTATAAAAAACTGTACAAAATCTATACAAACAAAATCATCAACAGCATTATTTATAACAGTCATATGAAACTACCAAACTAAACCAAGTACCTGACAAACCAGTGACAGCCGAACTGAAATGGTGAGAGGCGAACTCAGATGTGAACTTGCCATCAAAGCACAGAATAACTCAGAAGTTCTACTGGTCCATTAAATAGGCCAGGGCTGGGTCCGCTGGCCTGCCGTAGGAGGTGAACTGCTGGTAGCTGCAAGCCACGGAAACGGTGCCTCCATCCGGGCTCATCGGTTGGGTCACCCCGCCGTAAGGATACCCGTTGTGGGGGACCAGCACGGGCGGGTGGCGGCGGTAAGCGCCGTAGTGAGGATGGTGAAAGTGGGGAGGAGGGGTGCAGTAGGAGGTCATGGAGGTGCCCGGGGCCACGCTGGGGCTGTGTCCCGTGCTGACCGTAGCTGACGCATATCCCGTCGGTGGGGTCGAGCCGGGCTGGCACACGCTCCAGGAGCTGCTCACGTAAGGCTGCAGGTAGAGCGACTCAGAGTACTCCACGGGATTCCCGCCCAGGTAAGGCACGCTCGGGGGTCTGTAGGGTCTCCGCACCCTCCTCCGCCGTCGGTAGTTTCCCTTCTCAAACATGTCCTCAAATGCGGGGTCCAGCATCCAGTAGTTGCCCTTTCTGTCCCCTCCGCTGTCCCTGGGCACCTTGACGAAGCACTCGTTGAGAGACAAATTGTGTCTTATGCTGTTTTGCCAGCCTTTCTTGTTCCTCTCGTAGTAGGGGAACTTGGACACTATATACTGATAGATCCCGCTCAGAGTCTGTCTCTTGTTCTCGCTGTCCTTGATGGCCATGGCGATGAGAGCCACGTATGAATACGGCGGCTTCTCCAGCTGTCCGGTCTCCTGCGCACCTTTAGGTTCACAAGGGGGCGAGTTTGAGCCGATGTCCAGAATCTGCGCACCTTGGGGGGACTTCTCCTCTGCATCCATGACTCAGGTAAGCTATCGGTTTGTTTGTGGGTCCGGCTGCGACTGCTATCTGCCCGGTAAGCAAGGCAGCTCTATGATTGTGTCTGCAGGTGCACACGGACACATACACACACTCCTCCCACAGGTACCGCGCAGCTGTTGTTGCCAGCTTTGATCTCACCGGGTTTCTCACACTGTTTATGCCATTGTGTGTGAAACCGTGGAGGCTGTTTAGGTTGAAGCAGGGGTCAAGAGGCTGTGTTTTAACTGCAGTCAAAAATATTCCCCCTTTTGAAGCAGGGCGATCAAAGACTTATTTAGGTGTACTGAGTTTACGTGAGTGACAAGTAATGTTCTAACACACAGCAATCCTAAAATCTTATCTACATCTGATCTCCACGACCTTAGGAAAGGCAACAGGTGGGAAAACATATGTAATATTAAACTGTAGATTTGATCTTCCCTAAACTAACAACTCAAGAAAGCTGTTTATATATGACATTTTGCTAAAAGCAATGCTCTTCACATAGTTTTACCATTTTATTTGAACTTGTCGAAGACGTTAAAGCATGCTGTGAAATATCACATATCTGCGTGCACAATAATGACAAAATGTACTATTAAAATAAGTCTTAACAGCAGCACAAACGTGCACACATTTGCATTTATCTGTGATCTGTTACAGGCAGCTGCCTTTTTACAGTTTTACACATTGTTTCAGCTCTGAGACACGTGGTGGTTGGGGCTTTCCAGCTCCTAATGTTGCTACAGGCACAGAGGTACTAGCAGCACAGGTATCAGAGCTCAGCATACCACCCACATACAGTGAGGCATGAACAGCAGGCCTGTCTGTCCGCTGAGGACAGTAGATAATGATCACCTACTCTCACCAGACAGTCTGTCTCCCCTGAACTGATAGGGAAACACTGATCTCAATAGGAGAGCAACCAGTGGAAAGAAAACGTGTTTGCAGAGGATTTGAGGGTATTTCAGTTGGCTTCTGTTGTTACTGTAAATCTATTAATATTTAATGAATGGTGCTTTCACCATTATATTTGTTTAATAAAGTTAAGTACACTCCTCATATAATATTTTGATTATTTATACTGTCTAAAATGTGCTTTTAACTCTCATAGTGCATATAAACACAACACATCTGAAGTTGTCTATTAAAAGTTATGAAAATATGTATTACACTGAGCAAGTCTGCAGGTCAGGGCACCATATACTGTAAACGACATTTTGCACCACTAGATAGTTTGCATGTATGTGATCGAATATGAGTGCAATCGATTGTTTTCTGTGCAATGGTCCACACTTGTTTTTTAATAGTTTACTTGGAAAATGTTAAAAAGGTGCGGTGATTTATTTAATCATGTGAAAACATACATGGAAATACAGTTTCAAAGGGGGAAAAACAGAGTTTGTGTATTTCTAAAAAGCATTCAACAAAGTCTGAACTCTCTTAGGCAAGGTTTCTTGTAATTTCTTGAAGTACTCTAAACAAGTAGTTCTCCAGGTTTCTTAAGGGATATTTAATTAGTGATTCCACATTGCTTTAATAATTTTGAGGTTTGATAGACTTCTGTTGTGTTTTTGAACCAGGTTTGCTTTAACAGCAGTGGCAATGACTTTGGGGTAATTTCGGGGCTGAAATATGAGGTCGATGTCGATCAGAGGCTTTTCAGATAGTACTGCATGGTGCATCAAAATCTGACTTTTCTTCATTTATATTTTCATCAGTTTTGACACGACTCCAAAATCACTGACAGAGCCTCCACCCTGTTTTAAAGACGCCTTTAGACACTTGCTGTTGTGTTTCTCTCCTGACCTCCTCAGTACGCGTTGATGATAATTTGAGCCAGAAGTTTTCAATTTAGATTAATCACACCATAAGACATGTTGCTACTGATTTTTAGTCCAGTTCTTGTGTAATTTGGCATACCAAAGCCTTTTGTCTTCTTGACAGCCACCCTTCCACTGAGACTATTTCTGATGAGTTTTTAGTGAACAGTAGAGGGATTAAATGAAGGGTCAGATGTAGCTCATGTATCAGGTCTTTGCTAGACCTATTTTTAGCTGTTAAGGACATGACTTTCAGATACTGTTAATCTGCTGTAGATAGTTTTTTTTAGGCCTGCCACTGGAAAACTATTGCTTAAAGAATGACAACAGTCTGGAGCCCCAGAAGCAAAATAGTAAAACTACTACCCTTGATAATAATAATAATAATAATAATAATAATAATAATAATAATAATAATAATAATAATAATAATAATATGTGTGAGTTCTTGTGTAATGATCATGTGTTTTGTGTGGTCATAATGAATTTGATGTTTAACCACTGATTCTAACTTGCCAGCCAAACACATGAACTTCTTGCAATTCAGGAAAAATCAGCTTAGAATATTCTACACCGTTATCAGTTTTTCTCAGTTTTTCTCACACCTGGAAGTAATGTTTTTCAGATGCATTTTCAGTGTTGGAAATACTCCTTGTAGTTTAGGCAAGGTAGCTGCACGGATATATTGCGGAGGAGATAACAGGCATGACTCACAAGCAGTGAATAAACCAGAATGTTAGCTGCTCGCTACTCCGTTTGACCGTAGCTTTAATCTGACATCATACAGACTTTCATTATTGCATATGCTGTCTTCAGAAATGTGTAGAAAAATTCAGGGCTCTAGCTTAATCATATATTTTTTGACAAAATTAAAGAAATCCCCTCAAGACAATTTTGAGGTGTCGACAGAATGGAGTAATGGAAAACTAATAATTATTGTGCCCTGGGCAGAGATGTAAAAACGTCAAAGGGAAATTAAATTGCCTACTGTGCATTTTCTCAGAGAAAAGGATAGATTTACTTCCTGATGTTACATGAGTTAAGACAGGCGCCAGGCTAAACACAATCTGTGTACCTGAAACTATCTGAGACTAAAGAAGAATGCAACAAAACTGCCAAAAACAAAGATCATGAACGCTAGTCTCAGTTCTGACCCAGAACAATAACAGAGGCAAAAATGGTTTAAGCCTGCACCAGAGAACTGCAACCATGTTTGCATGTGTTAAACAGCCTTCAGATTTAAAGTAGTATGCTGAAGTTGACTTTAAAATGAGATTGTTGCAGTCTGTTCCAACCATACTTCTTCATTTAAAGTGTTGGTGTTTCACAATAGATTATGATCCCTGTGCAGAGTACTTTCACTTTTTCACAATTTAGCTCTCTTGAAGATACAAATAGATATTAAGAGTTTGTTGGGGTATTAGATAACGTCTTCCTGTAAGCCAATTCAGCAACTTTTACTATGACGACTTTCTAATAAACAATAAATACATGCATCAGTCAACAAAGTAGTAACAGCTATGTTACACAAAATATATCTTTATTATAATCAATTAACTCAATATTCATACAAACAGTAACAACAAAAAGAGACAGCAACGCTGCTTTAATGATAAATCAGACAGGCCAACCCAAAGAGATGGTGACCACTTCAACAAAGAAAACAACTATAAGGCTTCAACAGCAACGCTGCTATTAGCAATAACTAGGCAGGCCAAACAAAATAATGGAGGCCACCGACACTTAAGGAAAACCACTGCTCAGTTAAGAGCTACTCACAAAGAGCCACACACGGTGGGGCTGGTCACACACAGCAGGCCTTTTCCACACCTAGACCAGTATCACACACTGACCAGCACAGAGGAAAACCACCAGAAACCTCTCCGCACTGCTCCTACCACTCCACACCGTAGGCAGGACAATCACACACCTAGCACTCAAAGCGGAGACACCAGAGAAAGCCAGCCTATGTAATAAATAATACCATCATTAATGTACCATTCACGTATGGGTGCGGAAGCATTACTTTAGGATGGAAAGCAACTAAGCAGATTTAATGAAGTCCAAAAGAAATCTTTTCCATTTTTTTTATTATTATGTTTTCCTACGGTCTATTCCATTCTCATGACCCTGATATTTCATCTAACCCACGACAGAATTTCTTTAAATATGTGAGAAATGAAATCGAGGATGAACTGGTTTGAATTCGGTGGTAATAGATGAAGGTTACTGTGACCACCATGAAACACATTTCCATGCTACGTGCAGCATGGTAGTGTAGTAGTTAGCACTGTTGCCCAAACGCAAGAAGGTCCTGAGTTCAAATCTACTAACAGTCTGGGGTTTTTCTGTGTGGAATTTCCATGTTCTCTCCAGGAACTTTTTTCCACAGTTAGCGTGAGTTAAATTCTAAATTGACTCCAGATATGAACGTGTGCAATGGTGGCACTTAGTACTCTTGGTTCAAGCTACGCGCTGCTAGTTATGTCAAAATTCCACACAAATGTCTAATAGGATAAAGTGACTAGCTATATCCCAAAGGCAAATTTAATTGTGACATAATAATTTGAGGAACAGAAGGACAGACTGATCATATTTCTAATTTTGCTGGATGTATGGCCCTTCCCAAAGCCTCAGCGTCACTTCTGTCTAAAATTTGCCTAAAAGCAGAGTCCATGCCAACAAACCAACTAATTTAAATCAACTCTACCAATTATTCCAAGAAGAATAGTCAAATATCAAGCGAGCGTTATACAAGAAGCTTGTTGATGGGTGCCAAATGTGTCAGAGTCCATGTGTACCTTACTAAGGAACATTTAACCCAGTATTAGTATACTTTTGATCCTGTGTGGATTAGAGAAAGTCCAAAATAAATTCAAAACCTTTTCACCCAGTTCTTGTTTTCTAAAGTCACTAAAGTTGTATCATGTACAATCTTTCCACTCTCATAAAAGAAGAGTTCAATTAAGTTATTAAAACCTACAAATCACTATAAAATTCATGCCCATGATGACTGTCTGAAAACGTCTGACCACAACTGTATATGAGTCCAGACCAATATGGATGTAAACTGTAATTTGATTGATTAGTCTGTAAGCTCACCGAGAGGAGTTAAAGTTTTGTAATATAAAAAAGATGCATATTTTAATAATCTAAGAAAAGCTAGTCTTTCTTATTTGTGCTTGAAACTTCTTTCCTGGAGATCAGCAATGCAACAATAAAGAAAAGTC
The DNA here is from genome assembly GCF_051167445.1 of Perissodus microlepis. Lineage (NCBI taxonomy): Eukaryota > Metazoa > Chordata > Actinopteri > Cichliformes > Cichlidae > Perissodus > Perissodus microlepis. The sequence goes on along the minus strand of NC_140480.1, from coordinate 4,773,643 downwards.
AAAGTCAAAGCAGTAAAGTGGTCGGAGCACTTTTACATCGAAGCATTGCTCTGTAGAATGCTTCTGCCACACCGGTTTTTGGCAAGCTACTGTACCAGCTGCCAGGACAGGTACTTAAAAGAAAAACAGAGACTTTTCACCTTGCTACAATCAGAAACTCCCCTGCAGTCATACCATGAATACCTTTTATGCATAGACAGTGGCTACAGAACTGTACTAGTCCAGAAAACCAAACTCTTGTAACAGATCAGGTGGCTCAACATCTTTCCTCCTGTTCTCCCTGCATGCTGACATGGGTATAAAGATTGATTGACACATGGTACAATGCTGTATGTGCTAAGAGGCTAAAAAAGGTCTGAACCTGCTCAGGTTTGTGAAACACGATACTCTGACGTTTATAAGTTCTCTTCTCATGCTGCCATCACTATTCATTCATTTTTACATACTTTAACCATCAATGCACGAGAATGAATTTGCTTTGGGCTATGCACTGTCTAGATAACCCTGCACAGCGGACTGCTTTTTCACACCTGATATTTTTGGTTTGCAATAGTAGGAAAAACACAGATGTTACTCGCATTAACGATCGCTCTGGGTGTCAGTGCTGACAGAGTGACAGTGAGCCAGGTGAAGACCATGCCCTCAAACTAATTCATTAGTTTTCATTACAAAAATGAGAATAGCTTTAGTTTCCATTAATAACTGACTTGTGAGTAATTCATAACCATAACACAGCACAAGGGGCTGATCACTAAACTGTGTGGAGAAAATAATGAGTGTTACGCATGTCTATATTTGAGTACAGTGGGAAGAGCAGTTTGGAAGTGACTTGTCATTGGGGCACCTGCAAAGGTGCATCAGTGATGAAAGGAAATAACTGCATGTGTTGAGGCTTCTGTCTGAACACAAGCACATATGGTAAACCACAGCCTGCTCCTTTAGTAGTCATTTCAGGCACCACTCCCAGACCGTTCTAATCCGAGGATTACAAGATGCCTGACTTTGCTCTGGTAGTGACAGACCAGACAATGTTGGCTCTCAAACAAACCAAAAAGTCAACATTTTTTCAAAACTAATCAGATTCAACAGTGCTAAATCAAAGGCTAAATCACAAATGTAATACCACGTGAAACACTGATAATCCTCTGTGTTTACAGAATGGCTGTATGTGTCACATGACAGGTGATAATTACCATCATGTCTTTCGCTTGTCTGCTATTGCTTTTTGGCTACATTCTCACACTAGGAGTGGTGTGCTGTGAAGTTACTTGGATGAGTGACGAAACGTTTCTCCCACAAAACGCTACGTCCAGATGAACAGAATCAACTTTTGGAGATTTACTTTCCTGGATGATTGAGAATCCATCAAGACTAAATTAACCTTGTTGAACCCTCCTGTCAGATATTACAATAAGAACTCTGCCAAGACAAAGTCAACATGAATACCTCAATGACAGATTGAAAGTGGAAACTCCTTTGTCACTGGGATGAGGCTAAAAGCCTCAGTGTAGCATTAAATAGTCTTACAGTTGTATAGTTAGTGTTCAGCTTGCACTTGACTTGTCAAACCACTGAATTTCAATCAGGGATGGAATCAGTCATCTACAGGAACTCGTTAGTATCGGACCTAAAAAGTACTGGACTAAATCAAACTGACAAGTATCCTGTTTGACTTGTTTTCTTTCTTGTTTTCTAGATTAGCCTGCTGCCACATGTGCGCTCTTGGTTTGAAGCTGTTTTTGCTACAGTACACTCACCTTTTCTTCCCTTTTTTTCCCTTTCCACAGAAGAGCTACGACTACATAAGACCACAAAATAAAAGCAAAGATCATGACATCTCAATGATAAATGATTTCTGCCTGACTCAGTGCCCTTCGTCATTGGCATGAGATGAGTGATTCAAGTTAGATCTCACTTATGTGATAAGGACACTGCCAAATTCTAGCTATGGTTGAATGATCACTAAGCATGTTCCCACATGAAAATACTTTGTCATTTTTCCCTGTGCTTTAGTCCTCTTAGCGCTCTTGTGCATTACCTTAGTTGTCCTTTTTTGCAATTAAAATGTGTTCTCTTCTTCTTCTTCTGTTTTGCTCAATTTCACTGCAAAAATAATTTAAGTATATGAAGAAAAATTAAAATGCTCTGAAATGTTAGTTATAAACATGCAATATGCTACCGTAAGTCTCCCAAGATGCAAACATCCATGAAAAAAAAGCAGCATATGTATACACAGTCAACAATAACGAAACATTTATATCTCTACCTGCTGTACAAACAGGAGATCAACGTAAGATAGTACATTCCTAAACAATTAACAAACATTCTTAAAGACAGGATTGCAGCACGTACAGGAAATGTAATACAAATGACCATTTCACCTTTTTTTAAACATGCATTTTAAACACATATTTGAAAAAGAAAGAAGAGTAATTCTCCATATGTCTCAGTTTGGTTGGATGTGCACATGATCCACGTTTTCTGCTTTAAAAACCTTTAAAAACCTGGTCCTGGCACACACCAGGCATTCGTTATCCTTTTTTTACTCTCCTTTGCCATCGTGTGGACAGATTACTGTGAGCAAGCTGAGGCAGATTTTTTTCCAATTTTGGGTTATTTTGCTTTTTGTCTTTTGCTTTGATTGCTTGTACAGTATAAAACAAAAACAAAAACAAGGGAGTAAACTATTATTGAAGTGTCAGGCAAGACTTAACTCTTGAAGGATGCATTTATGTGGCATACCATGTAACCAGTTGACTACCAAACAGCTGACTTCTCATTTGTCTGTAAAATTGCAGAATGGAAATGTAAGGTCTAAACACAGCTTAAACCAGCATTTAAGTTGGGTGAACTAAAGAGGAAACGACATGAAAATAAAATAATATGTAGAACTACTTACCCTAGAACCTACCTCAGAATCTAGAAGCCATCAGTGACGCAATATTTAAACCACAATTATCCCTTACAAATGAATATCTTATGTAGTTTTTTTTCTTTCTGAAAACAAGCTTTTAATTTATTTTAAAAACTTTTAGTATTATCTATTGAAATTAAAATAAGAAAATAAAGGACCTTTGTTCCAGTTTGGCCTTATAGGCTGAACTGGTTTCAGTTAAATCAGAATCAGAATCGTGTTTATTGGCCAAGTATATGTGCAGACACATACAGGGAATTTGGTTCCGGTAGATGGCGGCTCTCAAGCATAGCAATGTAAAACACACACACACACACACACACACACACACACACACACACACACACACACACACACGTGTCTGCACACACACACACGTGTCTAGTGTGTGTGTGTCACGTGTCTAAGGTAAAGTAAAATGTCACACACTCTCTTTTATGCATATTGGCTGTGAATACAGATGTGTAGGTCTTGTCAAGACACAGTGCTTGTTATAACAAAGACCAGACTGCACGCCAGCCTGTCCTCAACCCTCATCCAGGACAGTGTCAAGTGGAAAGTGAGACTGACACCTCTGTTTCAAGTGAGCTGGATCTTTGATCTTTTTAAGGTCTTTTTTTGAAGCACTAAACCAAATCAGGAATCGACTCTTTAATGGTACTCTCTGTTTATAGAAAATAAGCACACATTGTAGTGTAAATGCCTCAACTTATAGTATCTAGATCAAACTCTTGGTGTGTGCAGAAACCCAGTCAACCACAAAAATGTTCATGGACTGGCTGAATTTTGGACCAGAGATATTGCTAACCCTATAACCCTGTCATGGTTTTCACATGAGCTGATTGCTTCTAAAGTTCACACTTGTAGCTTGTAGTTAAAATACAAATATAGTATCTGTATGGATCAATACATTGCACACATGACACCAAAACAGATGTGGACTCTAAAATTCCTTGTCTTAGCCATAACCATTACAGCTGCTTTCACTGATGAGTGCAGCTTTTTCACTGGACGGCTGAAAAGGAGAAGACAAATATACATGCAGAATTATACCAAATTACAGTAGAGGTGGCACAAAAGTGCTTACCCTAACATAAATGAGTAGGAAAAATTTCTATCATCATCACTCAAAATTCACCATACTCAGTGTTTTGGGTCACTTTGCAGAAGAGTAATAACCATGATCTAATAAACAATAAAGTTTACACAAAAAAAGTTATTTCCATCTTTAAAAAGTGTTTACCGATCCACAGGATGAAAATAATAAAATTAGAACAGCATTAAATTACAACCCCAATTCCAAGAAAGTTGGGACTGTAGAAAAGTAAGTTGTCTTAAAAAGAGATAACTGGGGGGAAAATGTGCAAATATTTAGGCTAACTGGCAACAGGTCAGTAACATGACTGGATAAAGGACTTCTGAGCTTCCCAGAAGTAAATATGGGCAGAGCTTCATCATTCTGCAAAAAGCCGTCTCCACAAATTATGAAACTGTTTCAGAATACTGTTCAAATAATGTAAAATTATTAAGATCTTTAATATGTCTCTGTCTGCCGTGCATAGTGTCATCAAAAGAAATTCATCAAAAGAGATTCAGAAAATCTGGAGAAATTTCTGTGCGCAAAGGGTCACGTCCGAAAATCAATATTTTATGCCTGTGATCTTCAGGCCCTCAGGCAACTCTGCATTATAAATGGTCATGATTCTGTCATAGAGATCACTATACAGGCCCAGGAAGACTTCCAGAAATAATTCTGTGAACACGGTTCACTGTGACATCCACAGTTTCTGGGCCAAAGCTCATTTAAAATAGATTCAGGCAAAGTGAAAAACTGTTCTGTGTTCAAACCAATTGAAACTTTGAAATTTTTTTTGAAAACACTGATGCTGCATATGTCAGACTAAAGCGGGGAGGAGCATCCAGATGTAATTTAGACAGTGTCGTGCTTATTTCAGCACGATAATGTTAAAACACATACTCCTTCATGGAAGAGTCTGGGTAATGAACTGACCTGCTTGCACTCATGAAAATCAAATTAAAAATCATGAAACAAAACATGCAACAAAGAAAACCCAGGACTTATGAACAGCTAGGATTTTGTATCAGACAAAACTGGGACAACATTCCTCTCCCAGACGTCCAGCAGCTGGTCTCCTCAGTTCCTGGATGTTTATGGGCTGCTGTTAGAAGAGAGGATGTTACACAGTGGTAAACATGGCACTGCCCCATCAATCATCTAAAAATGTTACATTATCTCATTTTAAATACTTAATAAGCTTTTAATGTTCTTTCTGAAGAAAATATGGGTTTATAACATATGCAAATAATTGCATTTAGTTTCTTTTTTACATTTTTGCTAGAGTCCCAGCATTTTTTGAGTTATGGTTGTAAATAACCAAATAAAGAAGTTGCAAACAAAAAAAAGAAAAACCTAAGAATAAAAAAGGTAGGCTTGCAATTTATTCAGAAGATTGCAGATGTATACGTGTATATCAGTCACGGCAAAGCCTGTAATGTAGATACTGATACATGACATCAAAAAAATATCCGCCTCCACGGTTCTTCTAAATTCTGACAGCAGGGGGCAGCAGAGTGACGCGTTCAAGCCTGCAACGTGAAATTGGGTGACACCTCCCGGTACTTAAGGATAATGAATGTGCGGATACCTTTACACTGTGAAGTGATTTATATATATTAAACTGAGCCAAGAATCACTAATGCTATATAATATCTTAAGCTTACCTACACAGCCTCTTAAAATAAAATGAGATAATATTATGTTAAATAGCAGACTAAGATAAACAGAGAAATAATGCTGGAATATATCTTCACAGGCTTCAAACAAGTGACTGCGGCATAAGCTGATGCATTTTCAGGTTTATGAAAATACTAACTTCAGTCATCAAAAATAAAGATGTAGACAGGATGGAGCTTTATGCATGCATTGCCTGTAGGTGTAACCCGTCAGAAAGTTCATTAAAACAAAATGTCAAAGTCTGATTGCTTGAAATGTGTTAGTTTAGTTTGCAGTCAGTTTAAATGCTCTTTGACACGGTGAGAAGTTTGGTAAGCAGCATCGAGCGTTTGGACCTGTTGACCTCTCAGTTTCTTCATTCCAACACGTCCCGTTCCAAATAACTTTGAAGGCAAAGACAAAAAGAGGAAAATGTATCCCTGGGGTTTTTGGAATTCATGTGTGGAACCACAAAAACAACACTTCATCAGGGGCACCATTCAGACTGGTGATCAGCAATATATGGGGAAATTCAAATGAGAACCATTGTGTGGAGGGAAAGCCAAAGAGATTTGTCTCGTCCCTGGCCCCCTACTCCTTTTCTTTCTTTTATTTTTTTAACCATCTTCTCACGACTGACTTTGATGTAGATGTAGACAAGATGCCTGAGAAACAAAGCAGCTCAATTCCACTTCGAGAATCGGTCAGATGAGTGGGTGGGAAGGCGAAGCAAGCAGAGGAACGCAGTTTCATATGAGACACACAAGAAAATTACATTTCAGCCAGTGTATCAATCTGCTGAGGAACGGGAGGGAGGAGACACAGAGCAGGGCAAAGTGAGCTGGGTGTGAGAAAAGGAGCTCCAGTTGATCTCTCTTTAGAAACCCCCCCAACTCTCCTGCTGGGTAGTGCTCAGCTCTTGTCCTCATGGTACAATGCTGGTGGAACGGCAGCCCCCCCCCCAACCACCACACACAACCTCACAACACCCCCAACAGCCCTCCATGTGCTGGAGCTACGCTGACAGCCTGGACCCCAGACCCTAGCATATGGAGGCCAGACCAAGCGGCCTGCTCTCCAATGCGCTCCACAGCTGGGTCTCTGGAGTGGGCAGCAGTCTAGTGCGACTACACGCTCTATAGTGAAGTTTAACCTGGAGAGTTAAACTTTTGGATGAACACAGACAAGTTGCTCATAAGGTCAGTTCATCCAGATTATTCCAAAACAAAAACAAACCATCAAAAAAGAAAGCTTTTTGTTTTATTTACTTCTAATGATATCAGGCCATACTTTTACAACAGATTTTGAATCTGTCTGTTAGATTTATGTCACATCTCCAATACAGAAGGTCTTTCTTAGAGCTCTTACTTTAGGATAAAGCACAGAAGGGAGACCACAGGGTGTATTTATAATAATAACGACTGCACTGTTGTATTCACGTGTATGTACAAAAATCTGAAAATAAGTAGGATAAATTCATTACCTGTTTGATTTACAACTTTTCTTCTATTCTATGACATATTAAATGTGGAAATGTCCATCAGGGAAGAGTTATTTAAAATAACACCAACATCATTTGGACCCAAAGAGCTACAAGAAGTGGTCAAGAAGCTCTAAATGTTTCTAGAGACACCAATTTGTGTGCTATCGAGGGCAACGTTTGAAATCAGAACTTCATCCATTCATTTTCTTTGGCTCGTCCAATTCGGGGCTGCATGGAGCTGGAGTTCATCCCAGCTGTCATAGAGCGAGAGGCAGGATACACCCAGCAGAGAAAAAGCCAGGCAACCCCTCACATTCATACCTATGGCAGATTTAGCATTGCCAATTAGTCTAACATATCTTTTGATTATGGTTGGGCAGCCGGAGTACCCAGAGTGGACGGGGTAGGGGGCCAGCTGGTGGACTCAAACCCAGGACTATTCACCACACCATCGTGCTGTCCTTTTTTAAAGCCTTTAGGGGCAATTCTTTGTAAGCAAAATTAAAGACAAAACTATTTCATCCAAAAAGACCTGGTATGTGGTATGCGTATTGGATGGCGGTGCAGTCTATTCTAGATCTTTCCCCCATAAAGACGACATTTGACGACCTCCCCAGTACCCTTAAGGACAAGTTTTGACAGTATGTAGCAATAAATACTTGGTTTGATAACCATTAGAATAGTTTCTGGATTCTTCCAAGAGTAAAGCACACTCAGTCATTTTGTTCTATAAGCAGGCCTGAGATATTACAGAAATTGCTCAGTCCAGAAAAGGATTTCAAGGGTTGCTCCTGGTCGGCTTTCAAGCAGTAAAGAGCTGGAGAAGCATGGATGCCTTGCTTGCCTTTAGCATTTTCCGGTAGAGTGTTTTACTTGGCTGAAGCTACTCAACAGGTCTTCATGCTGAATGCTTAACCTGTAAAATATTTAGAAAATTAAAAGTGTGTGCAAGAGGTCAGATATGAACCCATATTATCAGGTCATAATCGCCTGAAGTGGAAATTGGCTTTCATGTCCTAGTCACTAATATACCCCCACCCCCCACAACCAACCCAAAAACCTGAGCAACAGTAACATCCTCATTTACACTTTCACACATTTACAAATCATCTAAGCCCCATGAATCAAACTATGAACAAAGTACCCTTGTCAGTGAGAGTCGCTGGCCTGTCCTCAACCCCTCAATTCTGACACAAACTAATGTTGACTCATGGCAGAATATGTGGTCATTCTGATGCTAATGGCAGCTTTAACCACCTACTTAACCACATAGCTCTCACTCTCTATACAGCTCCACTCAACCTGATCCCTGTGTGTGTGTGTGAGTGAGAGAGAGACAGAGAGTGTGAGAGAGACAGAGTGTGTGTGCAGGAGAATCTAACTTTTGCTGGGTTGCATTGCAGTAAGTTGGTGTCTCATACAATAATGACTGACTAAGGCCAGCTGAAGACACCTTATTTGATATTTTGCACCTTTGAGTTTTGCGTTTCCCACTCTTTTTGAGATAAGAAATGCTGAGAGTTGTTAGTCGTCTGGCTGGCTTTCACTGTCAGGCTTGTGTTAGTGGAGACAGGGGTCACCAGTTAGCACCGTGACCCTTTAATACTGGAGGGATGCTTGCTTCTTGGCCTGGCATGCCACAACACAGTGCTGGAGCGAGAACAGGTGGTGATTAAAACTGCTGTAATCCCCTCCATGAATATCTCATGGGCAAGGCTATGGAAGAAAGAAAGCAAAAGTGAGAGATGGGGAAAGAAAGACAAAGGGAAAGAGACAGATGTGGTAAAAGGGACAGGGAGAAAGAGTTAAAGGTGGGGAGGGTTTGATGCTTGGACCATGGGGCTCTTCAGCACAGTCTGCGGGCCGTGCTTCAGAGCGGATGTGTTAACAGTTTCAGGCTCAATGGAGGGAGAAATCCCCACAAAGGGAGGTGTACAAATATTGTGGGAAATCCGTCCGCTCTTTAATATTTCATGAAGGCCCACAATCTATTCATGGGACTCCATTCCTTTGGAGGGGCCCACATTCAGGCTCACTCCGCAGTCTCAATGGGCAGCCCTTAATTGAGTGCCCGCTCATTCTTCGTCTCCCTGGCAGATTGTTCTCCATGAAAGCCCCTGCCTCTTCATCCTCCTCTTCTTCTCCCTAAGAGTGGCCAAAGAAAAGGGGGCATGCCTTGCTGGTGGTGTATATTGGAGGGTGAAATAAGTAAAGCGGGGTGAGTGTGGATCAAATATGATAATAGGGCAAGTGGGGATGGTAGTGCACAGGGAGGTGGGGGCAGGGGGCTAATCCTCGTGGTGGGTGACAGAGGGGAGGGGGTTGCATTCCCCTAGGTGGCAGGAGAGTGTATCGTGGTCGCCTGTCTGTGTGTGTGTGTCCATAGCATAGTTTTCTAATGTCCAGTGTAGTCAAATTGGGCATTAAATGGTCTTTAACCTGCCAGCTCCCCATTGCAGAGTCAGCGTGATGTCCGATTGTGCTTGTGAGAACAGAGGAGGTAATAGTCCCGTGAATTCAGAACAAGCAAATTGTCCCTGTGTGTTGCTTTCTGCATGCCTCCCACTGAGGCAACTCCCAGACAAAAATTTCCAGTAGTGAGACCGTTTTAGAAGCAGAGAATCTCCTGTTGTGTTTTGCACGTAAGAAAGGCCATCTGCAGACAGGGTGTCGACCTGATTCTTTCGACATTGTCTGGAGTTCATGTGTGAAACCAGCTATTCCCATGCTCCCAGTGGGTAAGTGTATGTTAATCTTTGTATCTTTGTCTTGAATAATATAATAATTGTATAATAAAATAATATAATAAATATGGAAACCAAAGAGTAAAAGTAGACTGTGGAGACAGGACAAATTACAAAATTTTTCTTTCTGATAATGAGCAAAAATCCATTAAATTTATAGACAACACCAATTCCAAAAATGTTGGGACACTGTGCAAAATGTAAATAAAAACACAATGCAGTGATTTGCAACTCTCATAAACATGAATCTTATTCACAACAGAACATAGAAAACAGGCATAGAAATCTTAATGAAAAATATTAGCTGATTTTGAATTTCATGTCAGTAACATCATCATAACAATGTCAGTATCACAAAAAAATGGTGGACCTGGAGGAGTAGTTTGCAAATAATTAGGTAAACTGGAAACAGGTCAGTAAGATGATCAGCTATCTGTCAAGTCAAGTCAGTCAAGTGGCTTTATTGTCATTCCAACCATGTGCAGTGTTACAGTACACAGTAAAGCGAGACAATGTTCCTCCAAGACCATGGTGCAACATATAACAGACAATCAACACAAGAGTATGACGAGTGCAAGTGTGCAAAAATTGCATAAATTGCAAAAAAAACAAAGACAGTGCAAAAAGTAACTCGATGTATGAAGGTGTGTGTGTGTGTGTGTGTGTGTGTGTGTGTGTGTGTGTGTGTGAAATTGTGCAGATAAGTGTTTGAGGTCGTGACATGTACGAAGGTATGTGTGTGTGTCAGTCCAGTCACTGGGTGTTCAGGAGTCAGACGGCTTGGGGGAAGAAGGTTTTGCAGTCTGGCAGTGAGGGCCAGAATGTTCTGGTAGCTCTCGCCAGAAGGCAGCAGGGTGAAGAGTGTGTGTGAGGGGTGCATGGGGTCCTCCACAATGCTGGTGGCTTTACAGATGCAGCTGGTGCAATAGGTGTCTGTGATGGAGGGAAGAGATGCTCCAATGATCTTCTCAGCTGTTCTCACTATCCATTGTAGGGTATTGTGATCCAATACGGTGTAGTTACCATACCAGACAGTGATGCAGCTGCTCAGGATGCTTTCAATAGTCCCTCTGTAGAAGGTAGCGAGAATGGGTGTTGGAAGATGGGCTTTTCTCAGCTTCCGCAGGAAGTAGAGACGCTGTTGGCAATTCTTAGTTATGGAGCTGGTGTTAAGGGACCAGGAGAGGTTCTCCGCCAGGTGAATACCAAGGAATTTGGGGCTCTTGACGACCCCTACAGAGGATCCATCGATGTTAAGTGATCTCTCCGTTAAAAGAGCATCTTAGAGAAAGTTTTTCAGTAGTGAAGATGGGATTATTTCAGAATAGTGTTTCTCAACATTAAAATTGGAAAGACTTTGAATAACTTATCAGTACATAACAGGAAGCACAGCATTTAAAACAGGCATGATTTTGTCATGTAAATCAGTGCATGGGGTCAAGAACACTTCCAGAAATAATCCTGTGAACGGTATATCTGATATCACTATGTCGGTGTTGTTTCTGCAGTATCATGTTGGTCAGGGGTCATCATTGCAACTGACTTTTCGCAGTGTTGTGATGTCATAGCTTTGCAACGTGGGGAAAAGAGTTCATACAAAACTCTCTTCTGGATCAACTGGTGATACTTCTTTGTCAATTTATGCAATATAATAAAGAAATAAATATATTATAAAGTTAGGCTCACTGTCAAATTACATGCACAACACCAACACAGTGATATCAGGCTGTACGTCTTCTCTCGGTCAAGGCTCATTTAAAATAGACTGAGGAAAAGTGGAAAACGGTTCTGTGTTCAGACCAACTGAAATTTAAAATTCCTTTTTGGGCGCATGCATGGCTCCTCCTCTAAACTAAAGTGGAGAGGGTGCATCTGGCTTGTTAGCATCACTCAGTCCTAAAGTCTGCATCTCTAATGGTATGGGGGACTATGGATTAGTCCCTGTGGAACTGGCAGCTTGCACATCTAGAAGGACACCAATCAATGCTGACAGGTGTATACAGGTTTTAAAGCAACATATGCTCCCATCCAGATGATGCATTTTGCAGGGAAGGCCTTGCATATTACAACAAGACAATGCTAAACTGCAACCAGCATCTATTACAACAGCATGACTTTGTCACAGAAGCATCTCAGTGCCTGCAGTCCAGACTTTTCACTAACCAAAAGAATTTGGCACATCATGAAATGTAAAATGCAACAAAGAAACCCAGCAGTGTTTAGCAGCTACAATCCAATATCAGAAAAGAATGGGACAACTTTCCTCCAGCAGCTGGTCTCCTCAGTTCCCAGATGTTTTGCAGACCGTTGTTAAAAGAAGTGAGGATGCCACACCGTGTTAAACATGGCCATGTCCCAATTTTTTTAAGACTTGTTGCTGTCATCAAATTCAAAATTAGCTTATGAATGCATTTTTTAAAAAATATGATTAAAAGCAACTTCTACATATGACCAAAACTTTTTCACTGCACTTTATGTGACTTTATGTTTAAGAGGGCTTAATTGTTAATTAATTAATTTTCCGCTTAAAGATCAGTTGAAAGGGTGATTCATTTTTTGTCCTTTTCCTCTTTTTTTTTTTTTTTTTTAGCTGTGAACAACAGTTTAACATCTTGTGAAATCCTGGAAGAAGCTTTCCAGAGAAAACTGGGCATTTAGGAAGATTAACATGGAAAATGTATGATCTTTTTTTCAGGGTTATGTGATAAAAAAAAGAGTTTAAAACTGTCATCTGCACATTTGATTTGGATCATTCTTTGTTACATGAATCTAATATTAATATTAAATATAAATATGGTAAAGACGTCCAGTGTTAAACAAATGGAGTACCCCTTTCAGTGCACTGAGTCCTTGAGAATTCAGTGTTGGCAAATGCACTGACCCCAAGCAGAGAAGCTTTCAGCATTTAACGTCATTCAGTTTGACATCTCATCATTCCATCTTGGCACTACCTTCAGTAGCGATAACAATGAAAGCAAGTTCACCCAAAAGTTTTCCACCAGTCACTGCCAGAACACTTGACTTATTGTTTTTGATCCTTAAGTTTCAGATGTGAGGGGTCAAAAAGGCAAAAAAGAAGGAAAAAAGGAGATTTAGGTGGAAGCGAGTGAGACTGCTGGTACAACATGCTGCTGATGTCGTTCAGACTATGCAGATGAAGACTTTGCAGATGAATGTTAAGACTCTGTAATAAAAGTACACCTCATGCCTGCACTGAGCACTTCATCCGGCCTAAGTCTGCCTCAGTGAAGTGGCTCAAGGTGGACAGCCCAGCTGGTAGTATGACCTGGGGGCCTCGGCCATAGTCAGTGCTCCTGTGGGCTTCCAGCTGCAGCTCGGACTCCTGATCCCTGATTATAGGTCATCCCACTCCTTCTAAGGGCCTGTAAGACCCTGGGAGCCAGGCTCACTCCCAGTAACTCCCCTTCACCGCTCCGATGTGTGTCCAACAAGCTTATGCTGGCTCATGAGGGATGGAGAGGACCTGCAGTGCGGAGACTCAGAGGGGGGAAAATCCTCTACATTCACGACACAAACCCACAGTCACACACACAGAAAACACAAGCGAGGAATTACACACACAAACACTGGATGCATAATTTATCCTAGCAGTACCACGCCTGGTATCCAGCCGAAGCACCCCCCTGCGAGTGTGGCAAAGCCATGCTAAATGGATTCTGCAGAGGAAGGGATTTAAAGCTTTCATAGTTCTCAGTGTGTTCCAGGTGGCCGCATCTCAGGCCTTTGATGGATTGTTCTCAGGTTCATTCTGGATCCTCTAGAGATTTTGCAAAATCAGACGTAAACTACCCAGCACTGCCAGGGCATCCGGGCATTTGTATGACCACAGATTCAATTCTGCTTTCTAATGAATGTCCTGTATTTAATTGAATCAATAAAGGGTTCAGTCACAGAGCTCAAATATTGCTTTTCATTCTCTATCAACGCATACGTCACTGTACTTAATCTGTATTTATCTAAAGAATAGCAAAATTTGTTCAAAGTAGCTGATCTTTCTATCACTCTCACAAAACGTACTGTTTTCAGGTTTAAGGAAGTATAAAAAAGAAATTACAGAAAGGTACTTGAATACATTTTATGACTGTACCGTGCTTGTTAACCTAACAAATGTAAATGATTAAACTCACAGACTTAATCCACGGCGGCCCACAGGTTCTCAAAGACTCTAATCCAGTCATCTCCGGATATGGGGCGCTCTCACCGTGCTGCTCCACTGGGCCTTTGTATCAGCAGGTATTAACACCACAAGTGCCGCCCGAGACTGAGATGGGCACATGATTAGGAGAACTATTGACTGGGTTGACTGAGTGCTCGACGAAGGGGAGGGGTGGGATGGCTTTTTCATTAATGTGCCCCCTTTTTCTATTTTCCGCAGTTAAATCTCAGCATATATTATGCACTCTGTTACTTATCAGCCGAATATCCTCATTCTTGGCATTCCTTGCTTAAAATTTCCTCTTGAATATTTTTACTCATGTTGTCTGTGAAAGAGTTGCGAGAGCCTTTACATGAATTGCTCCACAGTGCGGCCAAGTGTTGCCACAAAGTACTGGACTATAAATTAATTCTGCTAAGTGGCAGCGCACATCACCCCTCACCACCCTGATTATTTATGCTTTTACCATCGGTCAGGGTGTCACTTAGATAAACACAGTGGAGGTTCATCTCATCTGGTCCACAAAACACCAGAGTGTGCCTCTGCCAATGGCTCGGCTGAACTTTGACCCCGATGGGTCGCGAAGAGCATTTGTCCCCCGGTAATTGGACAGAAGGGCCCTTTCGCTCTTCATTTAACCTTTGGGGTCCGAATCTTTCTTCCTCATCTACCATAAAGTCCCCGGTCCTGACCCAGTGTTTTCAGGCCTATCTTTCCACCCCCATCATGGGTCTTTCAAAGCTGGAGAAAAGCTGGAGTGTGCTTGCCCTGTCAGACACAATGGTGGAGTTAGTGACCCCTGACCCCGCAGACTGAAGCCTTTCTTCCTGGATCAGGCACTGCCTTTCGCTACGGTAGGTTATTGCTCCACAGCCTGGCAACAGAAAGAGGGTAAACACTTGTTAAGATTCTTCTTCTCCAGGCTCGCCCCCAACTTCTTTTCTCTTGTGGTCGTTCTGCTTATATTTTTCTCCTTTGGAGGGGGTTTTGTGGGTCTGTTTAAGGGTGGACAGGAGTTAAGGCAGGCTCCTTGTTTGAATTTCAGGCAGCAGCTTCATAATCTATCATTCTGACAGCTCTTTGTCACCAATCCAAAGGAGACAGGAGTCACAGTTGCTTTGGGCATGAAGGAAAATACACTAGCTAAAGTAATGTAAATGGTTTAGACATGCATCTGCTTTTGTTTAGAAGCAATTGGATTTTTTCTTGAAAAAAATGCTTCTTCTTCTTTTTTGGACAAAAGCTTTGGTGCGAGTGGTCCTTTTATAAACTGTCCAACTGTGACACTGATGCAAATAAATGTGTTACAAACACGTGTGAAGGAGTACCCTGAAAAAACTAAGAAATCAGAGATGATGTCCAAGGGTTTTGCAGTTAGGAACTTTGTTATCCACACTCTGATGCCTTTCATCTGCAGCGCCTTAGAAAACTTTATTACACGTGTTTTGTCACTGTGTAGGCGACGTTCTTTTTTAATAAGCCGAGCTTGTTATTGCCATGGGATTCATTCGTGTTTGGTGTTTGCGGTGTGATTTTTCTTGCTCTAAATCCAATACAATCGGACTAGAAGTACTTCCTTTCCTTAATCTCTCGAGTGCTGCCCTGAATCCTTGTGTATCACTACTATGTTACCGGGGAAACCCTGCTGCCCTCCCCAGCGCTGCACTGGTCACTGCAGAGAGACGGTGGACCTTATGTGTCCAGATGCTGAGCATGCGGCCATGGCAGGAGGAGCATCCTGTGAGGCACCCACAGACATATGGGTTGAAAAGGAGGACTCCTCTGGAGCGGCTGGCCTTCTCCTCGGGGACAGAAGCCCATTGTCCCAGCCCTGCCCTCCATGCCACTTAATGGTGCAGAACAGCATTGTACAGTATTGTAAATTGCTTTTTGCTCCTTTTTGCCCTGTCGGGTCCTCAATAGCCGGGCCCTCTCCCTCTTTCCCTCTCACTCCCTCTCACTCAGTGGGTGTTTTAGAGCCCTCTTCTTTCATCCCTTTCTTCAGTCCCCTCCTCCTTTTTGCTACTTTTGCTGGGTTTCTCAGTGTTCTCTTGAGTGATGGCCTAATTGTCAAGGAACAATTAAGCCATCTGATTTCTCCCCCTCTCCTCTGGTCATGTCTGCTTTGTTTCAGAACGGGGCTGCCTGAGTACAGGAAAGGGCTCGAGGTCACTTCAATATCTGTCTGGGCTTTTAATGTATCACCGTGTGCTCATAAATATCTTAAAACTCTGGGTAGAGGTTCATCCAAATGTCGAGTTTTTTTTTCCTTAACATTAATTTGCTCACAAATCTGTTAACGACTAATACTTATATGCATTCTGCCCCAATAGAATACTTGATATGTATGCAAAATGAAAAGTTTATTGGCTCCTGTCTAACAATCAAACAGCTATAAAAGCCTCCCCCACCCACCCACCGACCCTTTAGGGCTAATAAATATGTTTCTCCCTGCAAAGAAGGGAAGAAATATGTTCCCTTTTAATAGACAGGTAAAGCAAGCAGCTGCGAGACAGCTGTGCTTGTCTGCACACTTTCACCCCTGCCATTCCTATTGTTAATGTAATGTCACATCTGTGACCCTGTCTGCTCCCTTCTCCCATTTTTCCTTTCATCCTCTTCACTGCTCATGCTTTCCGCTCAATTTCATACTGTCTGGGTTCCTCCCAGCGCGTGGAGGCAAGGCCCTGCGCAGCGGTGTTGCAAAGATGACCCTCCTCCGCAGGCATCCACCCTTACAGCATCGCTTTACTGTCACCTACTGCTGCTCCCATCACTTACTTTCAAAAAGCCTTTTGTAAACTTCATGTTTGTGGTGCATGTCTGCATGCTATAAGGTATTTCTGAAGAATATCAACATGCTCAGTTAAGATACTTTTTATTTCCACGGCAGTCATGGAATTATTAAAATGCTGGAATTGTCTTTTTTTAAATTGTCAAATTGCTTTTTTTTAGTTGTGTAATTGAAATTCTGCCCAGCATGCTGACTTTAAACAATTTAATTACATAAAATATTACATAAAATTGTAAATGTAATTTTCATTACATACTTTTAACAAATTAAACCTTGATTTGATATATTTCAGTTGCCTTTTACTCAAAGTTATTGCTTCATCTTTGAGTGTCTAGAATATTTTTAAGTGTATATGCAGATTTGCGATTTCCTCATTTGCATGATGCAGTTTTGCAAAAAAAGACGACATTTTAATCACTCACTTTCTTCAACTGTCAGCAACTACCATTTTCCAGATTTCCACATTATTGATTAATGATGCCTCACTTTCACTTCAAACCATATATCTGACTCAGATGTCCCTTTTAATGAAATGGCACAAGGTTATTTTTTTTATTATTTTGCACACAGAAAGCATTGAAGTAACTGCAGCAGTCTTGAAACAGTGCCTATGATTACATAGATCCAAATTTTATTGTTGCATCGCTGGCTTCTGTGCATAATATGTTCAATACAGCACATAGGCTTGCAGAAAGAACCACAAACCAAACCATAAAACCTCTGGTGCTCAGTAGATGAGAACACTCTGTTTTTCCCCCCTTTTTTAAAAAAATTCTCAGTCTATGTAAGATTCACATTCAAGCTAGTGGTTAATGATCTGCCTGTGAGGGCTCACCGTGTGACAGCAGTGCAGGGCACTGAGGTGCTAATGAGAGAAGAGGACGGCCAGGCCTGCCCTCCCACGCATACAGCCCTTTGTCTCTGCCTCTGCCCCCCATCATTAGCTTAATGTGGCCCTCTCCCTCAGCTAAAAAGACCACTGCCAGTTTGGCAATGGGTTCACAGATGCAAATCCCAGCCCAGTGCTAATGGAGGTAAATGAAAATTAATTGATTCTCTTTCAAAGGTCTTTTCAGATGCCTGTTCTCGCTCCGTGTTTTCTTAATATGCAGACCTCACCTCCTCAACAATCCTCGCTCGCCCACATCGACAGTTCAAACATATAGCAATTTACTTCTCATTGCTATGCAGAGGAGAACACAAAAAGAGTAAAGGGAGGGTTACACCATCCTGACACCTGGGTATGTAAGAGATGACTATCTTTACTCTCTGACCCAGACCATAGCCTGGGGTGGGGCCTGCTTGTTAAACAAATGAAAGGCAACCATTACATATCACTCATAGATCCTGGGACTGTATCTCAAACTTAAGTTTTTCTTTTAGCTGCCAGCGTAGATGTTATTAGTAGTTTTTGCACAACCAACGCCTAACAGTGTCAGAGCTGTTCAATCACAGAGGTTCCTTTACTGCTTTCAGACATACTTTTGCACACGCACATTGTCAAGTTGATCATCCAGGCATCTGTATTTGATGAAGCCAGAGCTTGGCTCCAGTGTTACAAGAGAATGTGCAATACGTGTCTATTTACCCGCCATGCATTTGACGTGTGCTATTTTCACTAACTTTGATCATTCATATAAATATGGAACATTATAACAATGTGAAAATGTTACACAATTCTTAGTCAAGTTCAGCAGATCTTTAGCCTGGAGCTGGTTGTAATTCCACATTATAAACACCTCTTATCATCTAAGTTATATATAGTTACTGGGGCCAAGACACTATGAGACATTCTCAGTCACATGTGAAGTTTAGGTTACTTGTGTTACACCTATTAAAAAAAAAGAGTGATTCTGCTGTGATTGATTTACAAAAAATAAAATAAAATAAAAAATAACCACGGAGATCTAATTTTGACCCACATTTTGGTTTTATTAAATACACATGTTCCATATGAGCTGCTCATCAGTGACTATCATGGTCCTTGGATGTGGTCCTGGAGGTTTTCATCTTTTTCTTTTTTGGATTATAAAATAATATATTTGAGTCTTGGCTTATGTTTGGTGTTCTTTGTCATAGTGAGGTTTAATTTTTGTATTTGGTGAACTTTGGATCCCTTTATTATTCTAGTAGAATATGAGATTTAGTTTGACATTATCATTATTAAAAAGAGTTTTGCTTTTACCTTAAGGTTATCAGTTTGGGTTCTAGTCTTGATATTTATCAGTGGTAGTTTTGTTCCTTCAGTGTTTCCTTGTCTGTCTGATTCCTCCCTCCATGTTACTGGTCCTCCTGTGTTTCCTACTCCCTTGTTAAGGGTTAATAATCAAGCCTGCTTACATGTCACATGACCGTGGATAACTGTCTTGGTGCGTTTCACCTCATTTTTGTCAGGTGACTCCCTGCTGCCACTACCTTTGATTGAACGAGTGTAGAACAAATCTAATGACAATCCAATCTCACAGAAAGTCAGCAGCAGCAGGATCTGCACCAGAAACCACTGGAAACGAATCAACAGACAAGTCTGTGGTAAATGTTTTGTGAAACCCAAAATATCTAGAGTGCGACTGCTGATGGACCTGTAGAGATCAAAAGGTCCCTCACTGATGTATTTGTTTGAAGTGGACATGATCCAGTAGGTTATCAGCAGGGATGAGTTGCATATCCACAGCTTCACAGCCTGGAAAAAAAGTAAAAATAAATAAATAATGAATAACTATCATTTCTGCACATTTATTTCACATCTGCAAGTGTGCAATGTGAAATCAATTTTTTTCAAGGCTGGGGAGATGATTTCTTTAAAAAAAGAAAGAAAAGAAGAAACGGACTCAGTTTTACACGTGACAGATTTAAACATTGTTACTTGATTTTCTCAGTTCGCTACATTCATTCCCAAAGATTAGTGGGCTGTACTTACAGCATTTTAACTAAAAAGTCGGTGACAATCAAATTTTCAAAACCTATTTGGCTAACAAAATAAACAGTTTTCTTTGATTAAAAAAAAGTGTTTCTTGTGCACTGGACTGAATTACGAAGCCAACGAAACACAAAAGGGAAAAATAAAATTTGCTGACACACACTGTTCCCTACAGTCACATCCTGCTGTGTGGATTTCCCCAAAACATGTACCGATCGTAATTATGGACTATCTAGTTTTATATGTAGCTTTTCCTTTGTGCAGCCCGTGTCTGTGGTGCTGTTCAGCAGCAACATGAAGACACGTTGATAGCAAAAGTGTCCAGTAGGAGTCACGGTGAAGATGGGTTTCAGATTATTATGAAACCTCTATGCAGCTCGAGCGCAGCTACTTCTGCTGCTGATGAACTACATGTGGTTCAATACATTTGGCCCGGGGGTTTCCTAGCTTCTCAGAATAACTTTGCGTATTATATGTGTCTCTCCCAGAAGCTTTAAACTGGGTTCAGACCCCCAGGGACACGCTTACCTGAACACCGTGGAAAGGACACAAGGCAAAACAGGTGAGTGAGTGCCACACCATGATTCCTCTTGGAATAAAATCAGCACTCTTATTCACAATAATCGCAAAAACACATTTACCCACACCTTTCCCCCCAAACACATAGTAATCCATTACATTTCTTGCTAGTGCTGCCTTTTTATCTTGCAGCATCTGTCTACTGTACACTGAAGAGCTGTTCAACCTTCTGGAAGACAAACTGATTTAAAAGCTCAATAAATATATGCAATAAATATCAATAAAAATCAATTAAAAAATATTAAAGAGTTCTCATGTGCAGCTTTATGCATATGTAATATGCAGAGTGCTGATTAAAGTCCCCCCAAAATTGTTATTGCTATTAATATTATTTATTACTTATCTCCTCATTAGGTCTCATGCCTCATTCTGGATTTAACTCCTGTCTCTTGTGATACACTTTGCATTTCCGTCATGGCACTTTTTTGTGAACTTTTATTTTTGTAGGGTTATTTTTTGTTTTTCCTTGCATTTACATATGTGGGTCCTCATTCCACCCTCATTATGACAATACTAATGACCCTCATTAGCATGAAGCAATAACTTTGATTAAACTGCAGATGAAATATTTAAAATAAAAACTTTATTCATTTAACAAAAATCATTAAGGAAAATATGCTTTATTTAAACAGCATGTTTGCCAATCAAGTAATTTTTATTTGATCAGATTCCATTACATTTATTATTTTACTTATGTAACAAATTAGATGGGAATTTTACATGTAATCCAGTGACTTAAGTCAGCATTTTGGGCATAAATATTCTTTTGAGTGCACACAAAGAAGCAGGAAAAAAATATTTTCTACTAAGAAATTATTTTCCATTCTATGTTTGAGGAAGTTTAAAACTTTGTCCTTATGTTTGCAATGTCTTAAGGTTTGAAAGCAGGCATTTAAGTAGTGGTAATCATCCTCATCAAGCCTCTCGACCCAGCTCTGATAATAAGGTATGACGGATGGAGATGCCACATGTTGAAGATAAGCAGGCCCGGGCTCCCGGGGCCTGTTTGTTTACCAATCAATCGATCAACCTTTGTTTTCCTTTTGTGAATTACCAAGCATCCTGTGCTGCCGGTCCATCTCCCCCTCTCCTGCAAGCTGAGTAGCAAAAGAAAAAAAATAAAAAATGGAGGACTAGTGAAACATTAACCAGACAGAGGAGAAGTGACAGTGATGAAATGAGCCTGGAGGGATGATGCCGATGTTATCTGCCAATGGGACGATTGTTCCTGAGCCTGTAAACCGCTACCCAGGGTCAGCTGAGGGGTCACACTTTCAGTCGGGCTTTATCTGCTGATGAGACAGGCGCTCATTATGCTGATATAGGAGACCATAACAGACAAATATATGACTTTAGAGCTGAAGAGACAAAAGTAAATGCACTGCATTGTGGGCTCTTTCTGAACAAACAGGATGCTACTTGCAGAAGAACCGACGCAAATATTCTCAAGCGGGAGCCGAGCTGACAAGAAAGGATGTATTGTTATAACTGTGTGAAAGTCTTATCACTGTGTATCTGAATTTATGGTAAGCTGTGAAAATTGCACACATGGTGTTTACCTCGCTGAGTGAAAAAAAAAAAGAAAGAAAAATCCTACCGACCTCCCAGGAAGTGCCATTCATATAAAACTGAATCACACTGAATGGTTTGGGCCAGTGACAGATAGCTTTACATCATTCCACGGCCCCTGTCGTGAGACCACGGCACCCATCAATTTAACAAGCAAAAATGTACAAAAATGCACCCCCCACCCACCCTCCTCGGCCGAACACCACCAACACACCCATATACACAGATACCACTCCGCCCTGCTCCATAGTTCACACATACAAAATCACACAAAAACCAACACGTTTCAGAATCCCAAACCAATCAAACCCAATAAAACTAACAAAGCTGGGCAAGGGTTTTTTTTTGAGTAGGGTATGAAAGAAAACGAGAGATGGCCCTACAATGAAAGCCAGTGAAAGGAGGGCCATTTGCTAAGCTATCATTCATGAGGTATGGGTCCCATGCCTGTACAAGCTTGCTCCCAGCTCTGCACACTTGTTGCCATTGTGACACGCTGGCAGAGAGAAGCCTCTGTAGTCTCGGGGATCAATTCAAACCCTGACAACACCACACTAAACCAGGGTGCCATTTGTTCAGAGGAACCCCCGAAACCCCTCACCCCATCTGTCAGGGGGCCCTCCGAGGCATTTTGTGTCCGTGTGTATGTGTGAATGTGAGTGGGTGGGAAAGGAGGAGTGAGAGAGGAGGTTAATCAAGATTTGGATGTGGATGGGTGTGGAGGAGGAGGGCCTGCGTGGACAGAGAGTGTGTATGCAGTGTGAGAGAGTGAATGTGTGGCAGGAGAACACGGTCATTATGCTGATTTTCCTTTTTCTTTTTTGCTTTCAAGATGTTGGAAGAATACTTTCTTTTACTTTCCTTTTTCCTTCAGCCAGCCTGTCTTCTGCCACCTATGCTGCCCACTTTTATGCTACGGCAAGGGTGGTCAGAGGAACAGAAATCTGGGAATCAGGTCAATTATGGACGGTGGCTTGCTGATAAGAGTGAAAGAGCGCAAGCAAGAGAAAGAGGGAGTACCAGGGGAAAGGAGTGAGACTGCTGTTTTTTTCCCACCTTGAATACTGGTTGAATACTGCTGTGCCAGTGCAGCCAGCCCGGCCTGACCCGACCGCCTGTTTTGTCACATCTGTTGTGACGCTCCTAACTAGATCTGTTCTCACACAGACCTCCCCCTTGAGTGCCACATAAACTTTTTTTTTTTTTGAATGGCGGGAGTCCCTCCAGTAACTTCACACGCATCCGTGCACACCTGCAAATTCTCAAACTGCAGCTTTATTTCTCTATTTGTGTCCGGGCCATTGATGACGCAGAAAAGAAGCAACAAAGCAGGACAGCTATTTGTTCTTTACTTAATTAAGAAACCCAAAGAGTCCCTTTCAAACGCTTCCGTGCAGCAAGCCACCTCAAAGCACAACTCCTGTTCGGTTCACACATCCGTGGCCCTAAAAACCAACCGGGCACTGTTTCCTGCTGACCGCAGTATTCGATTGGGGTTCATGTTGGTTCTAGCTCACAAAGGGACAAGCACTGACCTCTGGCCTTGGCACTGACCCTCTCTCTTCCAGGGGTTAGGTGAGGAGACAGATGTGGGTAAACTTCCCCATGTGAACAAGAGAATAGGGGCCCTCTTTTAAAAAGACCGTTTTCTCACTCATTGGAGTAAGTAAACCTCAAAGTGGAAGGTGGGCCTAATTGGGAATGGTCTGGATATGGGGTTCAAATAGCAGTGGACAAGCTGAAGTGACAATGGTTATCAGTGGGGGATGCATGAAAAGGGCTTGGTACCTATGCTCCTAATTGGCGGTATAAACGTGCAAATGCTTTTTATTATTTCTTGCAACTAATTGCTCACATTTCCAGAAAAAGGATGAATGAAGTTTGCTGCAACAACTGCAGGCATTTCAAGATAATGCATATTGTATGTGTGGATAACCTGGTCGGCTGACTCCAGATATGTTTTCATGCTTTTGTGATGTGACACCAGTAGGTGGCACTCCAGGCCTGAAGGCTGTAAGGCAACATAAGCAAGGATCCCTCTGAGGTCAGACATCGAGGCTCATCATCTATCTAAGATTAAAAATAATCTGAAGAAACAATAAATGGTTTATTTATATAATGTTAGTATTTGCAACATGTTGCCTAGAGTTGCCTAAAGTTCCTTCTTTTCTGTCAGAGTGGTGCGTGTAGAGTGACCACATATCTTTCTTTATATGGGACTGGACAGCATTTTTTATTCCTTGTCCCACTCTCCCACATTTTTTTTCCTAAATTTCTCACGTCTGGCTTTTACCCAGTCCATATGAAGGGAAGGCTTTGTGTTATAGTCAGATGAAGGTCAGCCTGTCTGATACTCATTGGGAGAGTCACCAAAAAGTCACGAGATTTGCAGATTTTGCTAAATGTGATGAAAACTACCACAGAGAAAATGAAGTGGCTGTATAGTCAGAGAAACCGAGTTTTTGTCTTTTTTATTTTTATATTTCCTTCAGGATGGAATATGTGTTGGTGAGTGACACATTATATGTGTTTCATAATTGGATCAGAATGGTATAAATTGTCAGATCTGGCTAAAAACAAGAAGTATGTTGATCCAGACTAAAAAAGTGAAATAAAATTCAGACATTTAGATGATCTAGGTTACGTTATTTCATAGTTTGTCTAAAATAAACAGCGTCTGCCTCACACTTAGTTTGTTGAGATTTGGTCGCCCTGGTTGTATATATGATGCCATTTAATATATACAATGTATTAGGTTAGTTTTTGGTTTTTACTATGCTTTTTTTCTGTTGCATTTAACCACCGACTGAGTAGTTTGAAATTGTGATCATTCAATTTTAATCAGCAAATTAAGTCAAATTAATTTTATTTGCTTTTTAAAGCCTAAACAGGAGTTTTAAGTGCGCAGAAATCTCCAGCAGCCCTCTGATTCTGCTTTGTCTAACAATTTTTTTTAGATTGTTCTCAATGACTTCCTGCTTTTGTTGTATTTAGTTTGATTTTAATTAATAGTTAGATCATTTTAATTATTATTATTATATGATGTCTTTTGGGGAAATGAGAGAAGTACACAAGCACGACTATATGCAGTATATGCTAATAATACTCTTCATAATAAAAAAAATCATCACTGCTTATTAAAAAAATGCTGAAACTGCTCATTCTTTGTTAACATTATTGATCCAGCCCTCACTTTAACACAATTGGCTTTCCATATTAAAATATTGCATAATTAAAACATGAAACATTTTCATATTTCTGAACTTGGTCATTTCTTCCTAATAGTCACTTTTCAGTGATGCTCACAAGCCAACGAGCAAGTAAGACTCATATTCTCATTTTGGTTGCCCCAGTCATCAGTAGTTATTTTTTACATGCCAGGGAAATACCACGCCAGAATTTTGCTGGCTCCTGTGTAATGAGCACTGGTGAAACTAATAATTAAAGGCATCATAAGACAGGTCTGCCAGCAGAGAGTCAATGGAGAAGAAATGCAATAAGAGGCCATTTAAATCACCTCAAATGGGACAGCGTGGTTGGATTCAGGGGAGACCTTTTCTTCAGCCCTCCAGACACGGCCCAAAAATGTGAGGGGTGTGAGCCGAGAGCAGCATCTCTCTCTGAGAGTCAGTGGGAGCGCAAGAGCCCTGAGCGGCCTAAGCGTGAACCTCTCATTTTTTCCCTGGCCGAAGAGTCATAAATGTCTTGTTCCTATTGTGTGGGAATTCATCTCGGACATTGTCCCCGTGGCCCTACCCACCAGTAGCCAATAAGTGGAACATGGTCTCCTATCGAGCAGCAGTCTAGCATTCCTGGGATTTCCAGTCGGCTGTCTGGCATAAGGTCGGAAGAGACACCACCGAGCCAACTGGAAACCTTGTTTCTGTCCATTTTTTTGGTGAGGAGGGTTTGGTTGTCTCTACGCTGGAATGCTATTGTCTTCATGTGTGTTTTAAAGTAATAAAAGCACACTTGTTCTAATGTGATGGGGACACTGAAATAGTAATGTATCCTAGATCTGGAGTGTTATAACAGAAAATGACAAAGACAAGTGTGCTAGAGTGTGTTACATATACGTATATGTTCAATGGGGACTTCTCAGCCTCATTCACAGGTTCTTTTTGATTGGCTTTCAGTGTGGGGCTAGAAGTATTAAACCACTGTGCCAACATCTTTAATATTTTTTTAAATGCCCCTAAACACACAAACAAACTTTTTAAATTAAAAAAATAGCATTACACTGGGTAATTTTGGCCAGCAAACAGTGCAAGAATGAGCAGGAATAGTTGGCAATAATAAAATGCATGTGGGGTTTAAGGGTTGTTTGCTATTATGCATCGGGCCTTTCACAGACCAGCACTCTGTTAGGGCACAACAGACAAGAGAAAGGTGACAGTTTTTCCATCTCAGTCTTCATTGGATATTATTTAGTATAAATAATTTAAAATGTTGTGCTCTTTTCTTAATAAATGCATGAAAGCTAAAAAAAAACCCCAACATATTTCAGGGGTGACTTACAAATTAATTGGAACATATTAGTGATTAGTCATCATGTAAGTAAACTATATTATTAGTTTTCTAGTTATTGACATTGACTTTAGTCTTTTAGTTCAAGCGATTCAAGACAGAGGATGCTCAACCTGTAACAAGCAGACACACTGTAACACTTCTGGAAACTTAAGTAAGCTCTTGACGAACAGCTGATGTCTATCTTCAGAAGAAACTCGTTCATGTTAAGTCTGAACTGCTAATGTGCGATCAATTAAACATCACAGAAGGTGAGGTTTGTCATCAGGGTGGATTTTGTTTTTGAGGCCGACCTTCGCAATCCAATATCTTCCGTCTCCGGGGATCCTTCCTGCCTCCACGCTGCTTCAGACGAAATTAAATGAGCACAAGGGAGAGAGGGTGCAGCAACCTGGGCAGTGTCCTTGTTGAGCATGAATTACAGTGAATGAATAAACTCCCTGGAGGGCAAGAGATGGGACTGACGCTCAGTCCCGTAACCCAGTGAAGGCATCTGCTTAATCAGCGGGCCAGTGGGAGTCCTTTTGGAAACTGGTAACTTTTACACTGGTGCCTTTTTGACTCACGCTTTTATTAAAAGTTTCCACAAAAGAAAAAACAGGCCACGCAGCACTCTTTGGTACAAGAAAAAAAGGTTTGAAAAACTGTATTAAAAGTTTGTCAGGTTATAGGTTGCATCAATTTACAATGCACTACACAAATGGGGAACAATAACTCTAACTTGTAATGAGAAACAATGTGAAACACACACACACACACACACACATTTTCTCAACTACAGCTCACATTGCTTTTGCTAATCTGCGATGCAGTAGAGGCATCGATGCAGTTTGTGCTAAAGACTAAAATCACTCAAGAAAATGAGTGTTACGTAATCAAGGGTCACCTCCAGGCCTGAAAAATTAAGCCACAGTGGAAGTAAACAAACAAGGAAATAAACAAAAAAAACTGCAATTCCTTCACATGAAATAATTGCCAGAAAATTGTATTTTTTGATAATTGAGTGTTCAATGAAACTTAATTTAATTTGCACGTCAGTTTTAATTTGTACCATATTTGCTACATTTTTTGTGAACTATTTTTAAAAATATATTATACAATTTATTATATTATACAAGGCTGGCTACAGATACCGACTATGGAACGGAGCAATCGTCAGCCACCTACTCTACATGGACGACATCAAGCTGAATGCCAGAAGTGAACAAGACATTGATTCACTGATCTACACCGTCAGGATCTACAGCAATGCCACTGGAATGTCGTTCAGATTGAAGATGTGTAGTTGAATGGTAACAAAGAGAGAGAGAGGATTGTACTACCAGAAATCAACATTGCAGACATTGGTTACAGCTACAAGTACCTGGGAATGTATGTGCCGCTGGCAGATAGAGGACATCCAGAAACCAGTGGTTGAACAAAGCTGGACTGAAAGACAGCACAGAGGCACTGATCATGGCAGCACAGGAACAAGCTCTGAGCACGCGATCCATGGAGGCCGGGATCTACCAGGCAAGACCCCAGGTGTTGGCTGAGTAAAGATGCCCCTGAGACAATCCAGCACATTACAGCAGGGTGCAAGATGCTAGCAGGCAGGGCATACATGGAATGCCATAACCAAGTGGCCGACATAGTATACAGAAACATCTGTGTCAGTTATGGACTTGTTGATAATGACTGCGCAAAGATCCTGTTGCATTTCCAGATAAGAGAGACAAACTGGTGATGGCTAACCAAAGGACATAGTAGTGGTGGACAAGCAAAAGAAGATGGCCTAAGTGATAGATGTAGCAATACTGAGTGATAGCAACATCAGGAAAAAGGAACACGAGAAGCTTGATATTAATTAGTCTTGCTATTTTCATGTGTACTCAACACTTTGCTGTAGCAATCCTTTGGTTTTCCAGATCATAGAAACCATTTTACTGAGTCTTTTTCTGCTATACTATTTCCATGACAACATACTGTATTTTTACCCCAGTGTAACACGTATATAAATATCAGTGACTTTTAACCTCTTACCACTGTTTAGATCCTTGCAGACATTTTTAGGACGCCCCTGAGATTGTAGTTACCGTCTCACTTGCATTTGTGCAGTCTCTGCCAACTGTCACTAAATCCTCCTCTTTGCTCGTGGATGAAGGGAAAGTTGATGAGGAACATATACTCTTACTTGTAGTCATAAAATAAAGTGTTAAAGGCAAAACAGCATGCATTGTGTGTTAGTGAACCCCAGGGCCCAGTGTTTTACCGCTCTGGATTTTAAGTCTCGTTACTGGGAGATTATTAGACTTAATCTAGTAAAGAGGAGCGTGACGTTCCGATCACCCTGAAGGCTTATGAGCGCCTTTTGAAACAGTAGGGGAATTTATCCACCCTGGCCATATGCTGCTTCTCTCAAGAGGGGGGGGGAGAGGTGTGGCTAATTCTGGAGTGAAGCTATTCAAACATCACCTGAGGCAGTGAGCTGGCAGGTAGCGGTCATAGCAGTTCTATGTGTTATGAATGGGCTGTAATGGTGTTGACGAAGCATTGGATCACCCGTGGTGTGGAGTAGGGTGAGCTTTGCCTCAGGGTAAGTTGTGGCTGGATAGCATTGGAGCAGTGAGGTGCAGAGGGTGATCATCATGGGAGTCCTTTGAACTGCAGGCTGCAGGTGGAATGCGCTCAGTCAGCAGGTCACTTTTTTTTCATCCTGCTTAAGGGCTGAGCCTGGAGAGTCAAGCTAATGCTAATTGTCCTTGATGTGGTGGTCCGTGACTGAGATTTACCAGTCATCATGACCAACCCATTGTTCATGTTCATCAGAAGCGACCCAGAGTCCTCAGATTCCTCTTTGATCTGACAAACCAAAACGTCACTGTAACTGAAGACCAAAATTTCACAATCACAAAAAAAGAGGGAAGAGTCTAAAGACAGTCAGTTACAGTGTATCAAGGATAAACAATATAAAGTAGAGTTGGCCATTTACTGGCCAATCAAAACCACAATGTCCACTTTACTATTTAGTTCAGCTCAACACTTACAGGTACACTTAAAAATGTTGGTTTGCTGATGATAACAAATGTGTCAAAAATGTTCGATCATATAAATCATATTAACATGGAAAAAACAGTTTGAGAGCATCATTCACCAAACAACAAGAGTCCTCTAACAAATAACATTTGTAGTGTGACTAAAAGTCTTGAGTCACCTGTCCTTTTCTAACATTTTGCTAATAAAATGCAAAATAGGTGCAGTGATTTGTTAAAAAATGTGGAAAGATATATAGAAAGTAAAAAAAAATGCAAAAATTGAGTTTGTAGAATTTTAAGGAGATTAAAAGTCTATATTTTGTATGACTGTCTTTATTCTTCAACACAGCCTAAACTTTCTTAGGGAGATTTCTTGTAATTTATTTCAGAAGTCTTCAGGAATAGTTCTCCAAATTTCTTGAGGGACATTCAAAGATCTTTTTTGGCTGTTGGCTGCTTTGTGTTCTGTTCTCTGTCAAGATGATAGCACACACTGCTTCAATAATGTTGAGATCTGAGCTGTGGAGCCCAATCCATGACTGACAGTGTTCCACTGTGTTTTTTCTTTCTATTAACAGGTGTGTTTTACTTCATTGGCAGTGTGTTTGGGATCATTGTCATACCAAAAAATAACTTTCTTTTTTTCAGGCCTGACATCTTTTATTTTTGTCCTCCACTTGTTCTGAGATAACAGCCACTTCTCACAAAGGAATGAGTGGGGATTCAAGACTTTTGCACAGCACTGTGAAGCAAGACAAAGCATCACTAACTAAACTCATGTATGTCTGTGTGTATATGTTTTGTTTTTTATATATCGTGGATGCAGATATTTAACTGGTGTTAAATTATTTTTCTCAGCATGATAATAACCCCATATATAAATATACAGCCAGAGTCATTAAGAAATATCTTCAGCAACACAAAGAATGGGGATCCCAACAACTGGTATTGCCCAGTTAGAGCCCCAATCTCAATATGAGAAAGTCAGTCAGCGGTCAGATAAAGAAAAAAAAGCTAGTAGGTTCATCACTTTGCACAGTCCTGTATGTTTCTAACCACCACAATCCCTTAAAATGCTGTCGTTTAGATGCTGTGCTGTCAGACAGTGACATGAATCTCTGGATGCAGTTTGTGTGACCGGAGCCGCATGACTCGGGAGGCTTGCTGTTCCTTCAGTGGGATCCTTTTGTGTGCACCCTCCCAGAGCAGGGACAGCTGATCCGCAGGGGCTCCATACCTTCGTTTTACACCAGTTAATTACACACTAGCATACCTCAGCATCACTCCCCCTAACCCCAACAGCTGTCATAACTAATACTCATCCATAGCAAACAACTTCCCCAAACAAACAGATTTGTTAATAAGAATGAAGAGGGAAGGGCAGATAAGATGGTTAGAGTTCAAAGAACACATGCACAAAGGGTATCCACTTCCATACTTGTTTTACAAACAGTTTCATAATCTACACAAGGAGTTCTTCGTTTTCTGTCTGTCTCTGTGAGAGAACTTATGAAACGGTGCTCCTCCTAGGCTGACAGAGAGCGCTGTGCCTTTTTGTCTGATTGAACAATTAAACAGATTAAATGTGATCAGCTCAGGACTGTTGAAGCGCTGGATATATTTGATGGCTCCCTGCTTGTATACCACGCTGCACGTGGTCCTGTCCTTACTGAGTGCCACAGCACTGCTCACAGCCAGCAGATCAAGGCCTTGCTTCTCTGTCAGCCCCCAGCCAGCCTCCAGGTGGGCGCTGCTAATGAGCCCCAGCTCTAGCACTGGTGTGGGCCTCTTCTTCCCAGGGTTGGAGGGGGCTGTGGAGGGGAGGGGGAGCAGAAAGAGTCTTCTGGCAGGGTCAGCACCAGGCAGGGGGCTGAGGATGGGACAAGGATGAGGAACACCAGAGTGAGAGCTGAAAATCACACTTTTCAGCCCTTATTAATGGTGAGTTTGTACATGAGTGTGGGAAGATCGAGTGTGAGGGCCATGCAAGGAAAAAGGTTGTGCCACAGGGTGCATTATGAAACAGAAGTGCATTTTGTGCTCTTTGATCTGTGTTTATTGTGACTGACCACACACTGTTCCACTTGTTTGCATGCCGGCTGAATGAGCCAGGCGGTAGGTTCCCTTTGCCTTTACAGTATGAGATATTCCAGAGTAAACAACCCCTCCTTCATCCTCGACGAGATACAAGAGAAAGCAGTGACTAATGAGAGTGTTTGTCTGATGCTGCCAGCCTCCACTTTTGTTTCCCGGGCTTTTGATGTGATTGAAACGTGTGCTTTCAAAGACACAAATCATCTCCTCTGCAGTGTTTGGCCCAAAATAAAGCTTAAAGGGAGGGTACGTGCTGTTGGTGTCTCCACATCACAGGGAAAAAAGAAGGGCGGCGATGTTTGGGGTGTAAAGGGGACTTTGATGATGGGATGATGTTTGAGGTGACCACAAACATGGAGATGCGATAATCCCTCTGCCCCCGCTTCAGCCATTGTGAATGCTAGTCAGCGGTGCATTCAGATGACTTCAACAATGAACAGCCCACACAATAGCTCCCTGTGCCATTTCAGTCTGGAAGAATAATATCTCGTCATATTGTCCTTAATGGTGTGCGTTCTGTGTTTAAACTCTGGCCTTGTGCAGGAATGTGCTGAGCTTATAGCCCCAACATAAAATCTGTCATCAAAATCAACCAGCATTGTAAATTCAGCATCTTCTGCTCTCAAACTGCTGGAAAGAGAGCGAAAGTGTAGTTTGTCACCATCTCGTCTTTTGTACAACAACAAAGACACCAAGACTGATGTAAGGGGAAAACTTTTGGTGCTTATGGTCGGTGGTCTGGCTGCTGAGTTGTAGATTTCACTTTGTAGCATTACATACAGTTTTAAAACGAAGAGAATGAAAACCAACTCAGCAGAAGCTCAGATATCATCTTTTATAACGGAGGCATTTTTTTTTCTTTCTTGGCAAAACCTGTAGCTGTATCTGCATCCATTACTCACAGTGTGGCTTAGCTAGTGACAGTTTG
Organism: Perissodus microlepis; assembly: GCF_051167445.1. Classification (NCBI taxonomy): domain Eukaryota; kingdom Metazoa; phylum Chordata; class Actinopteri; order Cichliformes; family Cichlidae; genus Perissodus; species Perissodus microlepis. The sequence goes on along the minus strand of NC_140480.1, from coordinate 4,741,169 downwards.
GTCAGAGACCCAGGTGGCGATTTGTGTTTTCGTCATGACCGCAAACCTCTCTGAAACCCTACAGCGTAACTTGTGCGCAATGTGCACCTCCCCAGAAATGTAACTTGCAGTAAGCTGCAATGCCTGCTAAGGGTATATTTTATTTTAAGCCGACATGAAAACAGTAATGGGAAAACATCCAAAGAGATGTTACTAACACATTTACGTGTAAATACATATCAGCCACCTAGCTTAATCGTTCTTGGCACAGAAGGAGTCTGGATGTGTGTGAAGGTTCTCAGTCATCCAGGTCATCGTAGTCTAAGGAGCTTGGAAAGAAAAGCGTCTGGACTTCTTTAAGTTGCTTGAAGACGTTTCACCTCTCATCCGAGAAGCTTCTTCAGTTCTCGGGTCAAATGGTGGAGAGTCCCAGATTTAAGGAGTCTGGATGTACTTCATACTTTACTTGGTCACTAGCAACTTGTTGGCTTTAACCTCCTAAGACCCGAACTCTTTCATGGCATGCATTTTTTAATTTCTCTTTGATATTTGGGCTGACTGGGACCTGATGAATGTAAAAACAAACAATTACCAGTTTGTTTGTTTTTTTTACCTAATTTTTATTTCTAAGAAAAATGAGAGCCACATATGAGGATAGTCGTTTAAAAATTTAAATAGAACAGTAGCAGTATAATGTCCTCGTAAGTGGATATCAGGCCCTTGTAGAGCAAAATTGAGTATTTTGGTCTAAATAACCCATCCACATAATAAATATGTGTCCATATGAGGCATATGAGATGAGGTAAACCATGACATCTAAGTGGAAAAACTTGAGGGCAGTCTGTCAAGGGAGACACCCCATATAAAACACCTGGACCTGGATACGAATGTCGGCAGTGACATCAGCCACTTATGTAGGTTTCATCACAGGCTCTAAAAAAGATTCCCCACAGAAAATCAGGCCTTATGCTTCATAATTCCTTCAAGCTTTGCATCTCCAGATTTTTTAATAAACCTTTGGATTTTTGCAGACACGCTTTAAGGTAAATTGTTAGTAGATTTCAGTAATCCAAGAGGATATATAAAGCATGTCTAAAATTCTCCATTTAAAAAAAAAGTCCTAAAGTAATTCGTAATGAATATGTCAGTGTCAAGCTGCCACACAGCCCCTGTCCCTCAGAGCGTGCACTCAAGAATGGGCAAAGATTATTGCTTTTTTTGAGGCGTCTCCTCCTTTATGCGTGCATAAAAAGAGTTGGTTTTACGGGGGCACCGTTTCAGCACATGTTGGAACTCCTGCGGTGCTGGTCAGTCAGAGTGGAATACCCCTGTTTCATGGGTTCACACCAACGCCATAAAGGATTCTTTGTCACCCATGAGCAGGGTCATCTCTCTTTCCCACTGCCCAATAAACGTTCGCATTCTGCACCTTTCTTATGATTTTGTTTAGCTCACGGGCCCCAAACAAAAGTGCAAAGACTCGAATTATTCACAGGGAAATGAATAAAGGATTAATTTGCATTGATTTCGATCCACCATAAAAGGAGTAATTTTTTTTTCCAAGACGAACCAGAAAGCAAAGCATTTTCCTTATCCAACAAAGCCAAACAAAGAGATCAATAGCACTTTCTAATATGGGAAGAGAAATCTCAAAATTGGTGCTTTTGTGTTTTATTAGTTTGGGGGATTTTCCACTTGGTCTGCAGTCACAGATAGACATTGACTTTTGTGTGGAAATTACGCTCTCGGTCACAAATTAAGAAAACATCAGTCTAAATTTGAATAATTTGGCCTGGGAAGGTTAAAAAAAGGTTCTTTATAAATCAAAAACTGACTGAAGAGTCAGTATGTTAATGCAGCAAACAAATGTTCTGTCTTCCACATTGTGTTTGTGTGTGTTCGACTCATTCAGCGGCATTCACCGTGGCCTGTGAAAAAAATCTGTTCTCCTTGTAGCTGTGTTTGGTTTGGCTGGAATGGATTGGACACAAGCTCAATTTAAGCCTAAAGAGTGAAAAAGGCTCATTTTATGCCTGATTCATCTGTGTTTGCGTTGTTTGTTTGTGATGGAACTAGCATTTTTTTTAAATAAATTTTTAATAAAGTGCATAAAACTTCATTTTTTACCTGGAGTTTTGATAACTGCATGAAGTAAAAGTGTTTCTGTCTTACAATGAATATGAAAGGAATCCAACTGAATCAAGAGCAAACCATAAAAGACAAACGCGATGGTAAAGTGTGAACTAAAACCAAAGTAAAACAGTGAAAAAGTCATGTATTGCAGTATTTATCAGAAACTCTCTCTTTTTAGTCGTGTGCAAAGACATGAAGTAAGAATAATAAAGGTTAACAGGAAAATGTGCTAACTGTAGCACTCAAGCAGACACCAAGTCAACTTTTTACATTTTCTTTGCCCCCCACATTTGATCCTTTGTCTTCCACTAGCCACCCCCTGTTTCAAATCCAACAACTTGTATACAGAGGGATGAGGAGGGGGGGGTGGGGGTTGCCCGTCCCATGGAGCACAGCCTTGTTCCAGAGCGCCCAGGACGACCATATCTGTCATGGCGCATTCCACTGTGGGACCGTGAGTGGAGTGCCGTGGTGTGCCGGAGCTGCAAGTGTGGAGAGCTCAAAGGCCTGCTGAAATGCTGTAATGTAATTATGTGGACAGTCTCTCAGATCCATTAGCTTGAAATGGTGCTACAGCCCCACGTCCCCTCCTCATTCAGTCAGTGGGCAACCACGTCTTTTCTAAGGGGTGGGGTGTTAGCAGGGGGGCTTCTGAAGTCATCTGAAAAGACCTCCTCTGTCCTCATTGTGCTCATTGTCTTTGTAAGCCTGTTATTAGTGAGGGGAATCAAGTTACGGCCCTCTGCTGACAACAACTTCAGAGATTTTACACACTCAAAAAATGATACCTTGCCCTCGTAGATGTGAAGCAATAATTTTTAGTTTAGTGATCTCTTCCGATTCTTAATGAATTATTTAGGGACTTTAACAATAATCAACACATGACTGTGAATTCACATCAGTATTATTAGTGCATTATTTTATAATCTAAATGATCCTGAACAAAACAAACACTTTTCTTACAAAGCACAAATGTTGGCTATGTTTTCTTCCATAGAAACAGTGAACCGGGCATCGTAATTTAATCTCTTGCTAAAATCCACTGAGTACAACTGTCACGTCTGGAGCTATGTAAACAATCAGATCTTATTTATTTCACTTAAAAACCATTTAACAAGTTAGCCATGAAACTGCTGCTCAAGTCCGAGCGTCAGGATAAAAGTGGAGATTGCATTAGCTTTGTAGTTTACAAAACATCCCTCGAACATTTATTCGGGAATCAAATTAAAGGTTCCAGCGATTTCCAAAATTTGATTTGGTGCTTTGTGTTTACCTAATCTCTGGCATTCACACAGACACCGGTGGAAATGTCCAAATGCGTCACTGCACAACTTTAAAGGCCTTTCCCATGTATTCCAGCCTAGTGACCCATTCTAAATAACCTATATCATTGGGGAACTGCTGTTTATAAAAGAGTCCATTGGGCCCTCCGCTGAAAGGGTTTTTTTGGGGTGGAAGCCTGGATGAAAAGTGCAAAGAGGAGGATAAAGAAAAAGTATAGGAGATGTCAGGACGCCTTTGGAAGGAAAACAAACTGCGGAGACCAATGTGAGTTGACTTAATCTGATTAGACTAACCTCATCAACAGCCCACTTAAAAGGGAGAAGAAAGCCTTGAATTGGGGCGAGAAGCAAGAGAAAAGGGTCTCTCTCTCTCTGTTCAGAAAGCCACAGAGGCTCAGTGAATACACCACATTGTACTGGACATGCTGGTCTGCAGATGGCAAAATGACAACAAGCCGCTTGAAAAGTGAGGCAAATATAATTGATCTCGGGGGTTTTTTTCTCCTTTCTGCAGGTATGAAAACAGCTAAGGGAGTAATGAGATTAAGGAAGAATAAAATGAAAATACCACTTTTCCCTCACATTTGTGGTGCAAACATGCAGCTTTGAAGCCTTTGACTAAATGCACCCATGCCTGAAATGCCATGAGAAATATTTCCAGATTCATATTCATTTATTCAAATACTGACTTCTTATAAGGCACCCTGCGGTCGTGGTTATACATCAAACACAGAATAGCTGAAGAGGGAAATAGCTGATTTAATACCAGCACAATTAGTTGGTGTTAAAGAAAAACATCTGGCCGCTCCCAGACTGGACAAATCCCCAGCAACAATACGCATGAAATATCTCAACTTGGCAAATCCCTAAACATTGCTTGGCAGTATCTGAGAGGACACAGGTCCATATTTTTACACACCTTCCTTCTTTAATATTTGCTTTAATCACATTCCATAATAAACTATCCACCCAGTGTTTTCAGTACTCTGTAAATCCGCCTCCCCGAAGCGAGAGGTGAATGCAGCAGCTGCAGGTGTCCTTTCAGTTGCAAGCTTAGATCTGCTTTGGTCGGGATTCTGGCTTCACTTGTTTCAGAAACCTCACACCACTAACTAGCACCGCTGAAGTCCTGCTGTCATCTCAGATTTGGAAACCTTCAGATGAATTTGTCCTCACTTTTATCAATCAGTGCTGGAAGAAGTATTCAGGTTAATATCGCACTAAATAAATAAAATGCTGCATTTCGAGTTTTAGTTCTGCTTTATGACTGAAGTGAAAGACTAAGTGTTATCATGCTGAATGACCCATATGAGTATTAAACTGTTATCATGAACTGAAGGCAATGAGACATTCTTCATCTGGTCGTTTAGCTTAGCTTAAAATACGGATGATTTTGTAACTTACCTTAAAATTGCTATTGAATAGTTACATTTAGATATCCAATGATCAGAATGAGTTTACAGTGATTCATCTTGGGCTTTTGTGACGATCAAAGTAGTGACTAAAGGTTTGGGTGAGCTTAAGAAGATTCTGAGATTTCGAACGGGCTGTGGCCATCTGAAGTTTTAGGTAATAGGTTTTAGGTGTTGGCCGCCTTTTTTTAAATGACAACGCATCCACAGTGTTTTACAGGTGACTGTACACATTTGCCAAGACCACTGATTTTCAGTCCAGTTCTTATTTAATTTGGTATACCTGTGCTTTTTTTCTTCCTTAAGAACATCTTCTTGACAGCCACAGTTTCAGGTCTTTGCTGGACTTGCACCCTCTTTCTCAGGACATGAGTTTTGTTGTTACTGTTAATCTGCTGCAGACAGGTTTTCATGTCTGCCACTTCTTCTTTTAACCCTCCACTTGTTGTGTTTCCTTAATGTTTTTTAAGAACATGCTGCACACAAAGGTCTTTGGCTCAAAGCGCTTTGGTAATCACCTTCTTGGTGCAAAAAATATTATTTTATGCCTGTCAAACTGTTTTATCTTTAGCATTTTACATAGATACCTAAAGATAGAATTCAAAGTTTGCTCTTTGCTAAGTTATCTGTAATGTGCAGAAACAAAACTGTTTCATCTCTTGAGTTAGGTGACTTTTAATGCTTGTATAATTCATAGGTCAGTGTTAAGAGGCTTAACAAACAAAGAAGATTCCTCTGAAAATGGTCAGGTGCAAAGACTTGACAGAAAATGAGTGGAAAAAGCAGCCAGCATCCAAAGAAACTTTAGAAGGCCTTCAAAAAGCCTGGAGAACTAAGACCACTTTAAAAATTACACAAAATATAAAGAAATGGAGGGTGGCTTGAACATTTTGCTCATTACTTTCTGTTCACAATTAGTGAATATACTAATTAGAATATTTATACTCTTAATCTTTAACAGTTAGCTACATTAAAGAAGACTACAGCAGAAAGTATACTTCCCTCTTAGCTTTAGAGATCTATAAAGTCCCTCAAATGTGCTCTTGTGGACAAACTCAAATGGCAAAGATTTCTAACCATCTATGATGACTGCGATGATTTCTGTGATATAGTCAATGTTCCCTCTAAGCTGCGCGCGTGCGCAATTGCGCACTGCTGGCACGGTCTCTGCGCACAGAAAATCTGTGTTGCTCACAAAAAAAAAAATCTAACCTGAATTGAAATTAAAATTAAAACTTTAACAATTCTGTTTTACAGTGTTAGTCAGTGAGTGACTGGCTGCTCCCGTATGGGATTAGCCACTTTATCCCATAGTCCAGCCAATGATGCGATTCACATTCGTATATACGCAGCTAATCAACGTCGCGTCCTTGTGACACCATGTTTTAGCGAGCAAAGCGACGTGGCTGATGTGGAGTGAAGCCACGTTAATGACAACGTGTACAACCATTTGAGATGTGAGCAGGACAGACGGAACAATTGACTGAAAAAGTGTGGACTTTATACCAGTTTTTAAATTGTGTTGATAGGCCACGTAAAACCAGAGTTATGATAAAAATATTTGCAATGTTTGGTTTTCTTCCTGAATACTATCATTGTTTATATTTACTGCAGGAAGAAACGGTAAAAACGGCTTTTTATAAGGAAAACGCTCGAAAGCACTCTCTGCCTGTGAGCAAAAACAAAACCAACCCCCCCAGCCTTTCCTATTGGTGGAAAAATGTACCATGTCGACCAATCAAAAACTGATATGGCAACATGGCATTTAGTTGTTTAGGGAGGAAGGAAGTTTTAGGAGTGACAGTGGTGTTTTGAGATGTGAGAGATTTACGACGTTTAGCACAAATCTTGTGTAGTTAGTGTGTAGTGTAGTCAATAGTTTTGTTGTGTGTGTCAGAACAATGAGGCGACTGCTGAATGTTACAGGTGTTACAGGAGTGATACATCTCCTGTTGTCAGGCCTGCAGGTATCAGGCTGTTGTTCTCCTTCATCTCATAGTGGACAGAAATTATTTTTTGGAGTGGCACAAATAATTTGTGTGGCATCAGATTTGATGCAGAACAGCTGATTGTTCTGTAAATAGTTTGAAATGTTTATTTAATAAAAACGCCTTGGCTGCATTTTTAGGTAAACAGCTGCAAAAAACTTTGTTTGCATAACTCAGTTACTTTTTTGAAGAAGTAACTATATAATTAATTGCCCAACATTGGTCATTATATACTGTATTTTGCAGACAGAGAGTTACAGAACTCTCTCCCAGACCACAGACTCATAATACAAGTCAGAGCTTTATAAAAAAAAAAAGAGAGAGAAGAAAAGAAAGAAAGTTTTGTTTTCAAAATTGGAGTTCAAGTTATTTTTACTTCCAATAGAGTTAACATACTACACAGATCATAAACAAGATTTTTTTAAATTTTCATTGTAAGTGGGCTAAAGCAGTTAATTAAAAGTAGTCTAACATAAATGTAATTGCTGTAATTTGATTATTTTAATAAACCATGTAACTTGGATGGATTCAATGCTGGCGTGACCACAGTGCACATGTCTGCTGTTGCTCACAGTGGCCCAAGGGACCGCTCAGGGAGTTTGTGTGTTCGCTCAGACACGTGAAAAATTAGAGGGAACATTGGTCATAAACCAAAGTAATGATTCCACGTGTTTAGTTGTTGCTTTTCTGCTCCAAATCGGTCACTGCATCTGAAACAAAACACAGCCACCCAAAAAGCCATTGTAGCTGCTCAGTGTTGGGGAGTCACTGCGGTAAACACATCTACCAGCACTTGATTGGGAAGTGTGTATAAAGGGATTGCCAGGCCGACAGCAGCTAATACAGATATAATTGACTCTCCTTCTGCATTCTGCACATGGATTTGGAGAAGTGCACAGACCTATTGTACAACAACAAATTAAGCAGGCAGTGGTCAAAAGGAGCTGCTGAGCATTCAGCGAGACTGGACAACAGACTACTGAACTCTGCTAAATCTGCAAACACAGCTTCTCCCTCCTTCTGGGCCCTTTCATCTCCCCCGACATCTCCTCTTGCAGACCGCCGCCTCATAAAGCTAAGTCAAAAAGCAAGTACTCTCTCGTCTGGCGAATGTTGATCATTTACTAAAGGCTGCTGTTTCTCTTCTCTGCATTCCTCAGGCCGGCGATGTCGGCATGAGCTTTTAACGATGCTCTTGTGATGAAGTCACTCGAAAAGTTTCTTTGAGTTGAAGGGGAATTTTTGTTCTCTTTGTTGTCTGGGTCCAGAGCTTTGAAATGCAGGAATGAAGAGAGGGAATTATTGATGGATCAAAATTATGAGGCCTTTTCTGACTCCAGATCAGGTTAAACAGGTGCTATTTCACCTGTACAGAATTATTACAGCAAAATCCCATTAACTCCTCTGCTGCAGGGAGTAGTCAAAGTAATCCCTGTGGAGCTGAGCAGAATTAGATCTGCTTCATTTGGGCCGATCCGAAAGCAAATAAAGCCAACGTGAACCCAAGCACACACAGCTGGCCCTTGAGACTCAGTATCCTGGGCAAACAAATGTCCAGCATGCCTCAGCACAGCTCACCCATGGGTGAGGGGGCCATGAAACCCTGAACAATGGCTGATACACTGAACTGATGCGCGGCTTAGCAAAGTTTTATTACATTTGGCCTGTTTCAATACGATGCCGGCCAAAAGAGGACCCCAGACTTTGTCGTCAGTTTTAAGATTACTATGACATCTTCGCCTCCTTAGAGCTGGTAATGCTCCTTTTGTTGCAGTGCGCCCACTGGCTTAACATGGAAATCTGGTGGTTTGAGTTTTAATTTGTGTCCCGGCTGCAGATCCATGTGGGGTAACCAAAAACTGTTGCTTTGTCTGTGTGGGTTTTGGATTTGATCAGTTTCAAATCTTACTTGTTATTATGTAAAAAGAAAAAAAAAATGCTTTTAGCATATATAAAGTTAACATATTCATTTATCGAAGGATGACTTGCACATGCTTTGTGTAAGTCTCAAATATTTACTGATAACTTCTGTTGATTTTATTTCCTGAGATTTAAACACTTATCTTACTTATATATATTTTTTTAATCATATGAAGGTCCAAGGCTGTAAAAACCTTTGTTTTACACTATGTGGATGTCTGCTTAGTCCATTTCAAATAAATAATGTTTGCAATGAGAGAAACACTCCAACTAAAGTTGTTTTATTTCTCCTTTACTGTGTAACACCCTATTCTCCTCTATTGCTGGCAACAAGAACAAGAACAAGTAGAGAAACAAACTTGAACATGAATTAAATGTAAATATTTTAGATGTCTCAATATGAATGTGTGTATATCTTATATTAATACAATAAATATATTTTCTAGGCATAAGTAATATGTTTCCTTTAATCTATTACTCTCTTTATTTATTTAAAATAAATTAAGCGACTAATAGCCTTATATTTGGTGCAAGTTTAAACAGAGCTGTGCCACCTTGTGGTCATCTCAAGACTGTGATTCTTGCCTTACTGCATAAACTTGTTCTCATACAGTTTACATTTAAAAACACACACATATCAGAAACTCTTTTTTCTGAGGACTCTTAGGAAAAGGAAATCCAATTTAAAAAGGACGTCACTGCAGAGCACGGCCACGTGGAAACTACAGTGGGTGCATCTCATGTAAGGGACGCACCAGAACTACAATCATGTAAAAACCGATGCTTACACTACACTGTAAATATAGTTAAGCCTTTATGTCTCGATTCTTTACAAAGCCTATACTTTGGTCTACTTTATTTTATTTTTCGAAGTAAATTAACTTTTAACTTTTACAAATGAATCGCTAGATGGCGCCCTTCTCCTGCACACAGTCCAAGCAGCTTTAAGCGAAAGGACGTGCTTGTCCATACACAAATGTACACGAAAGGTGTTCGTGTGTTTTAATGGCCTCACAAACTGAATACATCCGCACAGATTCCCAGGTTTTCTTATTCTGTGTCGACATAAACGTCTGGCTGGAGCGACTTTATTTTATTTTAAAAGAAACTGTGACTATCTGTAATTTGTCCATTACAAGTACGAATGTACTTTAAACTGAATATATGATTATTGGTGCAATTATTAGAGGCTCCACCGAAAGATCAGAGCTGCAAGCACGAGTATTTATTATTGCAGTTTAAATATCTTCCGAAAATACTCTATTCTATTTGGTTCTATTTGTGTTAAACATAACGTTTTCATATTGCCAATCCCGATATTATACGCTCCTTGGTCTGCAAGCTCTAATCTGCGAGTTCTGGCACGTGCTCTGTGAAGACGGGAAGAGACCGTGCGCGCATGGCACGCGGACAGATGTGCCACCCCCCTCCTTCTCTTCCTCCACCTCTTTGAGCTGGCTCCCGCGCCGGCATGATTGACGTGAAGCTGTTCAGACAGCCAATCAGAGAGCCCTCCGTGTTATTTGCATAAAGTGACCGCACGCCATTGGCTTGGTACGTGCTGCTGCAAACCGCTTCGCGTGTCGTTACAGACGTCTTCTCCTCCTCGGAGGCAGAGAGGAGTTTTAAAATAAGAGTGTAAATTTGTTCTGAAGTTTAAAATGTGTGTGTCGGGTGGTAGAAAAAAGTATTGTGCTCTGCATTTACTGGGGATACAGTCCCCACCAAGCAGACTATATTCCTCTAAAACAGGCATGAATTAATTCACAGCATCAAAACAATGTAGCGTCAAATATTTTAATAACCCGCACTGATTGTTATCGCTGCCGGGGGAAAAACACGTCAAAGGAAGGTCTGCCCAGTAAAGACTTTGTGTATAGACTCTCCATTCATATCACTCACACAAACACACATAAGCACACATATAGCTACACACAAGCACTACAACATTTTTTGACGGAGTAAAGTTGGAAGCAAATACCCCCACCTCCTCCCTCCCTGCCTCCCTTATCACTTCACAGGCCGGCCGGGCCGCTGCCGCTCGCCCCGCTTTGTTGTTTGTCTCTGCAGGGCTGATTGAGCAGCGCGTGACTGACGGCCCGCGGGGGTGTTGTCCAATCAGCGGTCTGCCCCGCGCCCAATGGGTGAGTCCTCTCTGCTATTGGCTGAAGCGAGTGTGGGAAAGAATGCAGAGAGGGTTTCACACGAACTGGGAGCACGCGAGCCGGGTATAAGTAGCGCTGCGGCGTGTGTCAGCGACAGAAGTGGAAAGTGGCTTTGAGCGGCGCACCGCACGCACCGTACTCACAAGACAGTTCAGTGATAACAAGCGGCACAAGGCAGACTCGTCCGTGGGACTCGGCTGTCAGGCATATATCTTATTTTATATCCTACACTGGCCCCGAGTGATTTTTTCTCTCTCCTTTTATCCGTGAGCTCGCAGTAAGGATTTACTTTTTCACGCCTTTTTGTTTTACCTGGTTTAATCAACAATGCCAGCTGACACTATGGAAAAGCAGACGGCATCCCCTATTGCCGGCGCACCTGCAAACGGATCGCACACACCGGACAAGCCAAAAAACGCCAGCGAGCACAGAAAAGTAAGTAATTTAATGTTTCAAAAGAACGGAGGGGATTCTCCTGAAGTGAGGAATATTTGTACAAGTTTGTCCTTTAGTTACGAGATGTTAGAGATATGACATCACCGTGCAGTCGTGCAAATCCGTATATGCGATTAGTAAATAAAATATTTACTTAAGAATTTCTTTTTTTTTTATTTGCAGTCTTCAAAGCCCATCATGGAAAAACGCAGGAGAGCCAGAATTAACGAAAGCCTGGGACAGCTCAAGACACTGATCCTGGACGCGCTTAAAAAAGATGTAAGTTCAAAATAATCCTAGAAACTTTTTTGTAATGAAATATTTGTATTATTCTTATTCGTAGATAATGAGTTGGTTTTAAATATTCCTATTCCTTTCCACAGAGCTCCAGACACTCCAAGCTGGAAAAAGCAGACATCCTGGAGATGACAGTGAAGCACTTGAGGAACCTGCAGCGCGTACAGATGAGCGGTAAGTTGATATAATAACAGAAGTGGGTCGTAAAGCCACGACTTTCGGAAAGAGTCGCAAAGCTGCTTATAAGTTACTAATATTGCGTCCTCCCTCTTCCGACCAGCAGCGCTCTCAGCTGACGCCACGGTCCTGAGCAAATACAGAGCCGGATTCAACGAATGCATGAACGAGGTCACCCGCTTTCTCTCCACCTCAGAGGGGGTGAACTCTGAGGTGAGGTCGAGGCTCCTCAACCATCTATCCAACTGCTTGAGCCAGATGATGTCTATGAACTACCAGCAGCAGTCCCCGTCTCAGCAGGCACACCTGGCCCAGCCCCTGCATGTGCAGCTTCCATCCACTCTGCCCATCAGCGGGGCCGCAATGGGCCCCAAGCTCAGTCCCGCTGAGGCCGTGTCCCCCAAGGTCTTTGGTGGGTTCCAGCTGGTGCCCGCAACAGATGGACAGTTTGCTTTTTTGATCCCCAACCCGGCCTTTACCTCCACCACGGCCCCTGTCATCCCCCTTTACGCAAACGCAGGAGTGCCTGTTGCGGTTAACGCCAGCCCGGTGCACGGCAGCTCAGCACCCACTGCAGCATCTCCTGTTCATGGCATGACGTCCTTCTCCGGAGGGTCCCAGGCGGTCAGCCCAGTGGGGGTCAGCACCGGCTCCGAGAGCAGCGAGCCTGTGTGGCGGCCGTGGTAGCTTAAAGGGACCAGAGACTGCACTTCAATCCAGTTCGCATTACTTTTTCAATTTAGACTTTTAAGTGACTGCACACAACGTTACGGGGGTTGAACCTGTGACTTTTCCGCTATGGGATGGTAACTCTAACCACTTAATACCCCCTCCCACTAGTTCATGTTGTTTCGTTTTATGGAACAGGTGCTGCCTCAAATGGCGCATGTTTTTATAAGTATATCTATATATATAATTTATTGTTGATTCCAACATTTGGATGTCCGTGGTAAACATGCAGATGGAAGATTTATAGGATTTTCTTTCTTTCTTTGTTTTTTTGTTATGATGAAGTACTTTTTATGAAAAGGTTTAGTTTTGTATAGAGGTGTCATTGATTGTTATACCAAAGCTGTGTTTTATATTCTTTGTTGTTTTGTGTTTGGAAAGAAGTTGGGTGTTCACCCACTGTTTTAATAAATGAAGTTTCAGAAATTATGTCTCGTCTTCAGCCTGCTTCTATCACGTCATTAATTAATTTTATGAAGTATCCGTATGCGCCTCTATTATGTCACACGCCGTGCGTAAAACTTCTATTTAACACGTAAAAGTCATATCAAGGATCAAACTGTGGTCAGAGTTAAGGATAAATCAGGGGGTAAACAATATATTTTAATATTCATGTACACAGTGTAAACCCCTGCATCAGTTAAGCTACCACAGGTTGAAAGTGGCCACCTTGTCACCAGTTTGGCGGGAGCTCCTTACATCTGGCCCTCTAAAGAATGGTCCCGGGGACAATAAGGGTGTATTTTTCTGCTGCTACAAAGGTAATTAAAAGTTTGAAAAGGGTCTCATCCTGTATGCAGCGGGAGCTTTAAAAAGTCTCAAACCCTATTCAAGAGCCTGGGAAATGCGCTCAGGGGTTAATGTCACTAACAGATTGCTTCAGTGAAAGGAGAATATGGAAGGATCCTCGCTTTCTTTTGTGGATCAATTGTTCGATTCCACTTCAAGCGGAATGGAGGGAACTTGGTTAGACTTCGCTTTCAGGGCAGGGGACCTTGGCGGAAGTCGTGGCACTGGAAGACAAATAAAACTGCAGGTTGTGGAATATTGTAACCTGATTACGATCCCCCATCCCACGCGCTGACACACAATCATTTAAACTGCCTTGTTTTTATTTCCAGTCTGCGGCCTACATCTGCTTAGGTGACTTTTCCGCACAGCGCCCTGCGAAGATTCTGCGTAACAGTGGTCTCCCTTTCCTTTTCACACTTTCTGTTTACCCCTGGGTGAAAACATATCTTCCTCCAGTTAGTGGGGTCCGGAACTGAGGGCAGTGTTTCTATGTCGACCGGCATGGTGCAAGCCGTGTGTCACCCACTTGCAGTCAGCGGGCCCCTGTACTTGGGATTAGGTTACAGCCCGGTCAAAACCCCTCAACATTTAATACTCCACCGGCGCGCCTTAGCTGTGCATGACTGGCACAGGGCAAAAGTAAGACGGGTTTAAAGTGTTTTATCTGCCCTGGCCGCCAACACATGCAAAATAAACATTTGTAGTGCTTCATTCATTTAAGACGCGTGCGCAAATATAGAAAAATATCTATGTTTGTAAAGTTTTACGCGTAATGGGTTATTTAAACTTTTAGGGCTCATACCTTCCAACCAAAAGCAGCTGTTTTAGGCTCTGAGACTAAAAACATGTGAAGAAATCGAAATAAAGTGATGTTGTTTATAGAATCTCTTCACAGTTCCCTGGCACTGCCTACGTGACCTCTAACGGGTGTTTTTCAGTGATACCTTGTAGTCACAACTCCTGGTTTTAATCTCCTCTTTACAGTTGGACTGCTTTGTCGATTCGTGTACTTGCGTTCTCACTTTCACCCCCCCCTGAAGTGGCAGTGCCCTGCAGATGACACCGGCAGTACATGGCATACTGAAACCCCACTGCTTGTGATCCTCAAGCAGCTTCTTTCTGCGAGGAGGCATACTGAAACACCAGTTGGCAGCATGTGTGGGTTCTGCGGTTGTTCCTACTGCCTTCGTGTCTGAGTTAATAGTTCAGAGATGCCTTTGTGTAGCTGAGGTCGTGAGAACCGAGCGAACTAGTCTGCCTGCGGCCGGGCACAGCGCCAGTCAGTAAATCCCCGCTGGCAGGCCGGGTCGTGCAGCCGCTCTGCGGAGGTGAGGAGGCGAACATACACACACGCGTGGCCGCCAAGAAGGGGCGCCTGGTCCGGTGTAAACATGAGGGATTAAAGGGAGGGAACTCGGATCCAGCTGTAAGGCTACATACTGCCAAGAGAAGTTAACTGAGTCCGTCATATTTTCATGGCAACCTTTTTTTAAACTGTTTGCAAATCAGGTTAAAGCTGCCTCTGTGGACAGGCTGGGAGCTAGGAAGGAAGATAAAGAAATCCTATATTCACTGTTTGCTTTGAATTACCCAACAGCAGCTGCTTTAAGGTAAACACAATAGGCTTATAGAGACGGTGCCAAAATGTAAATGTTTCTTAAAACAATAGAAAAAAAATATGAACAGCTGACGCAGAGGTGTCCACAGAAAGAGGTAGCCCACCTATGCTGTTATTGGTCTGCATTCAGATATGAACTGCTTAAACGTGCGTACATGGTTTATTGCCTAACAAATCTACAAGTCCCATGCTGTTGAGTTTGGATCATCGTCTGTGTACAAAACGAAACAGGAGGGAATCCGTCGAGAAAAGGATTCCTACAGAGGGCTGGATGTCCCTCGGGGACCTGAGCAATCAAGTCCCTAGGGAGAAGTCACTATTGAAGAGGGGGTAGGGGGTCATCAGAGGAGCCCACAAATTATCATTCTCATTAGCGACTGAATGGCGGATAACATGCGCACAAGTTGGCGCCAAATTTTTTATCAGCACCTTTCCCTCCAAATCCAATTGTTTGTGTTGCTTAGGCAGAGCTCGGTGCTTTTTGTATGCAATTGCAGCCTTAGCCTCCATACAGGGATGCAGCACTCAGCTTACCTTAAATTCTTCTCTCCGCACTTACTTTAAAATAATAGAGAGCTAGGAAAGCTCTCAGAAAATAGATAGATAGATAGATAGATAGATAGATAGATAGATAGATAGATAGATAGATAGATAGATAGATAGATAGATAGATGACAGGCTATATTTGCTCCTTCAGCTGAAGACACTGCTGCAAGGAGGACATAGGGAAATGTTCTGCATGCTTTGGTCACAGGTTTTGAAAGGAGGGGCTGTATCAGGCATGAACTGTGTGTATGTGTAAGTGTATGTTTGTATGTGTCTGTGCATGTGTGTGTGCGGACACTCCTCTTTGCACCTGTTTTCTTGAGAATCACAGAGGGTTGTACAGGGAGAGGAGAACGACAGATTTAGAGGGGTGGGGATGTTGAAAAAAGACACTGAAACTGTGAAAGTACAAAATGGACACACTTACAGGTGTTTTTATTTCAGTGCAGATGATGCATGAAGCAGCTCCAAGTTAAGCCGATAGAATGTGTGTGTTTTAAAGTTTGACCTCAAATTTAATTACTTAGTACTTTATCAGGTGTTCAGTCTTTTAAGTTTTGTCCATACTTGCCTACCTCCTCCCCCCTGCCTGGTCTTTTTTGGCTCCCTCAAGCTTCCATCCTGTCCATGTATTTATAGTAAGGGAGCACTTATGCCTGGGACTGGGTGTGAGGTGTTGGGTGCGAGCAGACAGAGAAGGTGAGGCAGGGTGTGCAGACGCAACGGGACATGTCCAGCCTGATCAAATATCACAGGGTCTGGGTGCCGCGCGGGCTCCGTTGATCCTCACCGCTTGTCTGCAGAACGTATTTCTGAAGCCAGGTTTGGCTTTTCAGCAGCTTCTTCAGTTTCACAGCATGAGGCCTTTGGCTTACAGCCTTTGCCACTGGTGCAAATTCCACAAGAGAAAGTAAAGGGTCCTCTTGACAGGGTTAGAGGTCACCCCGCAGACTCCTAGGTGAAGAAGCCCCGTCTTCAAAAGTGGACAAATTTTATTTATGTTTTTTGTTGTTGTTGTTGTTTTGTTTGTTTTTTTAAATCTGCTGAGGCGGGGTAATCCTTGTCTTTGCTCTACAGCTTTGACAGCTGTTGCTCTATTTTTGCACGGGTTCAGAAACACTAATCTCAGAGATGATCAACTAATGTATGAGATATTAAAATGAAACAGTTTGAAGATGCAATCATGTTAAGGAGCTCCAGAGCAGCTCCCATCATGAGCTTGTTTTCTTGACTAACACCGAGTCTAATGATGTGTGGTAACTAAATTATATGGTCCCATCTCAATTTAACTCAGCTTAATTTAAAGATAAAGAAATATGAACGCTCAATTGTCCAAGTTAAACATGACAATTAGAATTTTAATTGACTCACTTGTCTATTTAATAAATATATTGTCTTTATTTTCTTTTTTTAAACAACAAAACCTTTTATTTTGTAATGAAAACCGAAATATTATGTTGCAGTCCATTTATGATGATGCAGATGAATGTTTCATGATGGAGACCTTGCAAGATAGGTTGTGTACTTTGTGTTTACATCTGTAGTTAATTTTATTGATGAATACTATACTATTCTATTTCTATACTATTCTATTAACAATCAATAGAAGATGATAACTCAATATCGCCACCTAGTGTTTGAAACCTGGATAGAAGTGTGTGTGCGCGTGTGTGTGTGTGTGTGTGTGTGTGTGGGGGGGGGGGGGGGGGGGGGGGTGTCCAGACATTGCTCAGTTGTGGGGACTGAAATCTGGTTGCACTGTCACATAATGGGAAGCTTCTTCTCATGTGTAGAATAAAAGCATGTCATTGCATTTTGGGGTGAAGAAATGCTTCAGGGTTAGGCTAAGGTTAGGATTAGGCAAGTTGTAGTTCTGGTTACGGTTAGATTAAGTCTCCAGGAAACAAATGCAAACTAACTAAATGTCCTCTCAAGTCAGTGATGCACAGCTGTGTTTGACTCACCTAGTGGCTCACTGCATGCCCCGACTTGTACCCAGTTTAACACCTGAGAAGAGCCTGCACAGGTCTGACTCATATGTCTGTAGAGGATACCTCTGTCTGCCTCTGTTGTTTGTGTGGGAGCACAATTTGTCCTCTTCCTTTCCTTTTGTGTGTGTGTGTGTGTGTGTGTGCGAGTGTGTGGTAGTGGGCGACAGTGGTGTTTAAGCATATGCATTTGCTTTGTGGGGTTCGATGACTGTGAGAAACAGCCTTTGACCTATTTCACTCGAGGCTCGTGCAAGATAAATACAACACATATATGTTTACAGACACTGTTGGTCACTGATGTTGGTCAACGGTGCCAACTACTTGTAAGAGACAAGACACACTGATGTTATCAGTTTGCACTCCTCTGTGAGTATTTTATTACTCTCTCACTGGTCAGTCTTTTTCACAAAGTGACAGGATTTACTGATCACACGCTAAGATATATTTATCTTTTTGCCACAGCCTTTTTAGTTGTGCACCTTCCTAAAACATAAATGTGTCCTTTTAGGTTCAAATTGATCTGACTGCATTGCCATAATATTGAGAAAATAAATGAGAATATAAAGAAAAACAGTGTTTATCCTTAACTTGAGAGCGTTGACATCTTCTTTCAAGGGGCTCACTTTTTCCAATTTTCCATCCCTGTTAATAAAAAACCTTGGAAACTGCACATGTTTTGTGTCAGTGGGATTTTTTTTTAGCAATTTCATCATTTAAAAAAAGATTTTTATACTTCGGGATTAAAACTTGAAAGTTTATTTTTACTGTTTAGCTCTCCAAGTTACTCAGTGTCTCTTTATGTTACTGAAAATGCAAGGTTAGCATCCTACAACATATTTTCCTACTGGAGAATTACCAGAAGATCAAGGAAACTCTCACTTCCTGGTTTATATTTAGCAAGTGGAATACAAGCATGCTTGACAAAAGGATATTCTACTCTGGGATGTGTTGAAAAGTTTCCTTTCCTGACTGGCTATCCCACTGTGCCGAGACCTGCGGTCTTCTCTAGAGCCTGGTTAAGCTAGGTGGTGACAGCCACACTGTTGCAAGAGTATTATCACTTTAGCACTGTAGAGAGGGAGAAGGGCAGGCATTGTCCCCTAAACAGGATGTCCTGGTGTCTGGTCCCATCTCATGTGGGCTATCCTTTGTGTTCGTGTCCGTCTGTGTCTGTGGATATTGGGCTAAATCCTTAAAGCAGATGTCACCAGGTTTTAAAAAGTTTATCTTACTTTTTAAAAATCACTTTGATCTTTTATTGTGCCAGTACGTCCACTTGCTCCTCCCAACCCCACCTTTCTTTTCAGTTAAGTTTTATCTCATAGATTTTAATGAAAATGTCTAGCAGATACTAATATTGCAGTGTAGCTCTTAAGTGTATAGTTTTTTTGTGGCTTTGTGTCTTTGTGTCTTTCTGCCGCATGTGGTATGGGGTTAGAGTTACAAGATGAGCCCATAGTCTTTTTCTTCTTCTTCTTCTTCTTTCCTCTCCTCCTCTTTTCATGCCCTGGGAAGGTAAACACTCATCCTCCTTGCTCTTGTTGTTCTTATGGTAACTGTTGAACAGTGTGTGCTCCACTCGTGGTTTTATTGCCCGGATTGTCATGCAAGAGGCAGGGAAGACAAGTGTCAATAAGTGGATGGGCTCACTGCAAACAAATGCACTAAAAGAATGGCAAAGAGAGCAGAGAATACAGCTGGGCACACACACACACACATGCACACGCAGAATCATGGTTCTTTCACGTGCGTTGACTCATGTTCGTTTCCTGGAGACTTAACCAAACCTTACATCTTCATAGGAAACGGATTCACTTTATCACAATATGATGATTTAAGTTTTCGAGACTTACTTTTCACACAATGTGAGGGCTTAAACATATTTGTATGGTCACAACACAAGTAACACATGCACACAAAAGAAATGATTTCAAAATCAAAAAACCCAAAGAAGACAAAAATCATTAAAGAGACATGATAACTGCAACTGAGGCAGTTTTAATTACCATAAAAAATCTTTATAATGAATCTTTATAATGCACAAAAGGGTTCTGGGGGACGTAATGCAAATATAAAATGGAGATGTTCGAAATAAAACCAGCTTAAGACTTCAAGGTGTTCTGCAACCTCTCAGGTTCCTTTTTAATCATTTAAGGGAGTAAATCATTCTGAGCGTTCTGGCTCTGGGTACATAAGCAAACTTACAGCTCACCAATTTTGAGTAATTTTTGTTTTTTAAAAAGTATATATCAGTTTTTTTTTATATATAAACAGTGGACAAAGTATTCATGGTAGGAGAACAATGAAATCATGTCAATTGACTATTTTAAAACAGTAAGTTTTAAACATTTAACCGTGTGTTAAACACAGTTTAATTGAACAAAGCACTGTACAAAGTATGCATGCCCATATAAACACACTTTAAAAGTAAAAAGTGGACACACAGAATACAGAATTACGCCACCCTAACATAACACAACAGCAGGGCACACAGAGAGTTTGAAATCAGGTTAAAGGGGGGGAAAAAGTGACTGATATTGATGGAAATTTTAAACCACCTAATCTTTCATCACTTTGAAACTCCCTTGCAGACATCAGTTACCCCACTGTCATGCTCTTATCTCTGCTGATATAGCAAACAGCTTTTTAGTGGTACTTAACAACAGACTGACAGAAGGTAAACAGTGCCTTTGCAGCCGTCTTGTGTCTTTCTGTCTGCTGATGGTGATTGCTCTTAGATGGATCACCCGTCCAGCCTGACCACTCATCTCTAGCCCCGTCCTCCTCTCCAGAGCTGAAGAGACTGCGCCTCATGATGAATACACCCGTGATAAGATTACCACAGGGCAAGCACACGCACACACACACGAGGCACTGTTTAGCATGTTATTCTTAGTCATAGCCATTCATGAAGGAGTCCCTCCCTCCGTGAACGTCTGGCCATGCATCTCCCCCTCCTTTCATGCTTCCCTGCCTTCTTCTTTACTTGGGATGTTTACTTGAGACTTAGGTTTTGCCATTTTAGTCATCTGTTTTTCCACATGCACCTATATGAGTGTAGACCGTGATACAGGCAGCAGAATCTTGGTGAATTTCTTCAGCTAGTGTTTGTATGTATGCAGCTGTCCTCATTTACACGAGTAACAAAGCAAGTAACTTTAATAATTAAGTTCAAAATGACTGCACAGGACAAGAAGCAACTAAAAACAGCAAAGCAGCAGCTTCTTGCATCACCTCAGGGCTCTGCTGCGAATGCTTTGTCACCTCTAGTTTTAAAGCCTTGCTCTGTGAACCGATAAAAATCCTGCACTCAAGGGTCTCGGGCTGCGTGCAGGCACGCATGTGACCAAGAGGTCAAGAGGTTGCTCAGTGAACAGGTCTGCAGGTCTCCAGGCCACTGCAAAGCTAACACAAAGAGACAGACAACCATCCATTACATTACATTTGCACCTATATGGCCAATTTACAATCAGCCAACCGCACATGCCTCTGGAGAGAAGAAAGACATGAAGACATATGGAGTCCTGGGCTCTGGGGTCTTTCTCCCATGTTCTCCAGCTTATCCCGTCTAAGGTTTCCCTACCTTAAGAACAGCTTCTTGACAGCCAAACTATTTCTGACGAGGCTTCAGTAAAAGGTAGGTGGTCTGTTTCGGGTCTTTGCTGGATTTTGGTTTTTTTTACCCTTTTTCTTAATGACATGACTTTCAGTTACTGTCCATTATTATCTTTTGGGATTTTTTACCCTGCCACTTCTTCTTTTTTCCTGCACTCGTCCAATTTCCTCAAATGTTTTAAGGGCACACTGCACACCATGCTGAGATATGCCAATTTTCCAGCTAGTCCATCTTTGGGAATCATCTTGAAAAATAAAAGTTTCAGTCGGTCATACGTTTTTGTTTTTGTTCATTGACAGGTTGGTAGTGCCTCAAGTCACAATTTCAAATAGCTTCTTATTTGTTTTATGTTATAGTTGACTGAGTCATAGATCAGTATTAAGTTTAAAGGCAAAAAAAATCCAAGAACTCAACTGAGAATGAGTGAAAAAGCAGCCAATGTCCAAGAAAATCTTTGAGAGGACTGAAGAACTGCTGCTCAAGGCCACTTTAAAAATTACAAGAAAACCTGGCTGTTTGGAAGGAAAACATAAAGAAAAGAGGGGCACCTTTTGCACAATACTGTAAGTAAATGAAAGTTAGGATCTCTGATTTTTGGGATATTAGTTTTGGCTTCAGCAAAAGATTGTATGTATTTTAGCAGTGTAGGCAGATGTAGAGGAAGACATGTGAGAACAACAAATCAAATTTAAAAACTGCATTTTATTTCATTTTTCATGAGCTGATTAATCTTTAAGGATATTCTGTTTATGTTGATAAACTTTATTAATAAATCCATCCTCACTCTTTGGGTTTCAGATATGTTTAGAGGTTCAGTGGTGATATTGCTGTGAAACACCACCTGTGGCAACAGTGAGACCAGTTTCACTTCCAGCTCATTGTTTATGACACTTGGTCACATTTGGCATCACATTTTCACTCACTGTGTACTCTCCCTTCTTCACGGTGGAGTTTTAATATTGTGAAGGAGAGCCAAATCAGCATCTTCTCTATTTATATGGGTTTACAGATATTCTCTATATATTATTTATCTATTAAAAATATTACTTGAATTCCTTATTAGCAAAGTGTCATATAAGAGCAAATTTCATCTTATGAAATTAGGGCTCTCCTAAATACCCCTTTTTTGCCAACAAGCTTCCTTTTAGATTAATTTTTCTGTGAAGGTGTCTCATTTTTTTTTGGAAATGGTATAGCTCACAAGAAGTCACAAAGTTAGAAACATTGAGATAGATTGAACTGCAGTGAATAATACAGCAAGTGAGAGGGATTTCAGGCACACAAATATTATTTTCTCATGTCCAGGTATGTGAAATTCACATGTTTTGTCTGGCTTGAGTTTAGGACCAGGTTCTAATTAAAGAGTAATTTTTCAGAGGTCTAACATAAACTCACAATTTGGCAAAAACTTTGAAAAAATATCTTGCAAGACATGCGGGATGATATCATGCACATAAAAATGGGCCAGCTGTTTTCTAGTTCTTATTTTCTCTCCTTCTATCTTTTCAATCCCTAATTCCAGTTTTAATATTTTGTATTAACGCAACAAGCCTGGCAGGATTGGGAAAACAGGTCCCAGACAGGAGCTCGGGATCTTGAGCGTACTCTTTGGTTTGAGTTCTTGGGCTTCCCTCAAAGTCTAGACTGGCAATCCCCTCCAAGATTAACGATATGAAATATGCAGCTAGTTAAAGAGATCCATGGATGAAAGCGTGAAATTGCACATCTGTGTTGGTAGTTAGTATTAATCGGTTTAGGCTTGAAATGTGATTTTGTGCACCACGTGCAAAATTCTCTTTATCCCTAATGTGACAAATGTTTCAGAGACATACTTCTGCAGCTGTGAGGAAAAAATACGGTCCTTTTTCATTTTGCAGGTTTGAGCGAACCAACCCTTTAAAGTGATGCTTGAAAAGACTGAACCAACCACATCAGATGAAGTGATTATTATTATGTTCTGTGGGATAAAAAGGCAGCCTGTTTCTGGTAACCCTAACCACGACACAGTCTGGGAAGAGCCCAACGTGAGCATTAGCAGTAAAGTCTGTTTGTGTGTGTTTGCGAGTGTGCGCGCGTGTGTGTGACTGAAAGAGATGCCTGGCCACCTCCTGCTGTGTTACTCTGTGATGACTGACAGCACCAGCCTGGCTGTACAATGGCCGCTCTTTGCTCTCTGTCTCACTGTATAAACACAAAGTGGGATGGTTCCCTCATGCAGAACTCCTGTATTGATCACTTATGTGAGATCTCACAGCCGCACTCATTGTCCTCTTCCCCTTTCTCTCCTGCCGATCAATAGCTCTTTGTGTTGATTTTTACCCATTGACAAATCACTCTGTCCCATTGCCTTTGTTAAGCTGTCAGTCAAGCAGAAGGTGTTGCTGTATCTGATACTCACTCAGTGGGAAGAGAGCAATCAGCTCAAAATAAGACAAAGTGTCTGAACATGATGACTACAGCTTGTTTCTAATAATAAAAATGTGTATATATTTTGAAAAAAAAAATAACTAAAATCTATATTATAAAAAATCTATATTATAGTAAGTTAGGTTTTTAAATGTCTTAAATTAAATTACATAAATTATAGTATGTTTTATGACAGTCCATGCCTTTCATGTCCTATCCTAAAATAACCAATTTCCTTCAAAAAAGGCTAACTGCAAAGTAGTTATTACCGCCATCCTTTGAGTCAGACATGGCAGCATCCTCGCCCTGTCAGGAAATAAAAGTATTGCGCATCATTAAACCCCTTTATCTAAATGAGGGATCTCTGTTCCCGAGAATGCGACCTGAGCACCGCTAAACACCCAGACGATGCGGATGATGTAAGCCACAGATTCAGAGAAAGATCTAATCTAAAGCTTTCACCCACTCACAGCTGCACCCTGCTAAGCACCGTCAATTCACAGGGCATAAGTGAGTCAGTCTGACTGACCTGCTAGATTCTTTTTATGGTAAAAATGTATGTGGAGAATTTTTTTTTCTGCAAGCCCACAGCTGCATCTGACACCTACGCTAAACTGTGGCAAGTATCAGATAAGTCGTGCCGTTTTCGCTATCCAACCCAACACAATCATACAACAAGGTGCTTAATGATTATGACACACTTTCTGTTTATTACTGTAAGCAACAGCTTGGCAAAAGATTTGACTTAAAGTGAAACATATCAGTGCATCTAACTCTGTCAAGTTCTTTGACAGTTTTTGCTCACATGTTGGATGCAAATTGGTATTCTTACAAACAAGGACAGAATTAGTAGCCCTCTTATAAAAAATACATTAAAAATTATTTCGCAAGTGCTTTTAAACAGGGTATGAAATTTATAACACAGCTTCTTTATAGTTTTATTTTGGATGCTTAAATTATTCTACTAACACAAACTACGAGGGTCTAAATTATTAGCCTGTAATAGCTCTATTTGAGTCCATTTCATGTCATTGTGAGCATCAACAATTCTTTTTCTTAAATCTAAAGTGATTTCTTTTGTTTATGGCATGAAGTTTTTGCAGGTGACAGCTCAAACCTTGCTGAAATTTGATTTACACACAGTTTGAACTTAACTTTAAAAGCTACAAAGTCAAAGCACATCATTGCACAGCAGTGGTCGGTGCTATGGCTCAATAAAAAGCTCAGTTTTTTAGGGGGCTAATATTATTGACCCTGATCAATTTTGTTATTTTCTGAAATAATTCGGTTATAATGTGCAAATAGAAATTATTTATGCCTGCTAAAGAAATCTAGTTTGTTGAGAGGTGCTTTGTTAAAAATCCCTTGCTCTATTAAAAAAAAAAAAAAAAAGCATTTGGGAAAATTTTAACCAAAAGTTTAAATTTCACTGGTGGGATAATGATTTTGTCCTCATCTGTATAAGTGTACCTCTTCTTTCACATATGGCCAGCTGCCATGAGTCAGCAGCGGTGGTCAGAGGTTTCCACTCCTAGACACAACAGTCCATCCGGGAAAAAACAGCTCTCTGATGCCTCAGTCTTCCTATATTGTCTGGGATGATTCCGAGTTGGGAGAGGCTTATTGTTTGGATGTCTTTGTAGTCCAGGTCCATTGCTGCGGAATGTGGGGATTTCCTCCCTCGTGGGTATTTTTAGATCTCTGTGTGAATTCATGGGAGCTCTGCATAATGCTGAGCAGTGTGCGGTCTAAGGGTGGGGCCTGTAAATTCATGCACATGTGTGGGAATCTGGGCGTCTGCTTATATAAAAAAAGAGAGAAAAGGATGTACGTGGATGTGCACTGGTACATTTTTGGCACTTAATCATACACAAAGCTTTAATCAGTATCAATAAGAAAACTAAATAGCATCACTTTAAAGACCTCGCTGATTGAGACGGATGCTACTTGGCCTGTATTTCATTTGAAATTTCACAGTGTATTTACCCACTGTTTCCTGTTTGACAGCTCCAGATTGGCACTCTGGTTTGGACACTGCTTGTTCACTGAAGTGTTTTAAGGAGGTTTCGGCAGGTCACCTGGGGGTCTATGACCTCCCCGGGTAATGCTCTCCTCCAGGTCCTTCTCTTTGACAGTGGTCAATGGAAGCGTCCATGCAGAGGACAGCCAGGGTGGATGGTCCGGGTGACATCAGGGAATGAACAGGTCATATCCAGAAGGACCTGTCACCTCTAAATCAAACCAAGTGAGGTCTCCTTCCGGGTCTCACTCCCCCCCGTCAACTTAGCTGACATCAAGTGACACTTTGGCCTGACCTGCCTTATGCTGGGTGCACATGTGGTCATAAGAAGCATGATTGGATGATTGTTTATAAGTGTTCACGAGTAATCTGTGGTTGGACTTTTGCAGTATTAAAGGTCACAAGGTGCTATTCAACGTCCCAAAATAGTGTGCTGCTAGTGGAAAGGTGCTACTAATGGAAGCTAGTTTTCTCATGTTTGTGGTTTTGATTTTCCTTTAATTTTGATATTTGATTTTTTTTCTCTTCACAGATAGAACTCTGCGGTTCCATCTCCAACCCAAGACAACACACAGTTCTGCATGCAAATGTGTCAAGACAGCTTCTCTACTGGTTAATTCCCACAATGCTGCTCTGCAAATTAATACAAACAAAAGACCATAACAGTTGCTTGGGTCCACTGGAACCACTGATTGGCTGCCTGATGTCAGGTTAACACCATGTCAGGTGCTTTGAGTTGAATACTACATTTTTATGGTTTTGTAGATATTGAGGTGCTTCACTACAAAAACAAACAAACAAAAAAACACTCACATCAGCAGGGAGCCATCGCTATCTGTATGAAAATAGTGCAGTTATTGATCAGGTATTTGAGTCAGGACCAAAGACAATGAATAGCACTTAAAATTTTAAGGCTTGAGCTATCAACCTTATCTGTTGCTTCTATATCCAGCAAATATTCTACCTGAACATCTCATAAAGTCACCTCAATCTAATGACATTTAATCACCTTAAATCCTCAAATAAACACATAGATGATATTTAAAACCATGCACATGCATAGCCTTAAATAATTGCTGTGCCCTGTATAGACCACCACCAACTCACCAATGCAAAGCCTAGAATGACATCATCATGTTTCAGTGATGAGAAATGAAACTGGCAGGAAATTAAATGTCTCGTTCACACACTGCTTATCATTCTTAAAATCAGCAGATATCTTTTATGCACACGCCTGTTCTCTGAGGCCTTCCTCTGAAAAAAAAAAAGGGGTTTAGCTATATACACACACACATATATATATATATATATATATATGTATGAGCCCGTAAGTCAGTGGTCCATGATAAGATGGTAAGTTGGAAACAATACTCTGCTGAAGAATTGTTAAACTACCCACATATGCTTCACTCTGCCCCTTCTTTAAGTTAATGCTTTTTGCCTCCATCTCTTCTTTTTCACCTTAAACAAAAAGAGGGGCCTTTAATGTCCGTATTAATTTAGAAGCAGGTGGTAAAGAAGCCTTTGTTAATCAATTAATAATGAATTCCCCCCACTTTACATGGTGGCTTTTTCACCATCCGTTTACTTCTTGTGCCTGAGTTGGGGAAACTTTATAAAAAGTTTATCTTACCATGAAATGAGTAGGCAAGGATAAATGGCTAACGTGGGGTTTTGTCTGTCAATGCAGTCGACCTATTGGGGGTCCACCGACTGGGCAGGTTTGGACCATATGTCATCATTCCTACCCTTTGTGTGGGCGTGTCTCTGTGGCAACGGCATCAGCTGCGACCATTGTGTGAGAGGATTCAATGGCCCATATATTCATTGCAGAGCTGGCATGGGCCCCGCAACAGAAACAAATTGATACATACAAGCGCCAGCCCCATTTGGCGAGCATGACACATTTCAAATGGACAAAAAAGGACATTTTAGTCTGCTGGAAATCTTGAGAAAAGCTTGGTCACCATAGTAACTGTGCAGTAAAAGCGATCATGGGCCATTAAACTCCAATCAGATGTAAATTTGGGCTGCCCTCAGCCCCTCTGAGGGAAAGCCCCCTTCACACACAAGACACAAATTAAACAGTTTGTTTGCCAATTCACATGTCATCTTAATGAGTTTTTATTCGTTTCCCCTTTGTTTAAATGGAGAGAATTACAAACTGCCATTGATTTGTAATACTGGGCCACTTCAGCTGTCTGCACATGATCTATTCATAACTCATTCCAAGCCAGATAATAAAAAGGTACAAAGCTTGTGCTGTAAAGCTTGTGAAGTGATAAATTGGAGCCAAAAGAAAAATAATGGCAACTTTACAAGATAATCAAACCCTTAATCAAACAGCAATGTACAGTTTCATTAATTTTCTGTCTTTCCTTTCTTCATCATTGACAAATTGTTGAAAACAGTTTCTGTTTCACATACTGTAAAACTTTAGTTAGTGCTTCTTATTATTATTCTTTTTCACGAAAATGTCCTGTAACACAGGAAACAAGTTTTAATGGAAAACAAAGGGCAACTGGATGACACTGTCTCCAGGACAGGAAGCTTTGTGCCCTTGTGATTGGGCAGAGAAAATATTTTGCTTGACTTGGTGGCTACAGATTTGTCATGCCATGCAGCTCCGTTCAATGGCACACACAGTGTCTGATGTTATTGTAGCAATTAGGATTATTATGTTCCACAGTGCCTGGCTTTTGTCAAAGAACAAGTCAGCAAAAAGAGGTTGCACAGGTCGTTGACACAAAAATTGCTTTTTATTAATCATCATTACTTGTTAAGAGCAAAAAAATCCTGGATAATGCGACTTGCATGAAACACATCCAGCCAAAGAAAGGGTAACAACCCATATCGTTACCCAGTAATCACTATGAAACATCAGGATTTAATATGATAAAAATAATTGAGATGGATTCATTGGTTTAAAAAAGTAAACATTAGCAATTTAATTCAGTTTCAATTCAGTTTTGTTTACATATACTGCCCCCAAATTATATCACTCCTTTTGAGCAAGTACTTTGGTGAGTGACAGTGGGAAGGAAAAACTCCCTTTTAACAGGAGGAAACCTCTGGCAGAACCAGGCTCAGGAAGTAGGGGGGCATCTTCCACGACCGGTTGGTTATAATTTGGAATTAACTTCATCAAAGCTACACACTTACTGGCCTTATTCACTGATGTGTGTTCAGAAATGTTCCTAGTGTGCATACAAACAATCTATGCCTCAAATCTGTAATCAGCGTGCTGCAATGTCCATCTTTTTCTGTATTATGAAATATGTTTGTCTATAGGTGTATCATGAAGAAAGCTCAACACTGATGAAAAACGTAAATATCAGACCGGCTGAAAAACAAACAGATGGAGGACAAAGCCTACAAAGCCTATGAACGTCCATCAGTGGGTTAGCCTATACCAATAAATGAGGATGAAAATTAGAGCATCAAATGAATGAATGTAAGACCATCACCTTCACAGTTATTTTATAAATTTAGCCAATCTAAAAAATGTCAATATTGTTAATTAATTAATGGATTTATATGTAAAGCATTTTGCATTTTCTGAGATATCATTCATGTGTATACATGAATTGAAGTGGTTCAGACAGTATTAAAAACGTAATGTAAGAAGAAACTTTATACGAAACATTCACATGTGAGGTTCAAGCACAGCATTGCATGTATTCGCTGTTTGTGATTAAGACCCATTGTTGCTACTCCAAGTGTTTCCATGTCAGAACACGAGAAAGGGGGGAAAAAGAGAGAAAAACCATGACTAGCTCTGATATTAATGAGAAATGAGTGTGTGGTCCTGTTATTATGCCTGTTTTCAGGACGCTGTCGCCACTCTTGTCTTCACTCTCGCCTCATACAGTACAGCTGCTCTGTTATGACAACACTGGACAGTCAGAGCACAGCATGGGCTTCCACTGGCTCCGGACCAAGCTGACCTGGGAGCTGACTTTACCAGTATAGCTGCAGCCTCCCCATTGCTAGCCTATTGTTGCACGGCGCAGCTAACGATGGCCTGTCTGTCTGCTGTGGTCTCTTCCATGCAGAGCAGGGGGAATGCTAATTTGACAAAGGGATGATTAACTACAGCAGCACGGTAACAAACTGCCTCATTTTCACGTCTTGTTGTCTCCAGTGTCCCACCTCCCAGAGATTTGACTGCTCTATTAACTTATGTGTGTTGAGGGCTTAGCTCAATACTTCAACTCCTTGTATGTTACTATTTTTTGCATTTTCTAAAAATGTCCTTTGGTAACACTGTAACTAAAAATTGTAAAACTATGTAACTAAATCTACAAAATGTAAATTATTTCTTTAAAAAATAGTGTGACAAATATATTATTAACTTCCATTTGCTAGCTAATGCCTACATTTATGTCTTCAGTTGTTAAGTGTTACAACACTACAGCAGCTGATTACCACCCAAGCCAACACGTGAAAAAAATTCCATATTTACATTTTGTGTGAGTCACTGTCTTGCTGTTGCCTTAGCCTAAGCTGCCACCAGCCGGGGGAAGACCCAGATTGTCTAACACTTGGAAGGTTGGTGGTTTTCTCCCTGGCTTCTCCAGTCTGCATGCCAAGTTATTCTTGGAAAAAATACCAAAACCTGAGCTGAGTGTGAGTGTACGTGTACGTTACGTTCGCTCAGTGCATGTTTCTTTTCATTCTTCACCTTTGAATGAGGGTTAAAAAGTGTGCATAGTGTCCAAATTCCATGCATTTAACATATGGACATATAGCAGCTGTAGTTCAGGAGTAAGCCACCTACCAGTCGGAAGGTTGGTAATTTGTTGGTATCTTTGGGCTCAGTGCTGAACCCCAAGTTAACCCTCGTGCATCCATCATTGTTTGTGAGTATGTGCGAATATTAGGTGCATAGGTATAGAACAAAGCCCTTGCATTTATTTGTGTGTGACTTGGATAACAAGGCATATAGTAAAAAGTGCTTTGAGTGCTCAGTTAGAGTAAAAGAAGCGCTACACAAGTTCCAGCAAATATATAACTTGCTAATCACTTTGTCTCAAAGTAAAGAAAGTAAAGGTGGGTAAAGCTGACCTGATAGTGGTGGAAAGAGAAATTTCTGGTCTGTAATAGATGTTGATTTTGTATTTGATGCATGAACAATTTGTTTTAAGGGTTTGATCCAGCTAGACAGCCAAAGTGGCATAGATACATCTCGTGTTATATTCAGTTTTAAAGCAGCGAGTAAAGGGAGTAAATCACTTGAAATTCGAAATGTTAAAATAGATTCTCTTGGATTTCGCCAGAAGGGAAGAGACCGTGAAGCCATGAGAGAAGTAAAGAGAGAAAGACTGAAAAGGAGGCAGAATGGTGTACTGTCTGGCTGTCTGGTGTCCACACAGAACTCTGCCTTGTCCACTGGTGGCTGTGGAGGATTCATTAGACACCACAGTCACTCCCCCTGCACGTGAGTGACAGGTCTCTTCAGCCAGCTCTCTAAAGCACCAAAGATCATCCCACTCCTCTCTTGCCCATCTGGCTGCCTGAATCTAACAAGGGGTGCCCTCCAGTTATAAGAGTGCATAAAAAAGAGGAGGAGAGGGAGAAGAAAAAAGTTAAAGACTGGAAGATCCCATCAGATTCTCCGTGGTCCATAGGCTCCAATTATTCAGAGCTTATCTTTTCAGCTTGGCTGATTTCCCAATGAATAAAGTGCGGTACGTATTACTGCCGGGCGGGTGCATCTCTAAAGAGGCTGAAGGAGGATCAGGGATGTGGGTTATGGTGTCAATCTGGTCCTGACCCCTGGGGTTAGGGAGGTGACGTTATGCAGTCACAGTGCCAAGGCATCCACTTGTAGCGCTTCCATTTAGAAACCGTTTGGATAAATGGAAAAGGGCAATCACATTAGAAGAGGTTTCTTTCCAAAGAAAGCAAAGAAAGAACGATAGAAAGAAATCTCTAATGACAAAGTGAGTGACTCTTGACTTTAAAACCACCTCTAAGACGATGGCTGGAAAAGGCATAAGTCAGGAGGGTTAAGCTTAAGCACAGTACGTGCTCACATTTGTGTCAAGAACTGCATCAAATGATTTTAGCAGAGACTACAGGCACCAGAAAATATGGCAGATAGAGACTATGGTAACCAGCAGATCCACTACAAACAATGGTTTAGTGAAAAGTAGGAAAGCAAAGGACAAAGTAAAGTTGGCCACAAAATGCAACTATTTTTATAACTACATACGGAGTATATGTAGTTATTTACATATGTGATAAGAATCTCAAGTTACAGAATAATATGTTGCTGGTAGCTTTTCCAAAAAATGTAAACAAAAAATAAAAAGGGTTTCATAATTTTCTGAATGCCAGGAAAACTGCGGGGTTAAGTGGAGTGACCCTCCCTGTACGAATCCCACTCTCCACTTGGCACCGAGCTGGGGCACCACAGGAGATTGGTGGTCCTCCGGTTCGCGGCAGCCCTTCCATTCCTGAGCATCTACAGCCCTCAGATCTACCGACAAGTGTTGCCGATCCCTCTCTTTTCTTCTGCCTTCATGGAGATGGCTGGGAGATTCTCATGCCAGCGCACAATACCTAAACAAGCGGGTATGTCTAATTCAATTAAGTCCACAAGGCTGTGCCAAGTGGGCCCTGGTCCTGTGTGACAGGGATAATGAGCGGGCAGAGAGGAGCAGGAGGAGGAGGGGGACTGGTGTTGGATTGAAGATCGAGCCTACGCTCATTCAGACATTCATACTTCATTCTTTTTATTATCTGCTCCGGGCTTTAATGTTTCCAAGATGACCCCGCTCATTTAGTGCTGAATGGAATATTTTGCATTCCAGCATTAATGTGCAAATAGGCTTGATGAAGGACACTGAGAGGCTGGGAATTATAAATAGTGTGACCTCTGAATTCCTACAATTCATCACTTAGAAACGTCTCTGAATCTGGATTCTTTCCCCACTGCTGAGGACAGTGTCACACGAAAGATGTGCGGGAGAAGGAAACTTAACAATCTGACTCAATGAGTGACTCAACAAACAGTTAGACACCTTACAAAGAGGCCGACTCTCCCTCTGTGATCGCTAAGCCATTTATCCTTTTAGTCTTTAACTAATACTTGTATATATTTTACCTTTGTCGGTGCTTTTCCATGATTAATTGCTTTAAGATTAGGTAAATAAAGTCATTCAGTTTCCACCTACTGTTGCAAAATAGTTCCCTCACTGAAAACAAAAGCAGCTGAGGACTGGCAAGGCAGAGGATTCAGTACATCCTGAATAAGTCGGAAGTTGGAATCTCCAAGTTCTCAGTTAGTATTTGAATCTTGAACGCACCCTCAACTCAGATTTCCCACTTGGAAAGTCGGAGCAGCCTTCGCAATCCTGAGTTAGCAATCTAAGTTTGTACATAAAAAGTAGTAAGATTGTGAATCTTTTATCTACACTGCCACAGTTGTGTATTTGTGATTTACTAAATAAGGCATTTGCAGAGCACGGTGAATGCCTCTATCCACGAATGTGCTGCAAGTATTCTGTTGTGTTGCTAGTGTTACAAAAATGGCTCTGCTTAGCTTAAGAACCAATGCAAATCCTGGTTTTCCTCACCTTTTCTGGAACGCGCTAGCTCAGTAGCTACATCGCTCCTGGGTTCCAAGGTGTCGGGAACCCAGCATTAGAAGTTAGCAAGAAGCTAGCTTGCTAGCTGATGTCTAAAAATGATATGTCACAAAATTGCTATTAACCTTAGACATCTAATGAACTTTAGATAAAGAAAATCAAATATGTCAAAATTGACATATTATAATTTGCCAACTCCTGGTTAGCTACAGGGATATCATTAGGCTTAGGACGTTAGGTAATACACACTTTTCCTTTACTACTCGTGGCTGTATCACCTCCAATATGATGGACAACTCTCGAGCAATGTGTGCTTTATAAAATACACCAACAATGGATAAAACTGAGGTCCTTGAGTTTGGCACTGAAAACTCCTCTAAGGTAATTACATCACAGTACCAAATATCTATTTGCTTGTCATATTTTTGACCAGCATTTACAATTTGAATCTCACTTCTCAAAGATTATCCAGTCTTGCTGTTTTGGTCTAAGAAGCATTAAAAAAATCAAACATTTTCTGTCATCCAATAATTTGGAGATTTTAGTGCACACTTTATTGCACTAAGTCACTTTTCACGTGTATCTCTCAGTCCTCCTTAGCGAGTCTTTAACTGAACCAGAATACAGCAGATTTTCTGCAATCTTTGTCTTTTTATTTTTGGTCATAGTTTATATCTGATTTGTACAGAGATGTGTATTTTTAAACAAATGCGTGACCTTACATTTGACTGTGTGTCTGTATGCTGGAAGTATACATGTTGGAAGCATAAGTACAGTTACTAAAACTGCAAAGGAGTTGTCAGGGAGCATGCTATACAATCCTGTGCTTAGTCGGCCTGAGAGCGATATTTCTGAATAACTAGAATAAGCTTAGCTATGCGCTAATCTAGCACAGGAATAGTACTAATAAAAAAATTGTACTGAGATAAAATGACTAGTGAGTAGCATTAGTGTTATTGAAGAGAAGCAAAAATGGCAAGAGTTTAGAGCCAAGGCAGTAGAGGCTTGGAGAAATAGAAACAGGGTCAATGTGTCATCACTTAACAAGCTTATAGAGCAACGACCATAATTCAATTGTGCTTTAAGATGGGATACAGCTACGCCTCCCCTTGACACTCAACACTGGTTTATTTTAACCACTTAACCATTTGTGGTTTTTATTTTAATCACAACAAATGTTCCCCGACTTCAACAAAGTGGCAATTTTACTACAGCCACCGTCTCCCCATAACTACAACCACAATGTTTTTCCCAAACCTAATAAAATTGAACCATAGTAGAAAACTCAGTCACAGAGACACAAGTCGTTCCCAGATTTATGCATTAGGCTAGAGGAAAAGGGAAAACCGTATAATTTATTGTTTTATTTTGGGGAACTATAATTCCGGACAGCACAAAGAACGTCTGTCTCGTTTTATTGTAAGCTGAAAACTTGTTTGAGAGTAGGTGTATTTCAAAGGCTCGATGACATCCACTTATCCAGCGCCAGAGAGAAAAGTTGCTAAATAGCGTAACAGTCACGGTTGACAAGGAGTCATACGTTGCTCAAGGAAACCTGCTTTTCTGCATTTTCGGCACTTTTGACTTCAGCTGGGAACTATCTCAGACCTGAGAGGCTTTTAGTTTCACTGAAGTTTCCAAGGACTCCTGCTGCTCTGCTGAGACCCTTGTCCCCGACTGGCACAAAACAGCCTCTCAAACGTTTGACTTTCTCACAGAAACAGCTTGCTAAATGGTATTTCTGTAATGGACTCCTGCTAGGGTTCATATGTGTTGTATAGCCACATTGCACAAAGTTGAGTCAACATGATTACCATGAGAAAGGTCCCTAAGAAAAGCCCAAAAAGGGTTTTTTGAATAAAAATCAGAAACTATAGAATTCATTGTTTTCCCAAGGAAAAAGATGAAAATCAAAGACATCGATGGTCATTTTTTTCTATTGGAAAAGTGCTGCCGAATGAATGTCTTATTTACATGCCAAAGGAAAGGGCCGTGGTTTTAAAAGGATGGGAAAGCAGGGGCCTCCATTATGGTGGTGCTGGTCGCAGAGGCCGTGGCTACTCTGGCAGCCTCCCTGCCAGGGAGCGGTTAACAAGGCCTTGGCTGAATTAAAGAATGGCAATGAGTTTTTAATTGGTGACACATTATATTTATCAAGCTGACAGCAGAGTGACTGCACTGTGGCCTTTCTTGTTTTGTCCTTGTGTGCGCATTACTTCCCCCAAGGTGCCCCTGTATGATACCCCCTGTCTGCCGAGGTCCCTCACGTGTGAAGAAAGAAGAAAAACATAATAATTGAGCATCGAGTTGAATGATAACACTGAATTATTCATTAGGGTCCCTTAAAGTGCTGGATAAATCAACACCCCTCTCTTCTCTTTTTGACAAAAGCATCTCTTTGTCCCTCAGTCCAATCACGCCAGTTTAAGGCTTAGCATAAAGACAAATCCTTTTCAGTCCTTTTAGTGCTTCGTGACAGACGCTCTGCTGCAGGGCCGGAAAAGTTATTAACAAGTGTTTAATATTTGGATGGGAGTGTTTGGTCACCTCTTCTATACATGCCATTTATGTGCAGCCCGTATATATTATGGGGCAGCTTGTGACTCAACACTTAATAATGACGCTCTGTGTTGCTAATGTGTTCATATGCTGTGAATATATTTGAGTTTCAATAAAGTTTCATTCAGCTTTTATCATCAGGTTCACTGTTATTATGCAACCTTTAAATAGGTTGATTCACTCCACACCAAATATTGACTGCTCTTCCAGCTGCTGCTAACTTTTTAACTGCTACACTTAGATTTTGACTGACTTTGCATTACATACTTTTATTTCTCCAGTGGATACAGTGCACCCTTTAAAAAAAAGTGACAATAACCCTTTTAAGAAATAAGCCATCAGATAAAAGGACTGATGTATAAGTGTACAGTGTTGTATTTGGGGGATTAGGGAGCTTTTGGGAGAGATCGCCCATTTCAATTAAAGATCTGGGGACATAAACACATAAACATGCTTGTTGCAATAGTTATACACCCTTAATATTTATCAGTATAACAAAAGGGGCATCTCAATTTCAATTTTATATTTCTTCTGTGTAATATATCAGGGATATTTGTATATCCTACTGTCCTTACTGTCTTGGAGCAACTGTGACCACATAATTTCCTCTAATTACGTGTAATTTTCTGATTCTGATAAACAAATGTAAAAATTAACAATAGCAGTTGTGTTTTTTAAAGCCAGACACCAGCTTACTAATTTCCAGCAGTCTATCCCATCAGGAAGCAGTTCAAAAAAGACTCTTCGTGTGAACCGTTATCTGTTTAATTTTAAACAGCGCCTGTTTTCGAGTAACAGCAGGTCCCCAGCAGTTTTAGAAGAAACCCTTTGTTGTCTTCAGGGTGTTACTACAGCGAAGGGGAGTAAAGTCTAGAGGTCCTGGCGATCCTCTTCAAAACGCTAGTGAAAAGGGAGAAGGGGTGAGGGAGGCCTAATGAAATATTTAAGATTTAGGCTAAAAAGGGACTCTGAAAAACTTTGCAACAAAGGGGTTGGCCGAGGGCCTTCATTGTCCCGGGACCCGACGGAAGCAGGGGCCAGGCTGCTACAGATGTGAGGAGAGCCCATATTGAGCCGGGATGTGTAGGCTCTGCACACAGCTGTGTCGCTGCACTCCCGCCCCAGCCACCAGCCCCCTGCCTTTGTGAGCCTTTGTGAGGGCCACAGAGTGGCGATTTTACACCGAGCTGATTGCACAGCAACGCCTTTGTGTCGCCAATAAGAAGACCCTGCCCATTCCTGAACATCGGCACTCATTCCCTGCGCATCACAGATTTGCACAATTCTTCCCCATCCCCTCAGCCCACACAGTCTCATAGCTTTTTATTATCTAAGAATGACAAGGTGATGAATCCCCTTTCCGTTGACTGATACGAGCGGCGGTGGTTAGTTTGGGGAGGGGTGAATCTCTCATCCTGGCTCCTTAGGATCTGCCTATTTAGCACTTAACTGCTTTTGATTAATGGATGGCCCATTCTATGTAACGTATGTTGTTTTCAGGGCCCACAGAGGCGACCGCATAGGCAAAATGTTTGAGTAATGATGTCATAAGGTCACAGCGAGCAGTTCAGACACAGAATGAGTGAAATGAAGGAAGAAACTGAGCTTTTCCATTTGTTAAAAAAAAAAGTTCAACATATGGTGGCAAGTAAATGTGCTAAAGTCACTGATTGTGTGCTTAAAGAATTAGATGAGCATGACTTTACTTAGAAAATACTGAATGTTTTACCTCCACTCATGAATGAGTGAAAGAAGTCAATGAACGACTGTGATGTTCATTGTTTCAGTCTGCTAAAAATATAAATCCTTTGCCTAACAGAAGACTTGATCCCTCAAATTAGACGGAACCCTTCCCGAATGCTTCGCCATTACCTCTAAATCCCCTGGTGTCACTCAGAGCTACAAGGCGAGTTCAGGCCTGAGCACTGAAAGGGCACAGCAGCTTAACACCAACCTTAACACATGACTCACTCCTTCCAAGCTCATAAAGTCTTCTTAATGTGGCTAATGTGAAGAACAATAGAGAAAGACCGGGTCAGCAACTTGGAATAATGCAACTCACTTTGGACAAATCAAGAAACATCTTTTGACCTAAACTTACACAGGAGAAGCCTTAAAAGAGTCACTTCATGCATGATTTGAATTCGAAGGCAATTATGGAAATGCATTTTCTTTGACTGAATTCAGAAGGAGATGTCATAAAATGTCAACATATGTGGACATCCAAAACCATTAAGATTCTAGCTTCCTCGTACTGCTAAGTATTAATACTAATTATACTGATACTGGTCTTCATTGCCCAGGTACTACTCATAGTCTTGGTTTCTTCAGGTAGAAAAAGCAAGTTGCTTTTCTACTCTACCTGAGCACTCCAAGTGCTTTAGGAAACATGCCTCATTCATCCATTCACAATTAAGTGCTTTCTACTTAACAGCAGCCAGGGATTGAACCTCCAACCTTCCAATTAGCAGTTGACCAACTTTACCTCCTGAGCTCTATCCATCCATCCATGTGTCAGAAGTCCAGACATCCCTCTATCTAGCCATCCCCTCTAGCATTTGTTTTTTTTTTTCCCACTAGCACCTACTCGACTCAACTAGGTTTTTAGGGTTTTCCATTAGGTGCTAGTTCTTGGTATCAGGTACTGTTTAAGAACCTACTCGGCTGGTTCTTAATAACTGAATACCACTGATTAGCCGAGGACTGACATCACTGAATGAGTCATGAGAGAGGGACTCCTTCACAAGAATGAAACTTGCTATTTTAGAAACCTGGCAACGAAGAAAATGGCAACACATGCTGCCCGCCGCCTTCGCTGGCTCTCCTTTTTTTTTACCCTCTGGCAAAAATCCGTATCCCAATATGGTATACCATCGACTCGTTGTCCTTGATTGTTGTGTTATGTTTGTCTCACATACAGATAAGTTCACTTTGCTATAACAATCCCACCTACATTGGGGTGGTACTCAATTATGGAAATAATAATGGAAAATGGTCGAAACTATATATAGTGCAGTCGAGTTGAGCGAAGTAGATACTAGTGGAAAATAGCCTGTTGAGGCATTTCCAGGTGGAATCTCTCCAGCGTGTCCTGGGTCTACCTGAGTGCCTACTCCAGGTGGGACACGCCCAGACCAACATACCCACGAGGCATTCTACTCAGATACTTGAACCACCTCAACTGGTTACTTTTAATTTGCTTGAAGTTGCTAGTTAAAATAAATTAAATCTAAAATGTAAATATAAATATAAACTGGTATGAATGTGAGAGTCTGTGCAGAATACTAGCAGTATTGTTACAATATTGTATACGAAAATATTGTGGCACTATTGTCTTACTTTTAATGCCATTTTTAATTGCTTGGTATGTCGTGTGCAGACACCAGCACATGATTGCATGTTTTGGAATAAGATAATAAAGATTTTAAACTTAGTAGTCTAATGTGCTAATACTAGCATCCTAGCTGTGTTTTCTTTTCTTTTACACCCATTTACCCCAGTTGTGAAATTGCCATCACACTAAAAAGTAAAAATGTTTTTTTGGCCACAACAGAACACACGATCCACCTAACCTTGCCAAGTTCCTAGGACATCATCCACTTTTCCAGTCAAAAATGCATGGTCACCACTTTGACACGGTGAAATCAGGCATCCAGTATGTTGAAAGGAAAGGTCAGAACTGGACATCTAGTGAGTGGTACAAATGTAGGAGGAGTGCTATGAATGCATACGGCACTTCATAAAAAGATGTGTTTTTACATCCATTTTTAATTAGAACTATCTATGGGTTGATTAGTATTTAACAGCTGTATTGATTATTACATCTGTACTATGTGCATTAACATCATGTTTGTCTGTTTATGCATCAATAATGTCATTCATCAGTACTTGCACATTAGCACACTGTAATTCTTCATTACCGCTGAAAGTAAGTAAGTAAAGAAGCTAGGAAATGAGAAGGACTCCCCTAATTATACCCAATTCAAAAACTTGTT
Organism: Perissodus microlepis; assembly: GCF_051167445.1. Taxonomy (NCBI): domain Eukaryota; kingdom Metazoa; phylum Chordata; class Actinopteri; order Cichliformes; family Cichlidae; genus Perissodus; species Perissodus microlepis. Next base: position 4,701,513 of record NC_140480.1, on the reverse strand, counting down.
ACTCAAGGCGTTTTTGTTTTTTTTTTACTGTAGTTTTCTAGCTTCTCATTACAGTGCCATTGGGGTGCATGACTGAATCAATGATATCACCAAAGGAAAAAAAAATGCACCTATAATGAGCCTCCTGTATTGTTTCTGTTCCGGCCCTGCCAGAGTTATGGATAGACTCACTTCACTGGGATACTTAATAGCCCTTAATAGATGTGAGACTGGTGGAGCGAGGCAGACTGCACGGAGAGCTTGATACAAACCAGATGCGAGGCTAACTAACCTCTTAGCCTTCCTGCTATTTAAGCACGGGTTTGCTAGCTGTACTTTCCTCTGAGTTTGTCTCTATGTTCTTCACAAAGACCTGTCACGTTTAATGGCCAATTGGCTGAGTGGGCTGCTGTAGCCCTCTCTAGAAGAAAAGCACCACGGAGAAAGGCTCATGGTCAGCTAATGCAGCTTAATATTCTTTAAAAGGGTTTGGGGAACAATTAAGAGAGTGTTTCCCATGGTTCTCCCCCCAGCGGTTTGCGGCTGCCTGTGCAGCCGCTCGTCTGTTTGATGGACTCTGAATGCATCTTATTGATGGGGGTCAGAGATTAGAAGCAGCCGTGCAAGGGGAAGAGAGTGAAAAGAGGGTCCCACACGGTGGCCTCAATGTGGCTCAGACACGCACACAAATAGCCGCTAACAGCTCTTCCTCTTGTCCGTCTGTGAATCGTATTCATCTGTGATTAATGAGCGATTGGGTGCTGCATGTCCTCTAATAGAGATTCTCCTGTTTTGTTTTTTTTTTGCATATGTTACATCTTTTATCCAGCTTGTGAGAAAAGTTGCTAAAAATGCTATCGTAATGTGGTGAGGCACTCGATGCATTTTGTCATGTTGTTTGTCTGCAAATGCGCTCTCAGTCGTCTTGCAGGCGCAGTGTTCTGGCATGCACCCACTGTGCAGATGCCACATGTGTGAATGTGTTGGGTCATGACCTCGACAGCAGACGCATGAAGCAGAGTAACACTTAACCCCACAACATGCATTTCTGACTCCAAGCATGGAGAGAAACTAGTGTTACTATGTCAGTAAGCACAGATTTGTCTTCAGCATGAGCAGTGCAGCGACTTTGTCGCTTTAGATTTTACAGAGTGATGATCTTTCAAAATAAAGCAAATGCAAAATTATACTGCTTGCAGTCTCACGTGAGTCATATCAAGGAAGTGGTCTGTCTCACTTGAAAGCATACCAACCAATTTCCTGCCATCAGACTCTTCACCATTTATTGTGATACCTAACATTTGCAAAGCTTTGGGTAATATGCATATAATACTAAAGTGTAAAAATAATTGCGTCCTTTAGTTTTGTCACCCCGAATTTACCATTGTGTGTTTATCTTGTAGTGCCCTGGCAGACTGTTGGGATGCTATACTAACTAGTTGTCCGTCTACAGCTATAGCTCACCATGCAGTGGCAATTAGAGGAGTGTTTTGGGTCAAGGAGAAAGCAAGGGTTTTGTTTGCCTCCATCTCATGATTGAATGGCCATGTATAGGAGCATGAAAGAAAAGAAGCCAATTAAGTGAGGGGTGGTTTGATTTTTTTGTCCTGTGTTGTAATTAGGCCCAGGCTCTAAAAAACTTCCTCAAGTACCATTTGGGTTGTTTTGTTGGCTATATCATTAGGACCAAAATGATCCGCCCAGGTGCTCACTGCCTGAATATGTTGAGAGACGATGTAAAGAAAAACTGCCAACCACAAGATTTTGGTGCTTGTAACACTCCCTGGCTCACACATAGTGGCATGAGTGGAGTCCTTAAATTCTGTCAATCAAGCCAGTTCAAACAATGACAAGCATGTTTTACATTCAGACCATCCGAGAAAATAAATGGACTTGATGTACACTCAGCGGAATTCCAAAATGTCCTGGAAATGAGAGTAGTTATTTTCCTTCCTTGGTCATTTCAAAAGCACTTCAGAGACTCAGTTACCTTTGATGGTGCAGAGCCAGGAAGTGAGTCATATGCAGTGGTTTTAAGTATATAGGTTCATTCACAACCACATCCAGTCAATTAAAGTTTTTCCTTCTCCACCGAAAACCTTCACAGTTCACATTTTCCACAATTCTTCTTCAATGAAACATTTGTCTAAAATATTCATTCATCATAATTCCTCGGTTCTCTCTTATTGACCAAATGTCTATAAATAATATTAATAAAGGGGTAATAAACATTTAGTTAGGCTAATATGTTTTTGTCAATGAGTTTTATAGCATCTGGCTGAATCTGAGCAGAGTACAGCGTCACAGTTCAATCTGCTACTTATATCACAGGTCACATCATCAATAAACCCAATTTTATTGGTGCCCGTTCCACTGGTAGCCATGCTCTGACATGTTTGATGGATAATGCAATATGCTTCAGATCATCAGCTGTTTCTCTCCTTCTCCATCCTTTTCTCTTCCCATCATTCTGGTACAAGTTCATCTTGGTTAGAACTGTCCAGAGGCTGTTTTAGATGTTTACCGGGAGTCTAATCTAGCCTTCAGGTTCTTAAGTTTGCAATTTGTTGTAGACTCTCCTTATTTAAAATCATGAAGGGGTCTCTGGATTGCAGATGTTGACAATGATACTCATACCCCCTCAAGGGTATTCTTGACTTGTCAGAGGTTTTAAGAGCTTTTTCTTAATGAAAGATATATGACATCGGCATCTCTACTGAAAAGTTCCAGTAACTAGTGAATTCTAAATGCAAGTTTAATTCTTGGACCTTCTTTAACCTTCAGATCTTTTATCATCTTCATTTGTCATGAAATACCAAGGGGCAGGTCTGACCTGACCATGAAATAATTCAACTGTTCAATAGTTTTGGGCCTCTGAAAATGGGGGACTTTGTATAAAATTGGCTGCAATTCTGAAACAGGAGCGCAGTTAGTTTGTTAAACCCATTGATTTAAAGCTAAAAGTCTGCACTTCAATCATATGTTGTTTGTTTGATTTATAAATATTTATAAAAAGTTGTAAAGCCTTTGCTGTCTCAAGCGATTACACAAATCAGCCTAAACCCTGACGGACAAAACAAGAACCACTGGTATGCATATCTGACCAACTAATCAGATACCGTGACCCCATAAACTCCCCACCCCGAGACATATACGCACACACATCCATACATGCTGACACACTCCCTGTTTCCTGACTCTGGGAAACTGAGAGTCCGGCAGCTGCTGTCAGGCTGGGTGGTTAAAGGAGGGGTAGCCGAGGGGCATGGGAAGGATTTAAGTGTGCCATGTTAATAACTCACAAGTGGCCTGGGCCCATGGTCACCCTGTCATTAAGGTGCCACCACACTCCTGGCATCTGACCCAAACTTACATTCCTGGTGTAATGGGCGGCAGCTGGACCGAGGTTTCCAGGAGGACAGCTGAGAACAAGCAGGCGGGGAATACCACGGGGAGCTCCCACGCTCATCACTCCTTCAACCCTGTCCTCGGCCCTATTCATTAGTTCCTCCCAACCAGGAAATCATTTCAGATTGCTCTTTGCAGTAGAGAAATGGAAAAAAAAAAAAGAAAAGTGATCATTTAGATTAATACAGGTCACAAAAGTGTAGCAGTTATGCCTCCCAGAGAAAATGTAGCTCTGGTTTTCTGTTATAACAGTATTTGGTAAAGCTAACTACAATATGTAGCTCCACCTTTCTTTTTTCTTTCTATTAAAGGCTGCATAAATCAACAATGACACCCTGACAGAAACTCAAATGACAAAAAACAGTTTAATCCCCACTGCAAAAGTCTCCAGAGTCACCTACCATTTCACTCTGCTGTACTTCTGACACGCTTCTTCCGCCCTGAATCCACTGACACAAACTTTAGAAAACCGACCCTGACAAAAAGAAAACGTCCACAGTTGAACTCATTTGCCTGGGGTGTTTTTTTTTTTCAAAAGCACCTTCTCTCAGTGTTCATGTGTACATAAGAAGTGGGGGCTGACACACAGACCTCAGTCTTGGCTGGCGACCAGTGGCCGGAGCAGCGTTGGCAGCGAGATCGTGAGAAACAGGGGGGCGACACCCAAATGTCATCACAGCTGCAAAACTGCTGAGCATAGAAGCCAAATTACAGAAATATGTACCCCGAGGCCTCCCGACAATGAAAACAGAGGCACATTTGAGTGGCTGCTGCAGTGGAAGTTGTCCTGCATTATGTTTCGTGGGATTTACCATGAGCAAGAAACTCCAGATTCCACAGCTGCTGGCAGACATCACAGTGCAGCGTCGGTGGCTGTGTGGGAATTCACACTGCTTCAGCCTCATTATTATTGTGCCATGTTATTGTGCATGAAGCCTGGTGCCCAAGGAATGCACTGTTCACATAGTGTATGAGAGGATCACGCTGATAGCCATGTTTTGAATCACAGTAGCTCGGCTGTCTTGGTCACCAGAGTGTTTTGTTTGGATTAGAGAGGCAGACACCCTCTCCGCTTTTAAGATTAGCCTCAAAACTTTCCTTTTTGGCAGAACTTATAGAATAGTTAGGCCTGATCCTCCCTTAGTTACGCTGCAGTATGTCTAGGCTTCTGGGGGCTTCCCATGATGAGTGTTTCCTCTTCACTCAACCCCTTTTCACTCTCTTTGTGTTTATACACCACTTTGCATTTAATCATTAGTTATTATTAATCTCTGGGTCTCTTCCACAGTGTGCCCTTTTTCCTGTCTTCCCTCACCCCAAAGCAATTGCAGCAGATGGCTCCCCCTGCCTGATCCATCGTCTGCCAGGGGTTTCTTCCTGTTAAAAGTGAGTTTTTCCCTTTTCACTGTCACAGAGTCTTTGCTCACAAGGTTTTTATTTTCTGAACTATTGTAGAGTCTTTACCTTTCAATATAAAGAGCCTTGAGGCGCCTTGAGATTGTTGTTGTGATTTAGCACTATACGCAAAACTGAATTGAATTGAACTGAACCGAGAGTAGTAATTGTGTTATTGAAGCGTAGCTCTGTTAAAGTGAGGTAAAGCAAAGTCATTCACCCAAACCTGAGACCTATCATCATGCTTGCAACTCATCTTTGGCAGGAAGTGTTTGTGTGGTTAGGAAGCCATGTAAACTAGAATGCATGTGCCGGGGGGGCGGAGCATGTCTATCAAAGAAATACACGTCGAGCTTCTTTATCACATCAAACACCGCAAACCTCACTAATATTCTCATGGCATGAAACGTACATGCATTTTTCTCCTGCACCACACTTTGTCCTCAGTATGAGCTTCTATAGTGCTTTTTTATTGCAGTATTAAAGTTTTGCACGCTTAAACAATGACCAAACTGTCCCTGGATACAGTGGAGAGTCTTGCAATTTCGTACCTCATATGAGAAGAATAAACTGGTTTCATGTAGCCTTTTTGCATTCTTTGTTTTCAGTGGAAAGTTCAGCTTGTTTTCTTTCTCTCTCTCTTGAGGACAGGACTGATAAAACTCTTACATTCTGTATTATCTGGTTATGGTTATAACAAATAAGGACGGGAAGGCTGTGGATGGTTAGCGTGTGGCTAGTTTAAGGAAATATCTTAATCCCAAATGACTCCTGCTGCAAGTGTAGGAATTAAGGACTCCTACTGTTTGGTTGCAAGCGCCAACCACGGATCCATCATCAAATGCAAATTCTAGCCTAAAAAAGTCAGAGTTTTTCATGCACGTCCATTTAAAGGTCAGACTGCTTCCTGCATTTGGACAGCATTTGAACATAAATTGTTGGGTGTGGAATAATCCAGTGAGTACATATTTCCTAGGATACTGAGCTGAGTCCATCACTCGGTTCCCACCCACGAAAAATGTCAAATGGGGTTAAATGTGTCGGGAGCTGCTTCCTGGGAATAAACCACTGTGGATGTGGGCAGAGACCGTTTTCCCTACATCTTGGCATCGAAGAGCTTTACTTTAACTGACTGTAGCTACTGAATCTACACAAATATGGACAGTCACACAAACTGGCTAAAAACTACTGGGATTGTTTAATTTTTCCACAGATCATGGTGCCAGAATGAAAGGTGCAATCAACAGTGGCGCTAAAGCAAAAACAACTTTCAGAACAGATCAAAATGCATCTGCAGCCCATTATTTGCATGTTCTGTTAAAAAAAAAATCTTTAGAAAAACGTACTTGTCCTCAAACTCAGTGTTTGTGGACATATTCCTGAAAAGTTAAAACAGTCTCGGTGGTGTATTTATTTACATGTACACAGGTGTGTGTCTGCATGTTTGTATATGCAAGTGTATAACAGTAACAGAGTAGGGGCTGCTGTTTATTTGTGCACGAGAGTGAAGCTGGGAAAGTTTGAGAGAGGCAGTAGCCAGGCGGGTGGCTGCGAGGGAGGTAGATTTGTGGTTTGGGTGGGTGGGGGTGCTAGTTATGTGAGCTCAAGGAGGTGGGTGAAGAGACGGGCTGTGCAGAGAGAGGCAGAGAGGGCCTGTGCTTGTGCCTTTCAAGGTGTGTTATTTGTTCAAGGCTGTCCAAACATTTACAGAGCGCTGGCAGCCGTGGAATGCAGAGGCAGGGCCGGGACTGAGAGCAGCAGCCGTGGGAAACCGCTGCTCTCCTCAACCTCTGCAGGCTCGTTCCCCCTCGGGCAGAGTGTCAACGCAGACGGTGCCAGAGATGTGTGGGCCTGATAGTGACAGGTCCCGTCAGCAGCCGCGCACACACGTACAGACACACACACAGACAGAAACGCACACACACACGTGCAGTTCCAGGAGGCACACAGCCGGGCTCATTGCCTCGCTTGCAGACTGACACACATTAAAACACAGAGGCAGAAGCCAGAGGCACACGCCTTACCGCATATGCACGCACACACACCCTCAGACACATTTAATTGTTCATTCACACACCCACCCACACACACACACACACATTCTCTCTCACACACACACACACACACACACACACACACACACACACACACACTTAATTCTTTTAGTCTTTTGAAAGATAAACAGTAGACTTCAAAATTGCTTTGAGTTTAGCTTTTGATTCCACAAATGTATTGTCTACCAGCACATGCCCATGTGAGCTTAAGTTTTACTCATGTTGTGTCATGTTATAAGTTTCAGGGAAAAACAAAAATGATCTAAACCATCCACCTCAAAGCCTAAGCAGTGAACCAGAAATAGATTGCTGAGAAGAGACACGGAGAGAAAAAATGCCAGGTGTTTATTCAGCTACTTTTATACACAGTACCTACTGTTTTTGTGTGTTCTCTGGCATGAAAATCATAATCTCATACTACTAGAGTATGTATGCACGTACTTGTGCGTATTCCTCGTGTGAAAAATGCCGGTCTTTTGTCAAAAAGTTCTTTTATTTGCCTGAATGAGGTAAGCAGAGACTGAACGTCTACAATCCACCTGTTTTTGCCCCGTGTCAGTCAGACTGAGCTGACAGTAAACACGTCTCCAGGTGCCAGTGCCAAACATGACAGCCGAGCTCAGCTGAAACTTCCACTAGTAGGAAGTCACCGTGCACTGTTGAAGCCGTATCCTGTGATAAGAGCTAAACTCAGGAAGCTACCCAGCAGGTTATGACGTTCCTGGGTGCAGAGCAAGTTCACTCATATGTAGGTAGACCTGTTCTCTATTTCCAAGTGCAAACACCAGAGATAATTCATGACTGACTTACTGAGCCTCACACAGATTGACAAAGGGTAAAATTCACATTATTTGCTGTCGAAAACTTAAAGGGACCTCGTTCGTCTCCGCAAGTCAGCATCTTATAAGTATTCTGATGAACAGAGGTGGTGCTGAAAGGTGGACAACTTTTATCTGACAAATTTTATGTGTTTTGTGAACCATTTTGTGAATTAAAAACAATCACGCAAAAGCAGAGAGGAGAGTTTTTCTCTTAACAGTTAACATAATGTATGATAAAGTTTTGGAGCCATGAAACAGGTCATGGCTAAACTGAAGATGTGAGACAACTAAAACAAAGGAAAGCACAGGAGAGTATATACAGCATATAAACACTGATCGCATCATATTTACAGCAAACAACAACAAAAAAACCCTGCAGACTAAAAGGAGCAATCGTCTGATTATAAATCAAATAAGCAAAATATTTAAAAAAAAAAATACAAATACAAATATTTGAAGTAAAAATCCTATTTTCACCATAACATTGCGAGCTCTTTGTACTGCTGGACGTGTCACTTCCTGTGTTAGCTCTGCACCTTGTTCTCAGGCCTGCCAACTTGTCCCTCCAGACGCTGGAATGAGTCACTGAAACCACTAAAGAAATAAAAGCAAGAACAGCCAAAGCCAAATTAAGGTGTGATTAGACAAAATGTATTCTTAAAGATATATATTTTATATCAAATCTATATATTAGAGATATTCTCCCTATATCGTGATACTTTAGGTTGGGGATGAAACCCTCATTTGGTGTTAGGATGACAAAAACGAATTAACATGACAAATAGCACGATAAAGACCATAGCCTGCATATGCATGCGTTTTTATTTACACTAGTTTGTGTGATTATCACTAACTGTGCTATGGCTCCAATAACAGTCGGCACAGTGTCAACAAACCAGGCTGGAGATGTTAATCTTATCATTTTCTCAGCACTTTGTCAAATAGCAAAAAAAAAAAAGAAAAAAAAAGTTTTGTTATATAACAAAAGAGAGTGATAAGATCTTATCATGACTGCAATACAGTCTCTTATAAGTTGAAGGTATGTGAAAAGGATGTGATAATTGTGACGCCTCCTGTTATATTTACCAAGGTTGGCAACAAAATGCATGCCGCAAACTGCAATTTCTATACAGAGTGCGGACAACGTGCTTCAAGCATCGCAGCTGAGCAGAATGAATGAGGAGCATATGAGCGATCTGTGTCAACTACAAAGAAAGGTAGAGGTGTACGTGTACGTGCACGTGCGCGTGCAGGAAGGCTTCCAAACATGTGAACATGTTGTGTGCGGCTACATATGCAGCATTCATCATAAATGTTTCCAACCACACTGACATTTTCATATCATTTGGAAACGCTTGGCGTGTACATTAAATGTCAAAAGCCTGTAACTGTTTTCTGTTGTGTGCACAGAGTGAATGTAAAGGGACGAGAGAAAAGCTGTACACAGGAAAAGAGAAAAAAATCCCTGCTTCCTTTGTGATGAGCTGTGCAGCAACCACCATCATTTGATTAAATCAACTGATTTGCCTATATATTGGCAAAATACCGACTGTTTGTGTAAACATGACTTCATGCTGTTGGAACAGCTGCTGAATGCAAAAAGATTAAGAAAGCACGTATGCATAAGGCGCTGCGCGACACCTCACATGCATGACACTTGTATGACAAAGCTGAGAGACACTTGCTCATCACCCTCCCCCCGTTCTTCTCGCACGTCTCTTTGTCCTCGTGTCTTACGCACTCACACACGCACACACTTATCAGCAACTTCTGGCCTGCAGATCCATACACCTGCCCGCACTGCTGGAGGGGTGTCGTTTTCCAACGATGAGGCAACTTCTGACCAATGAGCTGTGGTGAGAACGGTTAGGGAGTGTGGTGGGAACTCTCCTCCCATTACTCTTCTCCCTACCTGGGAACCAAAGCAGCCTCGGGGAGGGGCCGCCCGGCCGACTACTGTCTGAATGAACACCAAACAAAAACTCTCACCAACAGGTGAGTTACGCGAGTCACTGTTAGTTTTTCTCTACTCTATTCTCTTTTTTTGCTTTCTCCCCTCCCCCATCATTTTGTTTTTCATTCAAGGCTGGCACGCTGCTTTACATTTTGGCAGCACTGAAAAAAAGGACACAGAGAAACAAAACAGTCAAAGTGTGGGAACTTTTTCTCCTTCCTTTTTTCTTCTTCCAGGAGCTTTTATCAGTATTAACTCTGCTTACACAGGTATTTGTGCACCTGTGGCACTGAATTAGTGGATCAGCTTCTTCATTGTGTTGTAAAATAAGCACTGTGAATTACTTTTTTTTAAATTCCAGGATTCTGCCTGAAAACACGCTTAATCCTTCACTGAGCAGCTGTAAGAGCTGGGGGGGTTTTCTTTTCTTTTTTTTTTAAGAAAACTGTGGTCTTGTTTCACTTTTACTGCTGGTGCAGATCTTTTATAGTTCTTATTTATTGTAAGTGCATAGTTACATATCTCTCTTATTTTACCCATAACTGTTGTTTGAAAGGCTGATAAAAGATGCTTTTGTCCCACTGATCTGAATCTCTTCCAGTCAACAACCTCTGGGTGTGAGAAATTAGGCCAACACGTGTTAAAATGGCCCACTTAAAACATAATATAATGAATACATTTAGAGCATGGCACAATGAATGACATTGAACTCTATGGACAGTTTGTCCCTTTCATAACAACTGCACAGGGATTAGATTTTTCAAAAACTCACCCATCTGGATTTTTTGGAGGCTCAAAGTTGAGGCGTGGCCGCTTTGATTGACAGGTGTGCTGACCTATAACACTCTGCTAGGCCTCATCTCCAGTAATTCACGTCACTGAACTGCATATTTTACTTGGATCATCTGGCAAATAACATCAGTGCCTGCGTGGTACAGACCATCTGAAGGTCAGGGTTTGTCTACTTCTTTTTGTGAGTGAAGTGTTTGAAGTGAAGAAAAAAAAAGCTGGACATTTTCTGTGAATGAATTAAAATCTTCTGTTTTTATATTGACAGGATAGTCTGGGAAATGAGCTACCTGAACCTTTTCTGGACCTTTTCTGGACTATTTCTTTACTACGTGAATAAAGAAACGCTGCTGAAATTGCTGAATTTACATTTCTTTTTTATATTAAGGGATTAAATATATAGTTATGTTTCTTTTCATTGACACAAAGGACAATTTCACTTAAGATCAAAGTGGGCTGCATGACGTCCCTTGAAGTCAGTTTGACATCCCTGTTTTCGGTTTTTATTCAAGTGTTATTTAGTACACTATAGTGGTGCAGTGGTCTGCACTATCACTCCACAGCAAGACGGGGGTCAAGTTTGAATCTGCCACTTGACTCGGGTTTCTCTGTGGGGCCTTTGCTTGTTCTCCCACAGCTTATGTGGGTTTTCCCCAGGTACTCCAGCTTCCTCCCACAGTCCAATAACATGCAGTTAGTGGGGTTAGGTTAATTGGTCATTCTAAATTTCCCATAAGTGTGAATAATTGTCTGTCTCTATGTGTTATCCCTGCTTCAGACTGGCAACCTGTCCAGGGTGTACCCCTCCTCTTGCCCTATGTTAGCTGGGATAGGCTCCAGCCCCCTCGTGACCCTGATAAGGATAAGTGGAGGAGCATGGATGGATAGAGTTAAGTGTTACATGTTCAGTAAAGCTAAAAGAGCCCTAGATACAATTCATTGCACTAATCATATATTTGTGTCTAAGCTTAGCCTCATCTCGTCCAAATATGTTCATTTCAACAACAATATAACACTGACCTAAATGCTAGTGTGGAGTCTACAGACTGAAGAGGCATGTCATCATCCATCTTTTGTATACAGTCAGTGTATATAACTAAAAGAAAAGACACTACCTTAATTATAATAACCTGCAAGCTGTCAACATGAAAGTTATCAAAAGATCTGTTTTTTAATTTTAGGTCAGAACACAAAATATTTAAATGGCACCAGCAGAGCAGTATTTCAGATATCTGAGTGCACTGAAACTAAACAGAAGTCCTTCTCATAGATTTCATTGTTAAGAAGCTAGATAGGTGGAGGCAACTACAGGCTTTCCTCTGCATACACAACTTAAGCTGGGACATACAAAGGATTGTCTGGGTGATCTTAGCGAGACAATCCCAAAAATAAAGACGGGAAAACTTCTTGGTGAGGATCATCCTGGTTACACAATGAGTGCTCTGTATGCTGTGATATTTTAACAGCTGGTTAGATCTGTTTATTTATTCAGTATACAACTTGCCAGTTGGTGCAGCAGCTCCCACTCCCTCCCTTACTCTGCTATGTAGTTTCTGTGTTATTGAGTTTAATGTGTTATTGTTGCATTCATGCATGTTTATAGGTGCATTTTAATCCTGTACACCATATTTAATGTGTTTGGTGTGCTGGCAGATAAAATATTATGTAATAATTTCAAGTCATGTCTGGTTTCTTTGCAGAAATATGAAAATGGTCTGTAATTGCATCTCTAACTAATTTATCTCTTGTCAAAAAAAAGTTCTTATGCAAGGTTTTTGCTTAGTCCTAAACTTGGGCTTAGGCCTGAGAGATGGAAATGTGTGTGGATGCATGTGTGTCCTCCAAGTTGTTGTGCTTACTGATAACCACTAAAGTGCAAGGTCAGCAACCGTGCATACAGCGGGGACAATAAAGCAGTAATAAGAAAACTTATATTCTCTGGTGTTTGCAGTGGTGTATGTGGGAGTGTGCAACAATCACCATAGAAGCGAATGTATTTTAATAGGAAGTATGTTTTGCTTGCACCACGTGTGTTTAAGAGATTCCTAAACAGCCTTAGTAATCTTAAAATTTTGGTAATACTAACCCAGTACGTTTATTGGCTAAACCAAACCAAACAACAGCTAAAACACAGCTTAACTGTACAGACAATACAAAAGCAATTCCAAATGTGGGCTTTTTTGCTATAACATTGGCGGGAATAATTATTTGATCCCCTGTCGAATTTGTAAGTTTGCTCACAAATAAATGAACAGTTTTTACAGCTGGAGTGGAGAGAGACACAATATCAACCAAAAATCCAGAAAAAATACATTACATAAAAGTTATAAATTGATTTGCAAGTTATTGAGTGAAATCGGTATTTCATCCACAAGCAAAATATGACTTTAATACTTGGTGGAGAAACCCTTGCTGGTAAGTACAGGTGTAAGATGTTTCTTGTAGTTGGTCGCCATGTTTGCACACATGTCAGGAGGGATTTTGGCCCAGTCTTTTTTTACAGAAACTCTCTAAATCCTCTACGTTTTTCGGTTGCTGCTTGTCAAGTCGAAGCTCCAGCTCCCTGCACAGATTTACTATAGGACTGAGGTCTGGAGACTGGCTAGGCCACTCCATGACCTGAATGTGCTGCTTCTTTAGCCACTCCTTTGTTACCTTGGTGGTATGTTTTGCGTCATTGTCATGCTGGAAGACGCATCCACCACCCATTTTCAGTGTTCTGACTGAGGAAAGGAGATTCTCACCCAAGATTTTATGGGACATGGTCCCATCCTTTCAATTCAGTTCATTTGTATTTACATAGTGCCAAATCACAACAACAGTTGCCTCAAGGCACTTTATAGCGTAAGGTAAAGACCTTATTACCGTAAAACCCCAGCAACCTCACCCCCATGAGCAGTGGTGCAGTTGGTGATAGTGATAAGGAAAAACTCCCTTTTAACAAACCAAGTCTTGGCCCCTTAATGCGATGAAGATTCTGTACCCTCAGCGGAAAAACAGCAGATTGACTTTGCGGCCGCATGAAGATTTCAATGAATTATGGCATAGACATGAGATGAGTCTCCTTAAAAGATGTGATCATGTAAACAAAATAAAGAATATATTTTGTGTTCAGGAACATAAATCAATAGATTGTGTGGTTGTGAACATTTCACAATCCTAGCTTAGCTTAGTTTAGCTTAGCTTAGCTTAGCTAGGTTTGGTTTTGTTTAGTAAGGAGTCCATAAGAGCCCCATGTTCTTCCCCATGTTTATGACAAATGTAATGACATGTAAATGACACGTGACATGACAAAACTAAACGAAACAGCTTGTTACACCGCACATTTACCTCATATCGGGTTAAACTAGTTCGCATTTAGACTAGAAACAGCCTGTGAAAGTAGATTCATGATTCACACTAACTTAATGACCCCTTGTGCCCTTATGATGGAGTAATATTGAAAGTCAGATTGAAATCATAGGAAAGGTTCGGGTTTTTCCTTCACCTGTTTTATCAGCTTTGTCACTTATTGTGTCAAGACAAGTCTGCATTTGCATCATGGCAGTTCTTACGTCTTTCTGAAAAACATGTTAGTAACTCATGAAGCTCCTCCAGAATAATAAAAAAATAAAGTTACATTACACCCAGTACTGTGCACTCAAAGTAAAGATCTAGCTGGTGTTTGTCTGTGTGCTAATGTGAGGATCTGATAGCAGGATAGACACCTAAGTGTGAAGGAATCTTCCCTCCTCTTTTATTGCTGCCCCAACAGAGCTGCGCCATCGACTTGACTGCCTAATAAAAACAAGTAAAAGGCTGACATTGCACTTCATTTAACACCGCATGCCCTTCACACTGCCTCCTACATAGGCCATTGTCATCCACAGGGACTTGTCTTTGTTGAGAGGTTCATGTTGTCCATAAAGCAAAACTCCAGACAACAATAGATGGGCAGCTGTTTCCTAGGCAAGCAGTGTGTTTTGCATCCTACAAGCAGGTGTTTTCTCATGATATCACTTTGTAGTGTAGCTAATGCAGCTTGAGTTTCCAGGTGACTAATGACTAATGTCACATCCCGAATTTTCTTTTTTCTTCACGTGTCAAACTAAATTTAGTAGCGTGGCTCTATTTTTATTCTATTTTTAGTTTTTTTTCATGTTTTCTAAACTCTAAAACACGTATAATTCAACTGTCCTGTGCGACTTTAATCGTAAACCGAAGCAGGTATTAAGCTGCATTTTAATAACCGAAAGCGTACAACCAAACGTGCTGCTCACATGGACAGCAAAAATCTTTGAACCGTCTCTGCGTCGAGTGCATAAATGTCTGAGTTGATTTAGCCTGGGTGGGGAGGATGTGCACTCTTTAGATGATCGTTCACAATGAGGTGTCAAGTATGAGACAACTATTCCCTGGAGCAACAGCCACAGAGGGCCACGTCTTCATCCCTTTCATATTTCAGTGACTCATGAGTATTTGCTCCTTTAGAGAGAAGAGATTGGTAAATGCATGTTTGAGAAAGTTACTCTTTTCTGTTTTGCTTTGGGGGGTTTTTCACTTCCCTTGAACTCTGCCACTGGTTTCAGTAGCAGTCTGAGACAAACACGCTCTTCTTATCCTTTCTGTTTCAGCTCCAGTGCCTTTCAGATTTCAACTGACTTTTCTTTACCTTTCTGACTGCTCTTTTCCCCTCCTTTTGTTCCATGTCTTTCAGTCGTTGGTTTACAGCAGGTCCATGGGGGAGAGGGACATGTTTGCTCATTCTCTCAGCAGAAGGGGCCGGCAAAAAGCTGGCAATCAGAATGAGCAAATATATTCATGCAAAGTCAGCCCGACTGAAGGGAATTGTGGGATGTTTGCTGGAGTAGAAATGGGGATTAGGAGGCCATGCTGTGACCACAGGTGTCTGCCTTTTTACAACTATTGCATTTCTTTACTCGCCAAGGCGGCAGATGCCTTTTCTCGTTACTTATATTGTAACTTTTTTTTCTATAGAGTCTATTGAGTTACTCAAAGAGAGACGGTCTGCTCAAAGCGCATATCTTTTTGAGGCTCACTAATTGGAAAGCAAAACCATTTAGGTAAGGTGAAAATATCCTGCCTACAAACACAAGACCAGTCACACACACATGGATGAGAGTGAAATGCAAAATTTAAAAACACAGCAGTTGCAAGCATAGACAACAAGGTCACAAATTCCTGTATTTCCATACCCGTGTTGAATTAATCAGCAGGATTCAATGATTTTGCCCTGAATGGTGACTGATAAGACGCAGTCAAGAAGTAAACATGAGCAACTGTGTCATTGTTTCCAAAAGTCCCCACTTGCTCCCCGTCTAGACTGAAAAAATCCACATTCAATGTTATCATCTCATTGAGTGGCCTTTATCAGCTGTAATCACTCCCATACCTGTGGCCTGTATAGGAGCCCTCCCACCTAAATGCAGACCAGAAGGTGCAGTGACAAACAGAAAGCAGTCCCCATCATGTAGGGCACCTAAAGTAACCTGATAACATGGAGTTAATATTATAAAACTGCAGTTAAACCCAAACTTTATTTTTCCATAACTTTCTTATTTCAGTGTTCGTGAGTATATAAAATTGTATCAGGCTCAAAAAGCTTTAAAAAGAAATTGGTCCACATAAAGCTTACTTTTGTTTTTAAATATTTATATTTTTACTCAAACATGCAAAGGTTTAAATCATTATGATGTCATCTACAGCTCAGTGCAGCAGGCTGGCATTACCCACGTCCCTGGCTCATTCTGCTTACACCTTTCCCATGAGGATAGAAAAAGCTGTGCCCATGCATCAGTGCAACAACATGAGTATGTGCAGCTTCTTTTTCTGGTGGCAGGATGAATGCCATCTTTACCATTTCAGAATTATTATTTTTTTAATCACAAGCTGATGAATTTATGTCACATAAACATGAGAATCACTGCAAATGTAACCAAAGCAACCATGAAACAAGTGGATTTGCAGTGAAATGCTGCTCGTGGATTTTCCTCCCTGGGCCTGTTTTAACTACTGTGCTGAAAGAGATACTGATGTGTTGTGTAAGTCTAGCCCACTGTAGCAACACTGATATCAAATGTTGTGTCAAGGGCAACAAATGGAGGCAGATTATCCACTTCGGGGAAGCAGCCGGAAGAAAACGAAGAAGATAATCAATCGAGTGTGTGAAAAAAATACTTGCACTTTGTCTGACCCTGACTTATGCATCATTTCTACCCCAGCTGGTTTAGTGACAGCTGGACTGGATGGGACAGTCTGACTGGTTTCATTGTCTTTTGCACCAGCTGAGTAGGTCTGCCACTCTTAGGTTATGTAGGGTTCCAGAGACTGAATAAAACACACAGTATATGCTTGCCTTGTCACTCATTCTGTTTTTACCCCTGTTTTTCCATCACATCTACCCTTAATAACATTTATTTCATGTAATCGGACCAACAGTTGGGTATATGAGGACTTTTATTCACCTTTCTGTGACTTTGTGATCCAAGGTGCACCTATTCACACGGACTGTAAACATGTTGTTTGCCTAAAAAGTAATGGGGCTGAGCAATCTTGTCAGACAACTTTACGGCACAATTTAGGAAGAAGTGTCAGTAAGTAGGTACATGGCATGCTTTTGCAAGATTTGCTGATCCTTTGGTGCACAATTAGTGAAGCATGCCACTTTGCAGCAATGTGTGATTTCCCACAAATGTTTTTTCAGTATGACTGCCTGCTAAGTAATCCATTAGCAGTGGTAAAACTAAGTATCATTTACCAAGCACAACATAAAGGTGCACATAACGCTGAATCAGCCATTTACAGATTTAAAAAAAAAAAAAAAAACAGCAATTTTTGGCAAAGAGGTATCCCTCCTTTCAGTACCTTTTCCTCTGTGCTTGCATCCTTGCACCGCTGTATGCCCACAGAGGAAGTGATGCAGTGTCACAGCAGAACAAAAGTCTATTACCTAATAAAAGAAACCACAGAGAAACCACAGAGGACAAGCGTGAGAAAATAGTGAAGGAGAACAGGTTTATGGCCCCATGTTAATTGAAGTGATTTAAAAAAAGAATCCCATATTCCCGGAAGGAGGCTTGAAAGCAACAGGAGAGCCCTGAGCAAAAGAAACAAGGGTGTACTGCTGTAAAACAGCTGTTCTTCACTGTTACCCCCATCAGCCTTTGCACAAAGACACAGGTGCGAAAGATCAATGCATACAAAGATGTCAAGAAAGCATAACGCACACTCAAAAAAAAGTGACAAGGGAAAACACTGATTACTCTTAAATATTCATTATGTTACTCCTGATATTTACCTTTTGAAAACACAAACCAAGAGTGGTCACAGTCAGTTTTAATCTCTCTCGTGGTTTTACATCATTCCAGTGGCATGACTTTCAGACAGAGCAGTCCCACTTTAACGGTGTCAGGTGAGATCAAAACAGTGTGCTTTCAGTATCACAGTCATTTTAAGGTCTCTCTTCAGCCCCACAGCTCAGCCATTTTCGAGTCAGACTAGACCTTCCGTCCCTGGGTTTTGTTCTACAAACCTCCTGCTGGAAGCTGAGCCCTAAGACAAAGCCCTGTTTACACTAATGGCCCACTAGGCCTTTTGCCACAGAAACAAATAGCAGTGGGGGGAAGTCAATAGAATTTAACATTTTGACATTTTTCCTCCAGCTCTCAAAACCAATATTGACCCAGCTCCCCTGCATGGCTGTCTTTAGTCCAGGACCTTGGCATACAAATCAAGCCAGTGCAGTCAGAACCGCAGGCAGTCAGTCGAGGGGTGAGGCCAACAATAGCCTACCCAGGATGGGGCTCTCCCACTGGGCAGGCAGAGTGGCCACTGTCCCTGGTCTCAAGCTGGTCCGCTTAGGCCTGTTGTATGAAAGAGCTCATGCTATCCTGCCCGCTTTAATGATTCCATCTGAGAGGACCAATTGTGTCTGTACTCCAGACCCTGCTGGTGAGTGAGGTGGACAAGTACAAGGGACAGTGGGGGCGCTCACATGTGCAGAACAACCCCATAGTGGGCCAGTACTTCTCAAAGGGCAGATTACAATCAATTAGAGCCTAATGAGAGGGAAGCTGGACTTGTAACCTGTTGCAGCAGGGTAGTTGTTTAGAAAGCTCACAGTTGGCAGACACATCAATAACATTTGAAATAGCTTCGGATTGAAAGCAAGACACAGTGGGAAGCCCCTGAGTGCGTGGCCATGTATGCCTGTGCTGCTTCTGTTGCTTTACCCAAGGCGAATGAAGAGAGAAGAACAAGGATACTCTATAAAAATATACTAGGTTTTGGGCATTTTTGACTTCTGTGAATTCTTTCATTCATTCAGCCATAACAAGCCTTATGGCAGCGGGTGTCGTGACCCAAGAGCTCACGCAGAGAGAACTAACAAAAAAACATTTGAGACATTCATAAACATGGCAATCAGCAGTTTGGATTCTTCTTTCAAGTGTGTGTGTGTGTGTGTGTGCGTGTGTGTGTGTGTGTGTGTGTGTGTGTGGGTGGGTGACTGTAAAAGGAGGACTTTAGCTGTCACCAGAGAAAGGGCAGAGTGTGGGAGCTTGTGTCGCCGCCCAGCAGGAGAGCTCGTCCTCAGGCCGCTCTTACCTGTGGAGCCTCTTTCTCCACGGGGAAGGTTCTTTGCGTGGCAGGCTGGCCCACCGCAGGGGGAGCAGGGGATAGTCATATAAGGGAAGGTGAAACAGCAGGAGTAAAGGGGACATTTTGGCCTCGGGTGAAATCAGTTCAGCTGAGGGGACAAGTGAAGGTAGAAGTCTTCCAAAAGGCTTCAACCTACACAAACTGTGTGCTGACAGAAATTCTAGTTTACTTCTAGCAAAGAGCAAGGTCACTGGGGCGATGAATTATGATTACCCAGCCATCCATTCACAAGCCACACCTTCACATTTTTGTCCTTATGTGACCAGATAAAGTGTAGCTCACGCCACCGAAATTACCAAATCATTACCAAATCATCAACTGGTACTTTGTATTCCCTGAAATGAATAAGAGGTCTGTATTTTTATGTATTACTAATATCTGTCTGATTATGACTGTTCAGCCAGATGTTTCCTGCTGGCAGCGAGCAAAGATTCTTTTAAACATTACTGCCATCATTTGTTATCTTTAACCATCTTATTGTTTTTTTTATTTTCTTTTTTGAAGTTGCTGTCATTTATATGTAGGTGAGCATACCAGTGTTTTAAACACAAAATGGACGTACCCCTGTTATGTTTAGTTATATTTTTATGTCATGAACCACATGGATATAAAGGCAAAAATACAAGTGGCATAAACACATACACTTCGAATAAAAAGTTTTAGCTGAGTCCGAAATCGTTCCATAATTCATTATACCGGGGCTACATTTTAAGGCTGTTCAAATAATTTACATTTTATAAGTTTGCCTTTCCACAATTAAATAAACATGAACGGGCAATACTGAAAAGCTTCACCAACAGAACGCAAACCAAAAACAAATTAGTACCTGACCACATGCCTACATGTGCAAATTAAAGCTGTTCCCTGCACCATGCAGCTTGAATTTCCCTGTAGCAGTAACACTAGGTAAAAAGACAGATTTATACTATAAAATTCAAATATCAAGAAGGCGAAGAGCTTGTCGCTTGAAGGAGATAGTTGGAAATACTTTGGCTTTAGAGCAAGTGATGCTGATAAATGATAGGAAGAGGGTTGGAGAGCTATATCTGTCACAAAGCAAGCCAACTAACGTCTTCAACCACTTGAAAGCACACCGTAAACTGCAGTATGATGAATGCATGGAAGCCGAAGAAGAACAATGCAATGGTGCTAATGTGAAACATAAAGCATCAACTCATGTATCAATGGATGGATGGATAACCACTACAAGAATGTTATCCATACATACATATATGAATAATATTGTGATTTGTATTGTAATATTCTGGGTTTTGTCCTTTTGGTCAGCTGCCTTTCTTTGTGGAGGTTGCACATTTTCCCTGTGTCTGAGGGGATTTCCGTTGGGTACAACCTCCTCTCGCAGTCTCTCACAGGCATGCATGTTATAGATGGATATAGGTTTGAGGTCCAGAATAAAAAATACAGAGCTGCGTGAATACATGGATAAATGTTTATTCTATTCTAAAGTCCAACATTAAGTGATGTTAGTCTAGAAAAGCACCACATAAAAAAATACCATAATCATCTGACAGTTCATGATTCGTGACATAAACAATAATGAATGAAATGGACAGTGGGTTCAGATGATATCACATTATAATCTTGAACTTTGTCCTTTAATGGGGAATTGCATCATGTTGTAAAATTGGAAAAATAATGAACCCCAGCGGCCCATTACATCTTCTTACCTGCTGTTCTTCCATTTATGGGATCAAACAGATCAAAACATACCGCCAGACATCAACTCGACTATATCTCACTATGGCCTGCCTACCATAAAACTTAATGCTTTGATTGAAATGTTGCAGTAACCAAGCTTTGAGCACATAAACTCACTTAAAGCTGACAGAGACCGATTCTTTCCTTTCACTGGGACAATATTAAAAATGCCTCACCCCTTTAAATCAGCTTCTCGTGCTGTGACTGATGTGGGAACACTTCCCATCCCCAACCGATCGTTGTAATATATGATGCTGTTAGTTTCCTCATGGCAAGCAGTTGGGTAGCACCGGTCACCACTGTGTTGAAACACTTTTAATCAACCAGAGCCTACTGTGAAAGCCCGAGCCCCGCCCGGCTCCCCACCTGCCAGAACCGAGCAGTTCACCTCAGCAACCTCAAAACGATGGCGAGTATTTAGTAATATCACGCGGCGGTCCGGCAGCGTCTACTATAATGTACCAACTGACAGCACCGGCCTCGCACAGCCCTGCTACCCCCTTCTAAGGTTATATTACAACACAGTGGGAGCTCTGAGAGAGTAGAGGACGGGAAGCTGTGATTATTTGGAAGTTCTCAAGACAAGCTGGCGTGTTCCCAGGCTATGGTGGGGGTAGGCTTTCTCCCAGCATGCCATGCTCTGTGTAGTTTGATTAGAACTGAAGTAGACAGAGTTTCTCATGTATGCTGTTTCTATTGGCACATTTCTTCCAATTACCCATCAACCCCACTCCATGAGTCAGAAGTGCCCAAAAAAATACATGCATTTTGACCCTTGAGACCCTGTGTGGGTTTTCCCAGTGTTATTATTCAAAGAAGCATGTAAACCATTCAGAGTAGAACTGTGTGTGTGGTGGTAAACCACACTGCACCGTCAAACCCACGGAAATTAAAGGTGATTATTCCATGATGAAGGCAGAGATTAAAAAAAAAGGAGGAGAGAAAGGAAACACAAAGCCCCAATTTTGTAACATAAAGTTATCTGACGCTGACAATAAATGTATGATTACACAGGTCTGAAAAGCGGCAGCCCAGAACATGTTTGCATAAGCATCTACCAGCATTACAGTCACATAAGAGGAGAACTTGCAGTGAACCCAGGAAGAGTAATGGCATGACCATTAGCAGTGGCAATGCCACAACTTGCTTCTTCTTCAGATCAATAGGGCTCAGCTTTATTTTTATGGCATGCTTTACCTGCTTTCAGGCCAAAGAAATAAAAAGTCTTAGCTGCATGGTGCTGTGTGATGATGCTGTTCAGTGTATGATGTAAGATGCCCAGATTACACAAAATGATTGATTCTTGCTATATGACAAATTATTATTTTTATTATTATTATTTTCTTTTTCTTAATTTGAAGAGAATCTCTAAGTTTTAGTCCCCGCTTAGAGATACTGATATGTGATGATGCAGATGAATAAAACAAAATGATGATTTATCCAGTGATTCGACCAGGTTTCAGGAACCGCCACATAACAAAAGCTAACAACTGCTAAAATCAGGCTAATTATCTGAAGCGACCCGAGAGCTAACATTACTGGGAAACCAACATAATGAGGGGGTTTCCTCTTCTTCCCATTCTGCTGTTTGAATCCAAAGACTATGGACATTTGAGAATACACACTATACGGCTGATAATTCTCTAGTGTAAAAGGACTGTAACTCTGAGTGGTTTTAGGAGCTGATGGCATTAGTATAGCTGACCCCTGACCATTTGCTTTTGTTGCCCTTTCCTTAAGTAGAGGAACACATTAGCCGCTGCTTCTTATTACCCTTTCTGTTATGGCAGCACCAAGCCAAGAAGCTCCAGCTTACCTCTTGTTACCTAAGCTCTCTATTTGGCCTCGTATAAGAGTCTCTTTCCTTGGAGAGCTGCTCTCCCAGCAGACCCAGACGAGCTCAGGGAGCACTTGTCAGAGACCTGTTGTATTGCAGAGTGAATGGCGAGGCCTCAGTACAAATTCTTACACGCTCTCAGGTGGCAAAGGCCAGCATTGACTGACTGGTTGTGTTAATTTAGCTGCCTTTCAGTCTACAGGCTTCTGGGCCTCAATGGCAAAAGAGCTAAAAAACATCTGAAGTGTCAGAGCAAGAATGTGCCACTCAGCCCTGAAGCAACACATCATTAACAAATGTCAGGCAACAAACAAACACTGATAGTTAAACAAACCAGGGAGGTAAGCGCTACCACGCTGCACACTGATAACCTGCACAGTGGGTGATCCACATTAACAGGAAACAATCAAACTGGAGGAGGAACTCTGCTAAACTGTTGAACCACAAAAGAGCTGTGGTGCGACAGTTTGTGGTACAAGAGGGAAAAACTGTGCCCACTCTCTGTCATTCTTCCCA
This sequence comes from Perissodus microlepis, assembly GCF_051167445.1. Classification (NCBI taxonomy): domain Eukaryota; kingdom Metazoa; phylum Chordata; class Actinopteri; order Cichliformes; family Cichlidae; genus Perissodus; species Perissodus microlepis. The sequence goes on along the minus strand of NC_140480.1, from coordinate 4,678,383 downwards.
GTGATAAAGCTGCGTGGCAGCTCAGACTGAGGTTACTCGGGGGATGGCCCATACCCTCAGCGTGCCAACACCCACTCTGACCAGCAGACTGACTCAGATACTGAGGGCAGACAGGGCACTGCACACCGACAGATATTTGACTCAGACTTAGTTATGTGCACTCCTGGCCTGAGGCGTTGCACTGAAATGCTTTGCAGCCAAGCTTTGATTTACTGGCTGGTTTTGGCAAGGATGCATGCAACCGGTATCACACGCCTTTTCCTTACAGGGGAGAGACACCCTGAAAACTGGTCCTCATACTACAGCCCACATCTAAAGATAATACAGTCACAGAGGGCAAGGTGCCACCTATGAGTCCATTAATTCATTTTTACACTCTCTCTAAACTGGCTCTTTGAAAATCGGATCGCTGCAGACTTTTAATGCTTTTCCTTATTTTCCATCATATATAAACTGTAACTGTGGTGGATGTTCTCATTCGTCATGTGAGTAATGAGATCAGCATATGAGCAAACAATCTCTGTGAGTCAATGATTGTACTAAACGTTGTGTTTCAGGCAGATTTTTTCCTACTATTGGTTATCTGATTCCCTGTGCACAGTCCAAAGACATCAATGGTGATTCCAAGTTGATCATAGGTGTGAATGGTTGTCTGTCTCTTTAACAGACTAGGGACCTATCTAAGTTGTCTACTTCTCGCCCTATGCCCTTACCCAGGTGGGATGGGGTCCAGACCCACTGCAACCCTAAACTGGATAAGCAGAAGAAGCTGGCTGGCTGGCTGGCTGGCTGGATGGATGGATGGATAGGTATATGATGTAAGAGGGGATATCCCTATTATGTTCATTTCAGACATACAGCAGTGCTAGCCACCTAAACCACCAAATATGGATTATTGTGAACAGTAAATCATGCAAAGCTACTCTTTATGAAACTGGCTTATTAAATATCATTCAACTTAAATTAATTAAACTTACAGATATTAAAGTGCTCCGAAGAGCTGGAGGGAAACTAAAAACTTGTTATCCTCTGTGGGTTTGTGAACAGACACTCCCCCATTAAAATAAAGACATTGATGAAAGTTTTAAATCCATAATAACTATTTTCTCAACCACTTGAGGGCAACAAAACATGTTGTGAGCAAGTAGACATAACCTTAGCAAATCTGGTGGCAAACAGTTATGTATTGCATATAATTTTGCTGTTGTTTTATAATGAACTTAATTTGAGCTACTGCTTATCACTGGTTCTTTTGTATGTTATTGTTCTTACCATGCATATATTTCCTGTGTCAAATCAGCAGTTTAGCCACTTCACACAGCTTCTCTTCTTTGCACATACGGCATAAAAAATAGAAGAAGAAGAATCCTTTAATTGTCCCACAAGGGGAAATTTGGTTGTAACAGCAGCCAGAAAGACACATATACAAACAAACAGTACACAGGACACAGAACAGAAACATACACAATTTTTTTTTCTTACGTATTTACATTAAGGACAATGGTTACTATAAACAGAGTACTGTACAGTTATTAAATTAAATAAAATTAATTACAGATAAGAGGCAAACCCAGGTTGTAGTTCGAATCGGTTGATTAAATGAGGGACAGAGTTTGACATTTCTTTCTTTTACTCTGATTTTTTGGACTTTTATGGACCTGTTTGTGCAGCAGCTCTGACATGTCTGCAAGTCACAGCTCTCCTGTTAACACGTCGACACTTCCAGTAGTTTAGCATGCTTGTTGGCGGGTCATGTGTTCTGTGCAGATGCCGTGAAGAAAGAGTCACGACACGTCACGGCTGCTGGGAAACTTCAGGCAGTGAGAAGTAATAATATAGCTGAGGTCAAAGCCTCGTCACATCGCATGTGATGCAAGTGGCAGACCAACAGCTCCATAGCTTTGCAGAGCCGTGTGGAGACTTTCATGTGGTGAGTGATGTGCTGCAGTGTGACTGGTTGCACCACTTCCTATTGTTCCCTTGTCACTGATAACCTCTGTGACTCGGGCCAAAGGAAGGAAGGCCGTCGCTTAGTTTGTGGCAGTGGGCTTGTCAGCTCTTTGTCCACCAATAACTTATTAACTTAAAGAGTCCTCTGAGAGAAGAATGAATCCTCACATGGCTCGCTGTATGGTTAACTAAGAGTAAACAGCCTTTCAGGCATCTCTGAGAAGTGATATCCTCCAAGAGGAGTGAGCACAAGCCTGTCAGGAGGGAATAGATTCATTCTATCCTTTCATTTTAAATCATCAGTTATAAATAATGATAAATGCATGTTTTTAAATGACTTTAGAGCACTTTGCTCTCATTTACACACATACGCAACAAGAAAATGGGATTGCAAACAGGTTGTGTGGAAAGTTTAGCGGAAACTAATAAAAAGGCATTTAAAATAACCTGAACATCTATGATGAACAGTATGGACAGTAAAAACGAAGCCATGTTGAAGCCAACTCTGGTAAATGTTGGTAATATTGTTCTTATCAAAAGCTGTAGCTCAGAGGTAAACAGTGTAATCTGCTTCACTGATTAACTCAGCTGATGAGGCCTGTGGGACTCTCATGCTGTCAGGACAAAGACCAGAGTCAGATGAGGTAACTTCACACCTCGGGTGCTGAGCTGATGTCATGTGTCTGCTGCCTTAATTGTTCACTGTTTATCTGCGCCAATGTGCTGCTCTCACTCGGCCTGCTTTACAATCATTTCAGCTGTTTCATTTGAAGTGAAAAAATGGCAAATGTTAACCAAATTTCATGTGCAAGAAGTCAGACTGCCTTAAGCCTGGAAACTGAAAGGAGAATTAAAACCACTGTCTGAGGTCTAAAAATACCTTGACACCAGCTAATGCGTGATGATGTGGTTACACACTCAATGTAGAAGGGAGGAGCGGGCAATCAGCATGGAACCAAAAGGTTTCATCACTGTGTTTCACAGCCAAGATGGCTTTGCAACCTATGAAAGAACCATTTGTGAAGCTGCAAGTTTAGCCGTGGCGGACAGCTTTCAGCAAGTCTGCTCAGTTTCCTGGCAAAAGTACAACATAGAGAACAATTACTGGCCCACACAAATTTTAACATTTTTAGTTTTGGATTTTATTTTATGGAGAGAAATGGTTTTGTTTGTTTATTTGTTTGGTTGGTTTTTGTTACGTTTTCTTTAAACTTGTGAACAGCCTTATCGTTCCATTCAGAGATTTAGGAAATAAAGTTAGTAAGTCTTTTAATGTTAGTACTGCTAATATAAACAACATTACAAGGGACAGACAGACAGATAGATAAAAGATAATAATATTAAAAATAATAAGTAATAATAAATGCATGACCCAGTCACACAGGTTCTCCTATATGGATCAGTGAAGATACAAATAATATGGTTGTTTAAATAAGTTAAAAAATCTGCACGAGTGACTGTTTTGTCAGCTTTGGACCAAGGATGGACTCTATACACTTGCTCACTCAGTGTAGAGAAGAGTCATCGTGCCACCAGCTGTAAGCCAGGGCTACGAGACGGCAGAAGTATACAGTCTATACTCATCCGCACACTTATTAGCAGAGACCTAACTTGGAAATTAATTGGAAATGTCTCTTAATTTCATGGTTGTGTAGTGGCTAACAACAGAAGTTACAGTTAAGTACAGAGAGCTGTCTCTCTGCTGAATCCACATATTTGGCAGTTTGCTCTCTGCCACTGCTTTTATTAATAAACGCCTTTGGAAGTCTCACACTTTTGTTTTGTTTTTTGCAACTGTTACTTAACTGTAAGGTTAACAGGTCTTAAACTCCTTTGTGCTTCTGCTCTGGTGTCAAACGGTGGTTGTTAATCGCCATCTTGTGGTGAACATGGCGCACTACGTGTTGAGTCGAGGTCATCAGGGTCGGCCCATACCTGAAAAGCAGGATCTGGTATTTACATGACGAGGCATGTGCTCGTGAACACATTTGTGTGTTTCTTGTCAAAGGGAAAGCAAAAAAAAAAAAAAAAAGACAGAAAAAAAGTCATTTCAATCACCCTAATTAATTAATGGCTATAAGCTGTCTAATCTGGGAAGCAGAGGTTCTACAGAGGAGTCTTGATGATCCCCAGTGTGCTGACACTGCCGGGTGGTGACGCTTCAGGTGAGCCAGTAATGTGTTGTTAGTGCTCCTGATCAAATCCCACCATTGTCAGGACGAATGATAATCTTCCTGAGTACCTGCAGGCAGTCCTACATCCATCAGCAGCAGCAGCAGGAGGATACAGGTAGCAATGGCCTCTTTAGCCTAACAGCTGGACTAGAATAACCCCTGGTGCTTTGAAACGGTCCATTACCTTATTTACAGTGGGCTCGTGTTTATGGATAAACACTGCTCTTTTTCTTCAGAAAACTACGGTTCATTTATAATTAGTTCACATTAGACTTGAAAGGCTTAGTTTAGTAAGTTTAATTAGCGGTCATATAATTTCAAAATTATACCTCAAATTGAAAAGAAGGTAAGCAAGAAAGAAAGAAATCTTAACTGGTAAATTTGAACTAATGTGTCAGCAAATTCAGCCTGAGGACGCCGTTGATGTAAATGTTTACTGAGACCATGAGATATCCAGGACAGCAAGAGACAGGTGCTTATATTTTAATAACTACTCTAAACTGAACATTTTTAGACATTAAAAAAACAACGGAAATGAACAAACCCAACTAGCTGAAATTAACTAAATTCAAAGTAAAAGTATAAAACATTAAAAAAAATGTTTTTAAAAACATGAATGTGGGGTGGGGATTACACATTCCAGATGTTGAGCAATGGAAGTGAGTGGGGATATGCCAGCTTATACTTCTGCATCAACATATTGTGGAAATGTCTTTGTTTCTGTAAGGTAACTGTTCAGCACAGGATGCACTGAGGCTGCCTGCTATTCTGTGATGCTTTCCTCCTTTCATCCTGTCATGCTGAGTGAGCGCAAGCACAGGTGTTGTTTACTTTTCTGTGAGGCGTGAGAGCCAGAGCTTTCAGTTTGCAGCTTTCAGGCTACTTCTGTGTTTCATGTGAGTAATCTCTTTAAACCAGCATGTGTCTGTTCAAATCAATGATAAATGATGCTATTTTAATGTACCAGCCCCCTGGGCCGATATGCTTTCTGCAAGAATTCTTCTGTTGTTCAACACTTTCTGCACATTCAAAACGTATCTGTGTTTTAAAATGGGTTTGTTTGTTTTTCAGGAATAAAAACTGTGCAAAAGTGCAATTCTGAAAAGAAATCCATATTTTGTCAAGAGTAAAACATAGAAAACACATCAAACGTTAAAACTGAGAAAATGTACCAGTTAAAGGGAAAAAATAAGGTAATTTGGAATTTGATGGCATCACTCTAAAAAACAGTTGTGACAGGATCGTGTTCACCACTGTAACAACAGCAGACCTGCTGCTGGACTGCTAGGAGAGGAAAGTTGTCCTGTTCTTGCCTGATAGAAGATTCTAGCTGCTAAAGAGTCCTGGGTCTTCTTTGTTGTATTTTTCATTTTGCGATGCACCAAATGTTTTTAGTTCTTTGGAGGTCTGGTCTGTAGGCAAGCCAGCTCAGCACCAGGACTCTTCTACTATGAAGCCATGCTGTTGTAGTCAATGAAGTACTCGAAACAGAAAAAGATGTCATCTGGATGACTAAGACAAGATAAGATAACCTTTATTAGTCCCAAACGTGGGAAATTTGTTTTGTCACAGCAGAAAATGGACAGTGCAAAAGTTATATAGCAAAAATTAGAATACAATACGAATAATATACTGTACACAACTGTACAGAATAGAATAGAATAAAATAAAATACTATATAAAGTAGAATAAAATAGAATACAATATACAATAGGATATAAATAGAATACAAATTCTATATACAACTGAGTAAAAATACAACTTTGTCAGAAAGGAGTATTGCACTTAGTCTTATTGCACATGTGTGGGTTTGTGTGTGTTTGATTAGCTGCAAAAGTCTTTGTTGTGGAGTCTGACAGCAGTGGGGAGGAAAGACCTGCGAAATCTCTCCGTCCTACAGGAGCTGCTCAGTGCTGCAGTCTCCTGCATGGGGTGGGAGATGTTGTCCAACAGGGATGACAGCTAAAACCCTCTATATACCTTTCAGCATTGATGGTGGCTTTCCAGATGTGCAATCTGCCAACAATTTGGATTACCTAGATCTCAGTTTTTAAAATATCTACTATATCTACTGTCAGGGAGCTCCTGAGTACTTTGGAAGACTGGGAAAGGACATAAAGTGTCTTTGTGTTATTCTCAGGGAAGGTTTGCCAGTTCTCAGAAAGACATCATTGATTAGGAGTACTGGAATAAAGTCAAAGGATGTAACTCTATTTAAGATTGTATATCCTTATTATTGAATACCATTATAAACTATCTAGACTTGAGGCTAAGAGACTTAGACTTAGACTCAAGACTATAATAAATAAAATTATTCATGATATTACAAAGATTCATGTCCCATGTTTTAGGTTATGATAGAGATAAACTAGTAGGAGTGGGAGATAGAGGATCTGAAGCATTTGAAATAATGTCTTAGAGACAGTTTGGAAGTCTAATAAGAGGATATATATATATATATATATATATATATATATATATATATATATATATATATATATATATATATATATATATATATATATATATATATATATATATATATATATTATAATGGGACAAATACATCTTTTTATTTTTTTTATTTTTGGATATTTTGGGGGGATCTAAATAATGTGCAATCAGTTTAATCAGCCTGTTATACCAAATATGGATGTCTGCCTATGCACCTATTTCCTATTTTAATAGCATAATATAAAGAAATAAGGGGTCCCTTGTTTTTTACAATTACAAGCGCCGTCTACTTGTTGGTAATTCATTCTTTTACGCCCACATAGTGTAAACAGTCTGTAGTTTCATACTGGTTTTAATCAGACTCTACATCAACCTGTGTGGTACAAACAGTCTGTAAACTTCCTAAAGAGTCTCCAGTGATGCAAAATACAAGTCTTTGTCTGCTATTTTCTGTCTTCTACCCTTTGCTGTAATTTAGGCATTGCACTCCTTTTTGACACAAAAGGTGCCACCAGCCAAGGATGCTTGGTAACGGGACCATACAGAAACTGCTCTCTGTTTAAACACCATGTCACTGAGCTGGTGATGAATGTGTTTTTTATGGGCTTTGTTTAATTAACGCTGAATTGCCGAGCCTGACATGGTAAACAATTAGGGTGAAATTCTGTCACATTAGTAGCTGTGAAACAGCCCGAGCGGATCCCAGTCTCAGCTCCATAAACGGACTCATAAGAGCTTAATCCTGTTGATGGAAACAGAATCCCACCCATGGCAAAACAGCCCCGCTGCCCCAGGTGCAGTAGCCACTCAGGCCCAGGCTTGTCTCCCTTTATTGAGGCTGATGAATTGAGAGGAGCCTCTTGGGCATGCAGCCCAGGCTGTGGTTTGGCTAATTAGAGGCTCTGTTTTCTCATAAATATCTATAGCAATGAAAATTAGGTAAATAAAGGCTGCAGTTCCACCCTGTGAAAGTGTGAGGTAAAAAAGTCTCAATGGAGAGTGACACTGTGAGGGAAACCTGGCAGATGTGTGCTTTTACAAGAGAAATAATTGTTCTAAATTGTTACTTATAATGACAGCTTAACCTGCAATTGAGCTATGCAAACACAACCTCATTGGGGCAGCCTCACCTCTGGTGCTGGTGCCCCAATGAGGTTTATTGGTGCCTGGACCTGGGAGTATAGAGTGTGTATGGGGAGTGTGAGTGTGTGCATGGCATCCATTTCTGTGCATCTCTAAGTTGGGTGTGTGTGTGAATGTTTGTGTGCATGAGGGTGGGAATGCGACACACAGTATCTTGGGCTGCTGCTGCTGCCTCCAGAAATATCTTGTATTATTAGTACTGTGTGCTGTTGCATGCATATGCTGGTTGTTGCTATGGTTTCCCAGTGGGTTTTTTCCCCTCTCCCTCTATCCCTCTTCGTCTCCTCTATTTTTCTCTCAGTCTCTTTCTGTTAACTTTTTCCCCAACTTCACTGTCTTTCTTTCTTTTCTTTTTTTTTCTCTGTCCACCAGCCTCGTCCGTTATGGTTGTAATAATCCAAAATAAAAAATCCCAATAAAGTTGGGCCATAATAAAGGCCATAATACTCCACTTGTGAAAGTAAATCTGTTTGACATTTTTCGGCCTTCAGGCATCACTTCTGATTGCTACATATACAAATAAAATGATCAGGTATAACATTACAACCACTGGCAGGTGAAGTGAATAACACTGATTATCTCTTCATCATGGCACCTGTTAGTGGGTGGAATATATCAGGGAGCTATTGAACATTTTGTCTTCAAAGTTGATGTGTTAGAAGAAGAAAAAAAGTGTAAGGATTTGAATGAGTTTGACAAGGAACATGTTGGAATAGCTAAACAACTGGATCAAAACATTTCCAAAACTGCAGCTGTTGTGGGGTGTTCCCAGTCTGCAGTGTTCAGCATCTATCAAAACTGGTCCAAGGAAAGAAAAGTAGTAAAGTAGCGACAAGGTCATTGGAGGCCAAGGCTCAATGATGAACGTGGGGAGTAAAGGCTGGCCTGTGTGTCCAATCCAACAGATGAACTACTTTTGCTCAAACTGATGAAAAAAGTTTATACTGGTTCTCAAAGAAAGGTGTCAGAATACACAGAGTATCACAGTTTTTGTATAATGGGCTGAATAGCTGCGGACCAGTCAGGGTGTCCATGCTGACCCCTGTACATCGCTGAAAGCACCAACAATGGGCACATGAGCATTTGTGTGGGTCATTTACCTGGGGAACACCTGGCACCAGAATGCACTAAAGGATGAGTGTGACACTTTGGACAGTGTACTGCTGGGACACTTTTGGTCCTGGATGTTACTTTGAAATAAACCACCTACCTAAGGATTGCTTAAGACCTGTTTCATAGAAATAGTATTCCCTGATGGCGTCTTTCAGCAGGATAATGCACCCAGGATAATGCCACAAATAGTTTGAGGAGCACAACAATGAGTTTGAGGCCTTGGCTTGGCCTCCAAATTCCTCAGATTTCAATCCAATCGAGATTCTGTGGAATGTGCTGGACAAGCAAGTCCGATCCACAGAGGCCCCACCTCACATCTTACAGGCCTTAAAGGATCTGTTACTAATATCTTGGGGCCACAGACCCCAGCACACCTTCAGGCGTCTAGTGGAGTCCATGCCTCCGCGGGTCAGGACACAACACAATATTAGACAGGTGGTCATAATGTTATGCCTGGGTGTATTGTGAAGGCTTGTTTATTCCTAACGATACTGACAGGGAGAGAAAAATCATTTGGGAATTGTTCTTTTTCTAAATTATTCAATCCAATTCAATTTTATTTATATAGCGCCAAATCACAACAAAAGTCGCCTCGAGGCGCTTTATATTGTACAGTAGATACAGAGAAAAGCCCAACAATCATATGACCCCCTATGAGCAAGCACTTTGGCGACAGCAGGAAGGAAAAACTCCCTTTTAACAGGAAGAAACCTCCGGCAGAACCAGGCTCAGGGAGGGGCGGCCATCTGCTGCGACCAGTTGGGGTGAGAGAAGGAAAACAGGATAAAGACATGCTGTGGAAGAGAGACAGAGATTAATAACAGATATGATTCAATGCAGAGAGGTCTATTAACACATAGTGAGTGAGAAAGGTGACTGGAAAGGAAAAACTCAATGCATCATGGGAATCCCCGGCAGCCTACGTCTATTGCAGCATAACTAAGGGAGGATCCAGGGTCACCTGGTCCAGCCCTAATTATATGCTTTAGCAAAAAGCTCCTCACGTGTTAACCTCTTTGACATGTCAATGGCTGTGAACAAAGAGAAACTTGTAAATAACTCATGAAAGAATAAAATTACGTTGAAACCAAGCACACCATTGTTTTTCTTGTGACATTACCAATAAGTTTGATGTGTCACATGGCCCTCTTCCTATTGAAAAAACAAAAGTTGTATCCAAGATGGCCGACTTCTAAATGGCCACCATGGTCACCGCCCATCTTGAGGAGTTTGCCACCTCACATATACTAATGTTCCACAAACAGGACTTTAATATCACCAACCATTCCCATGTTATTACGGTGTATCCATATAAAAGGCCCACCCTGTACTTTTAATTACTCTAGGAACAACAAGTAGGCCTGCAGTGTGAGAGCGAAGTGCTCTAATAGGGTGATATGGTACTACAAGGTCATTAAGATAAGATGGGGCCTGATTATTTAAGACCTTGTATGTGAGGAGCAGGATTTTGAATTCAATTCTGGATTTAAAAGGAAGCCAATGAAGGGAAGCCAAAACAGGAGAAATATGCTCTCTCCTTCTAGTCCCTGTCAGGACTCTTGCTGCAGCATTTTGGATTAACTGAAGGCTTTTCAATGAGTTTTTTGGACATCCTGATAATAACGAATTGCAGTAGTCCAGCCTGGAAGTAATAAATGCATAAACTAGTTTTTCAGCGTCACTCTGAGACAGGATATTTCTAACTTTAGAGATGTTGCGCAGTCAGTAAAGACTTGTCATCATTATTCAGTACATTCAGCTGCAATAAGGTTACGTTCAACATCTGTTAATCTGAGATTAACAGCAGATAATGAGATCGGGCCTGATCGGTTATCTTGGTATCTTTTAGTGTTGGGAATATTTTGACAGCAAGGATGTTCCCGTAATCACGTTGTTATTACTGAGTCCTGCTGACAGCTGTAAACAAAGGCTCAAGGCCTCCTCAGATAAGACATCCTCGCCTTTTTAGCAGTTTGGCAACAACCAAACACAAATATTTTAGAAATCTGCCAATGATGTGTGTAAATCTAAAAACGGTGCTCTTATTTTTGTTTTCATACCCAAATTTGAGCTGGCGCTCTGAGAGTTTAATCAAGCACACCATTCAACCACTACAACCAAATAAATAACTGTAATTTGGCATCATAATCAAAAAATACTAATGTGCTTTGCAATTTTCTGATTTTTCTAAAACAGTATATTTAAAAATTCATGGATAACAGAAATAATTGCATTTTAGTATTAAAAATATAATTTCAGTTAGAAAGCTTGGTGGAATTACTGAAACATAAACTTTACATTGATTTACAGTGCCTTACATTAATTAGTAAGGCACTGTAAATCAACACCATCAATAAAGTCACTTACATCCTTTTTTTTTTCTCTCACTCCCACCCTGTCCTAATCTTTTACTTATTTTTGCCTTCCTCGTTTCCCCCCCTTCCTTCTTTCTCTGCCATTTCCCCCTGTCTCTTCCCATTAATGACCTAAATATTTACAGTTCCAGTTGTAAAGCCCCTTTGTTGTGGAAGAAGCCTTTGTTAATGGCAAGCTAATACTAGGACTTTAATATGAACCAAAAGGTGATTCCGCAGAAGGAGAGGATTCAAACACTGGACACAGAAGTCAGATAAAGAGTTCAAAAAGCAAATGTTTGATCCAGGAATCGATGTACACATGCAGACAGTAAGATAAAGATTCATGAGGAGAATGATCAAAAAGCACAAGGAAACAATAAAAGACAACACAAAAAAATACAAACCTGGAAAAGATATTTGGAATGCAAACTGGGAAAGAAAACACAAGGAGTGCGAACTGGAAAGCTGTGTAAAGAGGTTGATCGTGTAAAGCAGGGGTGTAAAATATCGCTGGACTGTTTTGTAAATGTGAAAGAGGGCATAGACTTTAGACTTTAACCTTATTTTCTAATGTTTTACAACTTTTCTACTGATGAAGGCCTCCCCCACAGTCATTCATGCTACACGAACGTAACAGATAAACAGTTAAATTAGAGAAAAGTTACTGTACTAAAGTAATTCTGTTTTTGTTTGTGTGTTTGTTTTTTACAGTAGTAGATTTCAGAATTCTGTGAATTAAATAAAATGCTTTTTAATTACAGGACAGCGTGAGCAATGAGTTGCAAAAATGTTCTGTAATTTTAGACATTTATTTCTTACACCTTAAGCCCAAAGAGTCATGCTGACAGATTTCTCCTTTTTGTTACAGCAATGTTTCTTTATTATGTAGAAAAACTGAAAATGTAAGAAAAAAAATGTATGTATGTATGAGAAAATGTTCATTTGCTAAAATTCCAATAAAAATTTCACTTAAAATATTTCATAGAGTCGTCCTTCCCTGTGTTGTATGGTAGTAAAGCATAAGACACCAGCAAATGCCTGTTGAGCAGAATTAGGCAAAATCTTACTGACAATTAACATTCAATCAAAGTTAATCACCCTAAATCCAGCCCTAAAGACACCCTCCAAACCAAATGATAACATGATGCAAATAAGCCCATCTAAAACACTGCAAAGAAGAAATAGGCTTTGTGTTGGAAGGAACACACAAAAAATCACGACAAAGGAAACAGAACTTGTCTTCACTATTAGACAAGTGAGGTTAAAACAAAGATTGAAATGTAAATTATCTAATGACACAAGGACTTCTTGCAGTCTCCAATTTAACTGTATTGCTAAATTTCAATAAGCTAATTGAGGTCTCATAATTAAAAATTCTCTTATCAGAAGGAAACAGGAAATATCTGGTTACTTAATGTACACCCGCTAACATTCCTCACAGACTTTGGGTTATATTGATGTACTAGCATCATACAGCCCAGCACATCCCAAAAGTGCGCTATTGGATTGAGATGTGGTGACTGTGGAGGCCATTTGAGTCCAGTGAACTCTCTGTCATGTTCAAGGAACCAGTTTGAGATGATCTGAGCTTTATGACATGTCAGAAGATGAGTACACTGCAGTCACAAAAGGATGGACATGGTCAACAACAATACTCAGACAGGATGTTGAATTTAAAGCATGAAAGTTTCCCCCACACTATCTCATCACTGCTGCCAGTCTAAACTGTTAACACAATGCATGATGCATCCACGCTTTCATGTTGTTTATGCCAAGCTCTGAAACCACCATCTGAATGTTGCAGCAGAAATCGAGAGCAGACAACATTTGTCCAATCTTCTCCAATTTTGGTGAACCTGTGTGAGTTGTACTCTCGGTTTCCTGTTCTTAGTTGGGAGGAGTGACACCTGGTGTGGTCTTCTGCTGCTGTACCACATCTGCTTCAAAGTTTGATTCAGAGATGCTCTTCTGTGTATGCTGTGTTTGCATGTTGTTGCTGTTGTTATGTCTGCATGTTTGAATGCATTTAGATGCTGCCATGTGATTGGCTGATTAGATATTTACATCAGTCATCAGATGAACAGTTTATATTAACATGCCATAACCTGACAGACAATAAATGACCTGGACACACACATGTGCTTGTATGTAACACCTAATTATTTATTAAGACTATTTAAATTGAAATTAATCAGTGTATGGATTGGTCTGTATATTTTTCACTAAATTGTGTTTTGATCCTTTGGCATTGTTTTTAGAAACAATAAAGCACCTTTATTTATTTTCTTAAACATCTTTATATTTTTTTTTTTTATTTCCTCAGATGAAGCAATCTTATTTTTTTCTTTGTATTTCTGATTTTCACCCTCAGAAGAGTCACAAATGACGTCTAAGTCATTTGTGCCACTTTCTTCCGTCTGTCTTTCTGGCTCGCCTTAGCTGGAAACATTGCATGGGAAAGTTTCATATTGGCTGTCACCCCATGATGTCACAACAGTGAGGTATCAGCTGACTGACACACACCTCACATGACACCCATATCTGCCGAGGGACCTCTTTTATAGCTGCTCCCAGCCACTCCGGCTACTTGCTGAGGTTTAAGCACACTTATTTGACCAAAAGTCAGGATTAATAATAAAACATACGTAACTTTAATTAAATATGCCAAGAGTTTTTCTGCTAATTAAACAACAGTAACATTAAAGCTACTCTAAAAGCAGATTAGCAGTTTGCCAGGGGAGAATCTATTTAAAGTTCAGAAATGTTATACCTCTGTTAGAGATGGCGGCTGTGAGAACACTGCGTGTATTACGTGATCAGAAGCACCGCTCTATATTTATCAGATCATGGGGCTTGCCTTGTCGCATGCTCACACGCAAGAACACCTACCACAGGACGTACAGCATGGTGCTGCAGAGACTTCCTTGACCTTCATCTCCTGTAGAGCAGGACAGCTTGAATCAGGACAGGTAGGAACCATGTTTGGATGTAAAAGTACAACAAAACAGCTAAAATACATAAACATTTCAATTCTATATGCTGTAATTTTAATGTAAGTAAGTTATAAGTTGTGGCATTTTAGTTTTATGATTTGCATTGCAATTTAAATTGTGGATTGAAAATGATGAGCACTTAAAATTCATATCCTTGTATTTTTATGAGCAGCTTTATTAATGAGTTGATTTGAGATTAGAGTTTGCTAGTCATCCTGACAAGATCTGTAAATGTTAATATTACCTGATAACAAGGGTTTTACTTGACAGCTCTTTCAATTGATTTTGCAGGTTTTGTTGAAGTTGAAGCAAAATGGAAGAGTTTGAATACAGTGTGGAAATCTGTGACCGTGACTGGGAGCGCTTCTTTGCAGAGTGCGAGGAGTGTAATCTGCTTCCTCCATCGTTAGCAGGTCTCGAAGATTCGGGGATGAGTGACATTGATGACACGGGGTCTGTTCTTGCCATGAGGGCTCAGAGAGTCGATCTAACCGCAGGCTTTTCTGAGACTGACCGCCCTATCGATGGGCCCCCACACTGTGAGGGCTCTCCTGCGGAACGCTACCTCAGCAAACACGGCATAGGAGGGATGGAGAGCGTCCTCTCGGGCAGCGAGGAGGATATCCACCTGCAATCCGTCAATATGTTTTTTGAAAGGCTGAAAAGTCTGACAGAGCCTGAGCCAAGCCGAGTGAACTTTGGAAAAAACAGTGAGGCAATACAAGAGACGGAGCGGTGCAGTGAAGGGCAGCAGGCCAGTAGAGATGCACTGCCAAAAAACATCCAAAAGTTAAACTTTCTGCCTGCCAGGGGTGAAACAGCAGTTGGCAAAGAGAGCGAGAGGCCTGTCGACACCATCAGAAAGACAAACACACTGAGAAAAGTGCACTCTGAGCCCAGCATTTCCTTGCAACATGCAGCCAGTAACTCAGTACTCAACACTAACAAATCAACTGAAAATGAGTTATTCATCAGAGAGGAAGCCTGCACAGAACCCAGAGTCAGCGACGTACAGCAGTGGAATCGTGACTCACTGTGCACTGCTGTCTTTTCAGTGACGACACCAAACAAGGTGCAGACATGCGCACTTCTACATGACTTTAAAGAGGAAGAATTGTTGAAACACCTCTGTAAAAAGTGTGCCACTGATTTAGCCAGTGATTTGGACATGGCAAATATTAAATGGCAGGAAGACCAAACCCCTATTGTTTCACAGTCAGACACAGCATGTTCAAACAAAGCAGTGATCCAAGAATCTCCGTCTGCTTCCATGAAGAGGAAGAGGAGAAAGAAGAGACGGCTCAGTGTGGAGCAAGGCGAAGGTGGGCACGGATACGAGAGGCAGGTTTTAGTCAAGCCGAGCGACTCGGAGGAGGAGCAGTGCGCGTCAAAAGCAGGAACAGGTCTCTGCTTTTCTGAGGATATCAAGTCGTTTTATTTAAACGAACCACAGAAAAATCTCACATCTCTTCTAACGCCATATTCAGTGACCAGCAGCAGTTTCCCGGTGATTATATCCTCTAATCCTCCATGTGATAGTCAGCACCAATATTTGTCAGAGAGTGTGGGCAGGCAGAGGAGGAGTACAGATACATCCGACAATAATTCAGCAAACAATAGCTCAGCGACCACACTGAGTCAAACTGATGACAGTGCAACGTCTGCACCAAACAGCAGTGCTACTGTGGCAACAAACTCACAGGTTTGCAGCGAGTCGCAGGAAGAAAAATCAGCTGGACTGAAAATGTATCCTAAACTGACAGTTTTAATGACAGTAGGTGAAACTGGTAAACCAGACATGGGCAGAGAAAGTCAGAGCGGGGACATAAAAGCCGAGGGGCTTCACTCCGTCACTTCACCTGAAAATGAACAGAATCTCACATCTGTTGTAGAGGTCAAAGCAGTAACTCATAGTCTTTTATCGAGCTCAGAGTCAAATGCTACTTCTGTGGAAGTCGGCCAAAATGACAGACAACCCGCCGCTAAGTCAGTCCTGGCTGTGGAGGCTGGAAATTCTGGCGGGGACGAGCCCACACTGTGTCCCAGTGAGGCTGAGCCCCAACAACAGCTGGAAATGGAGTTTCACAAAACAGACCAATATAGCGGCACAATGGCAAACACCGACTATCCTCCACCTACAGCCTCGACTTTAAAAGGCTTGCTCACAAAACCTCTGCAATTAAAAACTTCTGCCTGCAAAGTTATCAGCGCTCAATTTACATCTGATAGTTTTAATCCCTCGCCCGATGAAAGTTTTCTGTCTAAAAGTTCACCCTGTATAGGTGTGAATACGATAGCACAGCAAACAGAGCGTCCTCTTGAGGTTCACACCTCACCCAAATTAGATATTTCAGAGAAAAGCACAGAAACACTAGCGGCATCACAGATAACAAGCAAGAGTCGAGCAGAAACCAAATCACCCTTGTCTGAAGATGTACCAAGTCTTTCAGATATCACAAATGTATCATCCTGCGGTACTCTGAACACAGAGTCACGGTCAAATGGAAATATCAGAGACATGTCAGCAAGTTTCTGTTCACCTGTCAGCGAGCAAGAGTCTGGAGGTCATGGAGGAAAAAAAGGGGACGAGAAATCTGGACTCAAGAGCAGCCCAGACTCAGTGTGCGAGTTGTTGGGAAAAGTGGAAGATGCCATCTTGGTACCCAGAGCTGAATGTAAACCTGAACGGGTGCTGAATCCAGTGTTTGCTATGTCTTCCTTTTGGAGTGAGATGGAGAAGCTGACAATAAACGACATTCTGGGTTTGAGAATGATCAGCAAAGCTGCTCCACCCAGCTCCCTCCCACCGTTACAGGAAAACGAGGAGATGGCAGATTCAGGCTTTTTCACTCAAATAGACGAGTCCACACCCGAGCAAACGACCGAGGACGCCTCTGGTTTCCCCGATGCTGTAGAATCATATTTTAATCCTAATAGTGCGGCCAATTTTTCCCCTTCACGAAGTGTTTTATGGGAGAGTGAATCAGCCCACGTGAGCCAAAGTGCTGATATTTACCCTGAAAATGTGATGCTGACATCTGTGAGTGACGCTTCTAGACCTTTCCTCTCAGAAAAGGCTGAAAAGTCCCTCCGAAAGATTTCCAAAAATATCAGCGTGCACAACTTACGTGCACTCGAGTCTGAGTCGTTTAGCTACATGCAGAAATGTGAAACTTTACAAACAGTAGATGAAGGAGAATCTCAGAAAGCAGAGTATGTTTTGCCTAAGCAAGACAAAGGCACAGATCCTCTGCCTTCCTCTCTGACAGACAGTTACAGCATCTCTCTCATAGATATATTTCAGTACTTCTTTGGAGGGAAACAAACTGCTCCCAGCCAACCAGCTGCAGATAACTTAACCACCTTCTACGATGACGGGAATTCAGTCCCTGAAACGTATGATCATTTTTTCTCTGAGTTTGACACAGAAAACTTCTTCTATCCGCTCATCGCAACTGAAGATGAGACCAAAGACAAGCCAGTTCCTATCTTTTCCAGCTCTCGCTCAGCTAACAGAAACTTCCAGTTCCCGGAAGTTTATGATTATTTCTTTGCCTCATCATCCTCATCTGACGAGTCGGAATCCGATGAAGAGGATAACACCGGTCCTGTCAGGGTATTTACCAGGTTCAGCCGCAAGGCGAGCTCATCTCATATTTCTAAAGACATGTATGATGATTTCTTTGCAGAGAACAACCTCAGACAAAACTTCTTCTGGAAAACAACATTCTCCTTCAGGAACATAAATTTTTCAGCATCTACAGTCCAAAACCAGGCGTCGCACTCTCTGTCTCTCGTACCTGCGAGGCAAAAGGGCGGTTCTCATGCAAGGACAGTTTCTTCTCTGAATGCACTGGGAAATGAAGACGTGATGTTTCCTGATCCACTGCTCTACCACTTTGAGGACAGGGTATTCAGCCAACTAGCACAGCAGCCTTTCAGATACGAAGACCTGCAGACGGCCGTTTCAAATCCAAGTAAGTCCACTTTAACACAACGATGCACACAGTAACCGTGGAAATGCGTTAGGTTATGAGATTCATTGCGATGTGCAGTGGTCGAATCTTCAGTATGTATCCTGGATTTCAGACATAACAGTTTGGATTGGTTTGATTTTAAAAAAGTAAAGAGATGAGATCTCAGTAGCATCTTCACTGAAATTCCAAGTAAATGATTCAATTTGCCTTCAAGAAGTTGAAGGGGAAAAAGACAGAAAATGCATTTTCCCCTCATTCATTCTTTATATTCTCCCAGCTTAACCATCTGATTTTACAAACATGTCCACGTATCAGATAGGGGTCTAAATTTGTCATCTTTGCACAAAGCAGCACTCAGTTGCTTTCAAATCTTAAAATGACCTGTGATCAGCCAAAATCTCCTGAACAAGGCAGAAAACACAGCTCGGAGGAGGTGAAAGGAGTCTAGTTGTCTTCTGAACACTTCACCTACAGTATGCTGGACCTGATATTGTTTTCCACTCCAGCCTCAATGGCAAAGTGAAAGAAATTCTGTATTACAGTATCTTAGAGTGACACACTTAAACTTAAAAAAGATGTTTCGATGAGCAAGATGAAGACTGCTCTAACTGTATGAACCTGTCTAACAGATTGCATCTCTGTGAGGCCTCCAGACAAAAAACCAAAACTAATAGACTATTTTTCATTAAATCAGGTTTAGTTAAGCTCTTTTTTGTTTTCCTCACATGTGGACGACTGTAACGTTGGACATGTCCACTGCTCGGTCAGCTGTTACAGTCCTGACTGGGACAGATTCTCTTTCCTCAGCTGTCACACGATCCGTACTGGACTGCAGGCATGCAGGAGTGAAGCTAAGGGGAATGGTAGTACGTGATAAGTTGACTTCACTCAATGAGCGTCATATCTGAGCTCTAAGCCGGCTGTAATTGTGTTTGGCTGTGAAGGAAATGAAATTACCTCATATTTATTTATGAGTCTTTGTGTGTAAATCCCTCTCCTCCTCCAATGCATTTAATTAATATGCTACTGATATGATATCTGAGCTCTTTTGCTTACCCATGAGGGTTATCTTTAAGGTCACAAATACTCACTAGATATATATATATACTTATATACTCCTAGAAGTGAACTGTCTGCAGGTGTTTCGAGGTTTACTGGGGCACTGTGTGAGAGCAGAGGAAGGCCAAACTTGGTGGGATTTTATTTACAGCTGCCAAACACAAATGGATTTCTCTGTACATGGTTGTTCCCTTCTTGTGTGTTGCATTTGCACGAACAGCTTACCCACTCAAAACATTTCTGTCTTTGAAGGGTTGGATGCCCCGTTCCTGCCGCTCAAACAGTCAGACATGTGTCTGGTTTGCATTGCGTTTGCCTCGTGGGTGCTGAAGACTGCAAATCCACAAGTCGGAGATGCTTGGAAGGCTGGTACGTGTGCAGCATCAGGGTGATTAATACCACAGAAAATTTCCTTTTTAAAGACTGAAATTACAAAATGGTTCTTATTAAGTGACTGAGCTTCAAGTCCCGACACACTGAAACTTGGATTTTAGCAACAGGATTACTCACTTTTTCACTTGTATTTTCCACACAGTTCTGCTGGCCAATGTAAGTGCCCTGTCAGCCATTCGATACCTGCGTAAGTACGTCAAAGCGGAGGCGGCCGGCTGTGAAACGAAACTGCACCGCAGGGCGCTGCCTGCTCCTTCACCTCTCGGCCTCTAAATATGTCGAGGCTGATGTGATCCATATTTTCCAGAAAGTCTGCGGCGGATTGTTGAAACACGTTTGCACTGTGATTACTGATCTTACGTCTCACTGAGTTTTCCAGAGAAAGTGTTTATTTTAAGAGCAGTTATTAAACTTGAGTGAAACTTTAACATCCAAAAGTGTTCAGAAAAAAAATGAAACGACCAAAGGCAAGATGAGGCAAGCTCATCTGACTGAAAGAAGGCTTTAGAAAAATCAGATGCATAAGTATGTGTGAAGCAAGCTTGGAGGTGATGAGTGATAAGTGGATTAGTGTGAGAGACTGTAGAGATTCAGGAGAAATTTACACAAACTTGTTTCCATTACATGACTTTTGGTAGCAGATGCTTCTATTTAAATCAACCAAACTTTTAAAATATTCTTACTCACAGTTATTGTATTTTACAGATTTGCCACTGTAACCGCTCCCATTCAGAAGCGTAATTTATTTAAGGGGGACAGCATTCTGTGCCAGTATCAGTTATATGTATATTATGTGTATGGTATTTTATGTTAATGACAGAGATCTGTATACTGTTGTCATATAGGTTGCACTGAGCTGTGGATGTTGATGATAATGGCAGTGATGCCTTTCAGTTGAACTAAAGTAAACAGTATATTTAAGGTTGTGTGCTGTGTGTGTTATTGAAAAAGCAGACGTGCACGCAAACCTTTCTAAACACTAGATGGCGACATAAACTCATGTAACTGGACGCAGCTGTGTGATTTACAATGTCTTTCTTCCCTAGAATAAACAAAATACTGCAGATAAATCAGTACAGAAATATAAGACTAAGCTTATATCACAATATATTTTAATATACTGTTTAAATTTAAAGAGTTTAAAAGTTTGTTCAGTGTTGTTGGTATTCAAAGAGCACTCTGTCAAGACGTTGTGTCCAGCAGGGGGCAACACTGGACCATAAACTCCAAGGTGTTTCAAAGTTCTCTTGATTTTTCAAAGGAATCTTTTTGTTGTTGTTGTTTGTTAAGCCAGTTAACACTGACTTATGAATCATTTGAGCATGAAAAAGTTGCCTAACAGTGATGAATCACTGTTGTGTCTGCGCGTGACAGACAACTTAGCAAATAGCTTTAAATTGTATCTTCAGGCACTTTGTTACTAGCAGAAATCTAGTTTCCCATAGCTTACAATCATTTTATTAATTGAATCCAGGAAAAATACTAAAGAAAAGACAGATATAAAATAGTATTTTTGCACCAACTAAGGTGGATTTTCATACAAAATACTGACTTTTAAAACTGGTTAGAATTGTACAACTCTCAACTCTAACCCTGAAACTCTTGTTTTTAAATCATTTACTGTATTTCCATGTATGCCTGCATGTTTCAGTCAATTTTCAGTCTATTAATTTTATTTAAAGCCAAGACACTTTGACAAATTATTACCTTTAAAGTATTGCTATTACTATATGCAGAAGAGGACAAAACAGACACAATATACTGAAACTTTTAACACTTTTATTTCCAAATATAAATAAGCACCTCAAACAAAAATGAAAAAAAGCCACAGAGGTATCAGTACTGTGCACCTCTGATATTATTATTATTATTATTATTAATTCAATATTAGTCAGTTACAGCCACATCTATTTGCCTTGACAGTATAGCACAATAAAATAAGAAGTGTACAAGATTTACAAAAATATACATATATTTTTTACTATAACGAGCCCTGATGGAATGCTTTAATAACATTACACATTACAGTATAATATGAAATGAACAGCCTGTTTGAAAAACCTATAAATATTTTAAAAAAGAAACTGGGTTTGCTACAGATAAAACCAATGACAGCATATAGCAGATTTAGAAAATATTATTCAAGCTACACAGTATATACAGCATCCTCTACTGTCTCCTTCCACAAATGCTACATATTAAACAGACAACTGAAGCCTTTGTTTGCCACTTCCATAACGTTTTGCTTCATCCCGTCATTCCTCTGCTCAACTGCCCGACGTCTAACAAAGCAGTTCCTGGGATTTGTTGGTTCCTACTGTACACAGTGGGACCAGCACGATGCTTGCTGTGCTTGCCGGCTTTTATTATCCCCCTGATAGAGATCTGTTGTTTGCACACGTCCAGACGAGCGCCGGGCCATCCTTTTTGTTTTATGACCATCTCTGTGGTGTTGCCATGGCACCAAGCCCTCTGGCCCCGAAGTCTAATCCTGCCCAGTCTGTTGAAATTCCAGCCGTTGGCTGGATCATTCCTGTATCACAGTCGAACTCCCAAATGTTGTCATAGTCTACTTCCTGGTCATCTGGTTCTGCGGGTTCGAGGTATGAATTGCGACCTATAAGAATTGAAGACGATTAACATACTTGTAGTTTCACACAGCAAAAAGCAAACCTCACCCTGTTTAAGTAAACTTGGAAACAGTCCCAAAGTAATTATGGTGTTATGTGCATTGTCCCAAAATATGGTCTTACTGTAAAAACCAGTAGAGCTGCATAATCCCTGCTGCACCACCTTCTCTTGTTATTTATGGTCAATAGTAAAAAACGTGCAGCCCGTCAAATAAAATCATGTTTACTAGTTTATCTGGATAATTAGATAATCTGGACTGACCAGAGAAATCCTAGTCTTGTTTCATCAATGATAGCAGAGCCTGTGTGAGCAGTTGTGTGCTGTCAGTCACAGTGGGGTTATAAATCCAATCTGTTGAGCAGTGTTCTCTTACACTGAGCTTCACCCTGTTGGGACAACTGCACCAGCATATTTAGAGCGACACTAAGCTCTAATTCACCGGCACATTTGCACATTTCCTACACCTTCAAATCTGCAACCTTTAACCTTCCGTCTACCTGCTGACAGACCCGGGAGTTTAATCACACCAAAGTGCGCACAGTGTTGAATTTACAGTGTGGTGGAGCGTGGCCAATGTTGTGTGTCCTTTTAGGCACACAGACTCACTCACAGTGCTGACTTTCATAGCTCAAACTTTGAGATTGGAGATTTCAAAGAGTCTCCATTGTTTCTCCACAAAGAAAAAAAGGGCTCTGTATCTTTGTTCACAGGATGAAATGAAAACATTTCCTATCTGGGCTAGGAGCACAAAATGACACGCAGGCGTTCTAAACATAAAAGGAATGTTTTATTTGGCTTTTGATTGCATGCCTTTAATTCTTACCTGGTGAGTAACCATAATGCATCTGAGCAGGCTTTCTGGCAGAGCTCGACGGGTGAAGTATCTGTCAGCAGATGTGAAAACAGAGACAGTTACTTCCTGTGATCAGTTACAACAAACATCCTCATGGTTTCTTAAAAATGTGTGTTTCTTCTGAACCTGTTTAAATATCACCTGCACCACACTTGCTGTGCTACCATACAGTTCATCATTTCACTCTGCACTACTGCATTCCAGAAACCGGAGTGTCCTGGGAGATGAGTATCTCTGTGCCTCTCACCTGCTCTTGCATTTGACCTGGCACAGGCAGCAGCTTTAGCCTCGACACAGCCTCTGCTCTCTGCTGCGCTTGGTTCTCAGGTGTGTCCATCTCCAGGTCCAGAGCGTGGCCCTGGGAGTTGGTCAGGACCAGGCTTCTCCTGCCGCGTCCACCCATAGGAGGGTCGTTGAGCTGGAAGGAGGAGGGCAGCATCTGGGGTTCCTGGTGGTGGTACTGCTGTTGATTCAGCTCTTGCCAGAGCCGCGGCTAAGAAACAAAGAAATAAGATTTTTAGCACAAAAGTTGCAACATTCCTCAGTTACAGTGGACAAAACAGTAAATGTATCCAATAAAATAAATGATGACTTCATAAAGAGGAATAGTGCAGTAAAACTGAATATTTTACTGCACTTAAACATAAAATTAACCCAAACTAAAATAATTAAATGACTGGTTGGCTAAATCACAATTTAAAATGTTTAAACTTCTATAGAAGATTTGACATGCTCTATAAAAAGAGTTATCATATGACCAAATACTCATGTGTTTATGGGTGTTTGCACTGCTTGATATCAGACAGGCTGTGCAGGTGTAAATTGAACCTGTGGATCCAGTATCATTGGCCCACTTACCACTGGCCTGGCCTCTTCCAAGGAGTAGATTTCGGGGGTGCAGGGCTCATCGTAGAGAGGCGACAAGGGTTGTCGTGGGGCACACATATCCGAGTGGCGCTGGGCGATGTCAAGGGAGTACTTCAGGGATGTCTGAGGAGTGCTCCAGCTGTTAGACTGGAGAGGATTCAAACAGAGGCAGGAGTTAGCTTTACATTAAGGAGAAATTTCCTTGCATTTGTAACAATAGACACAGGAAGTAGAAAAATCAGCTAATCCACAATTAGTTGTAAGTGTTACAGTGTGATTGCTGTGATTGTGTGTTTGTGACTTATTCCAGATCTGCACCAGTGGAGCAGTAGAGAATCCCTCTGAGTGCACCAGACTGGCTTAAGCTCTGTTTATAAACTCTAAGAGAGATTTCATTCCTTGCATCTTTGATTAAATTGATCTTTCAACCAGCCTAAGTGCCAGTGTTACTCCATTTGTTAACACCATATGCATGATCGCCTGTCTCAGTCTATTGCCTGGTGTCTATTTAGGTTACTGCACACATGACACGTAAAATACGTCAGCGGTCTCAAAGGGAATATTCGGTTATCGAGTTAGACGCCAGACTGAATTACCTTGACAAGTGGAGCTTTCTCCAACCGCTGCGGGCTGGCCCGGTGCTGGGCAGAGTAGGGTATGCTGTAGAGCTGAGACAGCTTGGAGGTCTCTGCAGGCTGGAGGTAGGAGCTGTGCTGAGGGGATGAGTAGCGCACCGACAAAGGTCGTAGGTCACGCTCGGGCCTCGTGTGGGAAGACATGCTATTGCTTCTGCTGCCTAGCTGGGCAGTCTCAGTCGAAGAAGGACGGCTGGAACTGTACTGTAAGGACAACACACCCAAAGGACAAAAGTCAGCCAAGAACTGGAGCTTTAGAGCACATGTGCCAGCACAGACTGTCTCTTTAGCTTCTCTTTGCTCATGTTTTTAGCAAAC
Organism: Perissodus microlepis; assembly: GCF_051167445.1. Taxonomy (NCBI): domain Eukaryota; kingdom Metazoa; phylum Chordata; class Actinopteri; order Cichliformes; family Cichlidae; genus Perissodus; species Perissodus microlepis. The sequence goes on along the minus strand of NC_140480.1, from coordinate 4,653,466 downwards.
AGTGTCATGTAAGTGTGAGAGAAAAATGTCTCTATCTGTTTAATTTGTGCCTTAGATCTGAAGCTGAACACTAACATCTGGGCGTGCAGCACGCTCTACTTTAGCTAATTGGATAGGCAGGCAGCTTACAGGACCCGCCCCCCTTTTCCTGGAGGAGTTTGGTCAAATGTCCTGATAATGCAGAATGATTAGGAAACTGCTGAAGCAGAAGCTAAAGGTCTCTTATGACTCCAAATCTAGAGTTTTTGCAGATAGGCATCATTTGAGTGAAAATGACTTTGTTCTGTTTTCCTTTTCTTTGCTGAAGGCCTGAGGATCAGCACCGGAGCCTTTGTAACAGGAGCACTTTGGTCTCTACACCTTGCTTAATAATTAACTTTGTGAAAGAAAGCATCTGGTTGCTCAGCTCCAACAAAACAAACACAGGCTTTTTTTTCACAACTCTGACCATATTTATATCTGTGCAAATATTGGTGCGTGCGATTAAGTTTATTAGATCACTTGAACACTCGTGATTGAGAAGTAGCACACAGCCGACTTACACAACGGGGCTCAGAGTACCCAGGGGTGAGAGGGTTCTCGTCAAGAATTGGGAACTGAAGGTTTCGGGATCCTCGTCCACTTGGGGGCTGGCTAGACTTAACAGACTCCATTCTTCCTTGGCTGTGTCCACTCCACCTGTCAAACTGAGGGGCCTGGAGATTAAAGGGCACAAAGCACGCATTAAATATGTAAAGCAAGCGACTGTGAATAAATCTTTCAGACTTTGGTCATGTCTAGACCTACAGCAAACTGTTAAATTGGTAACACAGTAGCAAAAATAGAGGAAGTCAAGTATATAATCATGCTGAGTGTTAGTTTACAAAAGAGGCAAGGCCAGACTCATACTTTAATTCACTCCACCCATATTTTCACAAGAGATAGCTCTCTTAATAGCAGCTGTGGTCAGTTTAATTATGTTTGTCCCCTGAAAGCAAGGAAAGCAGGCCTCACCTCCGTCTTCGTCGGGGTGTAGATGATGTCATAGACGGGAGGCGGGGGGCTGAGAACAGGCACGTCAGCAGCTTTGAACTGCTGGATCCAGTCGCAGAACTCGGTCCTGTCCAGACAGGACACCACTATGGGGTTGATCATCTTGCCTGGGAAGAGAGGAGGGGAGGACAAAGCCTGTCATTCGGTCCACTTGCTCACTGGAATGTGCTATAGCAAGATTGTCATTCAGCAGGGATAAAACCAGCTCATTCATATGGGAGGGGGGTTACACTCTGTGACGCTAGCAGATTCATGGAAAAGGGCACTTAGCACAAAAACATGCATAAGAATGCAGGCTCATTAAAATCTCTTTAACATGGATATGACTAAAGAGCAGTGCACTGATTCACAGTGTTTACCTTCAATCATGAAGGTGTTGGGCTTGACGTCTTGACAGGGCGTGGTCACTGTAATCATGTTGAGCGGAAGTTTTCCCTGCAATTGTATAGCAACAGGTTAACACAACTTCCTCGTGCACACTCTGAATATGTTGGATGCATTGAGCCTGTGACTCATTTGAACATCAGAAAGGGGTCAACCTCACCTTATAGAAGAGCCCGTCGTTCTCCTCTGATAGGATGATCAGGGTCGATGGGTACATCACCAGCAGCCTGTCATTCTGTTCCTGAGGACAGAGAGATTTATGAAGCGTGTGGTTTTCTTTTGCTGAGAATTTATATTATTTTTCAACCAGAAGTAACATTTTTGCATACAGTTTCCCAATTTCGTATATCTTGTTTACATATTTTACCATGTCCTCTACTGTGTGCCTTTGACTTGATTTGTATGTATGCCTCCTGTTTGCATATATTTCCCCTGTGTACTGTTTATTCCTGGTGTTTTACTATTTACATTTTATTCCTGCACTTGATCGTTGGGTTTTCTCTGTATTGTTCTCTGTTGGGTCTTTTACCTTACTTCTGAAGGTAAGAAGGCAAGCCCTGATAACTCAAGCAGTGATAAGATACGAATAACCTCCAGTGCAAACACAACCATAAGACCTGTGCGAACGTTAACAAAACCAGCGACATTATCTTTTAATACAGCGCTGTGAGAGGTACACTTTAAATCTCAGTAGGATCTCCACTCAGAACCAGTTAGTGGGGGGATTTAAAGGTGCGGCAGAGGGACGGTTTATGTTTCCACTCTCTCTCTCTCTCTCTCTCGGAGGGCGTGTCTGGATAGACAGCTGACATTCCAGCTGCGAGGTGAGTCGAGTCACTGCGTGAGCCCAGCAAATGCCTCTCACACACCCAGGCCCTAAATCTCAAGCACTTCAATGGGACTGCCGATTTTTTCCCACAGAAAATAAACTGCAGAGATCCACACAAGTTGTGTCATGACTACTGTTTTTTTTATTGGCTGCTAACCTGTTTGCGGTACTTTTTTTTGTCTTCTTGTATGTTTTTTAGGAGCAACCAGGTTGCAGGTGTCTCGCACTGCTGGTGCACCATGACAGGAAACAAAAAGGAGCTGAAGGACATTGTATACACATATAGACTCCACCCTTTTCATTCACTCCTTACATTTTGTTGAGCTGATGTTTGTGTTTGTGTTGCGCAATGTGAAAACTGTGTGAGTCACCTAGATTAAGGGCTGATGTTATCCTGACTATAATCATGGGAAAAATTTTCAGAGTTCGAAAACATGAATGTATCATTTGTTACAGTCTGTACAGTATTAGGCAAGTGACCCATAACAGTGATTCAGTCTTGATAAGAAGCAGAGGTGACGTACCAGGCAGGGCAGGTGCTGCAGTCGCACCTTAGTGACATAGGTGATGGTGCCCAGGCTGTCTCGCTGTGAGCCTTCCCACTCGTGGATTGGCTCTCTGTTGATGGAATTTCTCAGCTCCTCTCTTCCCTCGAGAGAGTTGTCCTTGTTGAGCTACACGAGTGAGTACACAAGAGATGAGTTAGGTGAGTCGGATCATCACCTGAGTAAATATAAGAAAAGCTCTGCTTTTCCTGAAACATAACCATGTTCGTCTGCTTTCCTTCCCCGGCTTGTACGCCAACACCGTTTTAAAGAACTCATGACTCTGTTTCTTTTCGTGATACATCCACATTCACGTGTTTTATCAACTAATTCCCCACCTGTGGGTGTAGAGTCAGCACTTTACCCCTGCACAGATGTGAGGGTTAGTTTGATGTAGGCCATGATGCGGTCAAGGCCACTCCCTAGTATCGAAGCCTCAGGGAGAGCCAGCAGTGGGTGACCCACTTGACTCACCTACATCTACACGCACGCACCCATCCTGTTTTATGAGCCAGGACTGAAGCCAAAGTATTTTCTGGCTAATTCAATGTGTGGCTTAAGAACACACACACATAAAGAGGCCAAAAAACCACAGGCGAGGCTGATGAACTTACTCTCACTCTAGTGTAGTTTTCTGGTGACATTGCAGTTCCTCCATTAGCTTCAATGTTTTCTCTGAGCAGCCCAAACCACATGTCCATTTCTTCTTGGTTGGCGAAGTAGACGATGATGGGATTCAAGCTGACGCCTGCAGGATGTAAAAGGTCACAGGTCAAAAATGTAAACCGCTTCCTCTTTCTAAGCCCTTTTTTTTTATCTCACAGTGGCAGATCATTCATGTCCACAGTCTGCCTGCTTTGATGTTTTGAGGCGTTATGTAATAAGGGCCATAAATGTGAACACATGTTCAGGACAGTCAACCACATGTAAGACCTATGTTGGAAAAACCCCTCTGACCTGCTGTGTTTGGTATTTAAGGATTGTAGGAGATTTTCCTTCCCACACAGTGCTTATCCAGAAGGAATGAACAGGACCTGGGATGAATAGATCTGGAATCTCCCTCTACCTATCAGTCCCACACATACCACAGATAACCAGCACAGATAGTCAGTCTATTTCATTCCCGTCCACTGGCTTTTTACTGTAATCGTCTGGAACCGTGAACCTGTTGACTGCTCCCTTAATAAGCAGCTCGTCTGGAGTCTTGTGTTGACTTTCTTTTCACTGCAGGTCTTAATTTTAGACCGTGACCACAGCACTCCCTAAAACTTAAAGTTATCTTTTTCACTCCCTCAAATCTTTCCTTTTTTTTTTAAGTTCAAGCAACGCGAACATTACGAAAACGTCTCTCCCGGCTTTCAGTCAGTCAGGTCATTGACTGTTGTTGAAAATGTGCCACAATAAACATCTTGTTTTCACAGCTACATGTGTAAAAGCTTCCAGGAATTTTTACACATCCTCTTGTGTTGCTTTTGCACAGTCACCCTTCGACAGCGCATTTTCGACTCAGTGAGAGGAAGACGTCGGCCTCCCTCAGAGAACCGATGTACATCAGCTCTCCCTTTTTGACTCAGAACTTCCTCACGCTTCCTCCAAATGTTTCCGGGCAGCTGTGCCCTGGGGAAGGTTAATGAAGTTTAAAACCGACCAATAAAAAACAACAGTGTTGAATAACAGGCTTGATCTGGGAAATTGCGAAACCAAAAGCGTGAAAGAGCAACACCGGAGAATGTCAATATTCTGGCAGCAGATATAAAAGTCCAGTCCACTTCTCTCGTTTTTATTTCCTGTGCTATTACAAAAGCTACGTAGCCACAACAGCTTTTTGTGATTTTAATTTAAAAAACTTTCGGATGCTTTTTTTTCTTGCCCATTCAAAGTTCAAAAGCTAAGTGGCATTTCAGCAAGCCTTAACCTGAGCAGTTTTTGGAAAGTGGCACCATAGATTATAGGCGGTGACAAGGTTAAGAGCGGTAGCTGGGCTTTTCTGCTCAACAGCTGGGCCGGCTAAAGTGCACCTGTTGTCTAACAAGCGGGGTCTTTAAGGCCAGTTTGGCCCTCCCTGACCGAAGGCGGAGGGGCCCAGCTCTGGTTCATCTCGGTTTTGAGAGGAGGTGAAGAGGTGAGAGGGACTGCGGGACCTTTGAATCCCCAGAATGTGATAACAGTGGAAATGCTGCAGTCTGGAAATAGTGGGGGTTTTTGTGGGGGGGTTTTCTTTTCTAAAGAGAGGAGAATTTTTACTTTGATCTATAACTGATGAGGCAGTTCGACACAGCTGACCACACAACAGAAGATTAAAACAATAAATAAAAATTGTGTCAGTCTGTCTCATCATCAAAAAGAGCCATCCACAGCTCTACGTCATACATTTTCAGTCTAAGTGATCAATTACCTAAATTCCACAAAGCCAAAGAAACAAAACAGCATTATTGGATACCACGGCACAATGCCAGCAACCACTTGTGTCCTTTCTACTGAAGTCAAACATACCGTTTATTTGAAAGGCGAATTCCTGGGGTTGGCTGTGATTGCAGTTCTGCTGCAGGCTGCAGATAGTGAGCTCTTTCAACGGAAGAGTCCCCTGCACATAAACAGTAAAACAACTTCAGTCATGGCGTTTTTCACTCATTTCACTTTGCAACTTGTTCTCTAATGTGTGCCTTTCTCTTATTTTTATAGCACATATTTCTTTAGTTTTGTATTTATTCCTGCTGTGTACTATTGATATTGACCCACGATGTCGTTGTGCATGCACAATGACAATAAAGAGCTATTCTATTCTCTTCACTTGCACACAAACATTCATAAACTACAAACTGTTCACTGCATCATCATCAGAGCTGCTATATGATCTGTTTGAGCCATCTGTTCAGCTCTAGTTCTTAACCAAAAATTATTCACCATGACAGTGAGGTCAGTCTTGGAAGCCAATGATGTATTCATGTCTGACTTCCATTTTCCGTCCTCTATAAGCCTGACTAATACTGCACACAGGTGCTTAGCTGTCTCTTTTAGAGAAGGGGTTTAATTGGCGGTAGCTACTGATGATTAATGGCTGCTCACGTTTTATGAGGCAGGTGAAGACACGTAATCATACCTTCTGTTTACCAACAAAGTGCTGGTTGACAGGGGGATCTATGTCAGAGCGTATGATGAAATGACAATCTTTTTTTTTACATCTAACCTGAAATCGTGAGGATTTAAAGGAAGGGATTGTTGATAAGGTTGCTTGAATTTTGAAAACTCACCTGGTATGTCAGTCCGGTTGTGTTGTTGGAAACAAAATGAAGGTGTGTCTGGAACAGATCCAGGTAGCAGTCGTGTATATCCTGAAGAGACAGTAAGAGAAGATGAGCCAAATGTGCCGTGTAGTAAAATCTATCCCACCTGTGAGGATTACTGTTCTGCATTAAAACTGCAATCTCCGGTTGCAGGTAAATGAAGCTGTGTATGCATAAAGGCCCGTGCGGAGGCGCACGTTATTACTGTTTATTTTGTATCACACCATCTTACTCAAGCGTTTTCCTCTGATTCACTGAGTGCCCACCGTCTTGTTACAGTATTATTTTGCTCTTTACTGCACAGTATGTTCTTTTCCCACCGTGACGTCATTCCTTCAATTAATTTTTTTTACGCTTATTGACAGAGCTGTTGTGTCACAACTTTGACAAATTGCAGTTCCCACCGCGAGGAGCCAGCAAGTCCTCTATCTGTGCCTGGGATCAGACACACTCTCTCTGTACCCTGAGGTTTTCTCATGAAGCTGTTTCACAACCACAGCCTATGCAAGCATGTCCAAACACAGGCTGCGGTTCTCTTTTTGGAAAACGTATTGGATCTTTCGCAGCCAACCAGTGCGTCAAAGCCGGCAGCGAGTTTCATTGTGTTTGGTGGCTGCAGCCACATCCTGTTACTCTCCACCTGTTTTGTTTTTTTGTTTTTTCGGCTTCTGACACTCACTGGGTTCGCACAGGGATGACTGGCATGATGTGTCACCATAGGCTTGGCCATTGTTGGAGATGACTTTAACCGCAACGGGGTAGTTGCAGTATAATCTTTGTTTTCTTTTACAGCTGTGTTCCTGACATTGCGACACACGGTCATTTAAAAAAAAAAAAGGTGCTTTGCTGCGCTCACCTGACAGTGGAGGAAGCGGAAACGAACTTTGGAGCTGTGAATCATCCGTCCATAATTCTTCACATTGATGCTGCTCTTCTTCCAGCCGCTGATCGGGTCGTAAGCAAACGGAGGATCCCATTTGATGTTTTCTATCGTCTGCAGATCTTTAGGGGACATTTCCTGCAACCACCAAGTCACAATATTAGTTCGGGCATGTCAGCAGTAAAGCAGTCAAACCTGAATTTAAAGTCAGAAAGATTGGCACAGGGCTTGAAAACCACAGCCAAGCAGTTCTGTTTGGCATGTACATGAATGACGTTATGTTTTCAGAGCTGATGGAGGTACGTACCTTCCTCGGGGTGACAGTGCAGAGGATATTTATGATGCTGTTGGACTTCTCCTGTCCCTCCTGGGGATTATACTTGCGAAACAAGCGACTGCTGTCATGAGAAAGGAAAGCTATGTGTTAATACTCACTCTCCAGTGTTTACCACCTAATCCATGTTTAGCTGTTTGGTTTATTTCCCAATCAAACTTCACGCCTATAAGGATTCCAATATTGTCTCCTATGTACAGTTAGTGAAATAACCTAAATCTAATGTTTGTTATAGCAAAGCTTTTCCTTCCAAAGTCACACTTTAGTTTAAATCACATTGTCTGTCTCCTAAATCAATCAGCATCCCCATGCCTGGCTCCCACTCTATCAGTGCCAGCCCTTTAAATGATAAGAACAACTGAGTCTTGTGTTTGTGATAGCGAGGATATCCACAGGGAAAAATCAGCATTCAATGTCTCTCTTTGTTTTGCATGACCCTCATCTATTACCATTTGTGTCACATCTTCACGAGGAAGCTCCCACACTGCAAAGATAAGGCTTTAGAGGCTGCTTTTACAGCTTCCGCTTGTAGTTTATCTGCTTATCTGTACATATGTGTGCCAGTGTCCTCAGTTTAACAACGCAGGCTTTTGTTTTTATGCTGGGAATCAAGGGTTGTCCGTCCAGGAAGTCCATGTGCAGAATTAATTATTTATTAGTGCCTATTGAACAATAAAAAAAAATAAAACTTTCTAAAATGCATTTATGCGCAGTGAAAAAATATAATGGTCCTACATTGTGATGTAATCTGCATCTGCAAGGTGGCAGAGGAATGTGTTGTAGATAATAGACAGGTAGTGGACTTGCACACCCAACATTCTCCAAGTCACTGCTGTGGCATTCAGCACCATTCACTCCCCTTTTCTTCAGGGAATACCTGAGCCTGGCCTGATTCTCCAACACAAAGAGGTTGTACGGTAACAGAAAACAGGAACACTGACTGTATTGTTCATCCTGATCCAATAATCCTGCCTGGAAGGTGTATCACTGTCCAAGTTTGAGCCGCTGAGCTTTTAAAACCAACGGTCTTTTTAGGGTCGCACTGCTCATCTTTTTATTTAAAAAAACTTTAAAGCTACATGAGATGTTTAACCAAACTACATCCTGAATCGTTAGTCAGAAGATGAAGAATAGAAGCAGTGGTGAATTAGAACCAGATGTGATGGTCTAGCAAGGCTGAATCAAGGGTAACATGCCCAGGCATATAATCCTGGAGGATTAAAAGAAAACCAGGTAGAAAACCAAGTGTAAGCCAGCCATCTCCATAGTCACGTAGTCATGTACTAACTTAGCAGACTAAACCTTATCATTTAAGAATAACAGCTCAAAATTAATCACGTTAATACTCAAGTCTGGATTGTTTTTTGTGTGTGTGTTCATCTTTTGGAGGGAAAACAGAGTAATCGACAGCTGGCAGATCATCTTCACAGAGATGCAAAGAGGAGGCAAATGGTAACTGGATCATTGACACCGTTGGCCAGACGGACAGGCTGCTCAGGCACGACTCCGGGACTATTCTGTATTATGATCCTGAACCTGGCCCCACAAAATGCACAACCTCTGTGTAACCCCACTTCTCAAACCCTCAAGAAATACCAAGAATACCTTCCAGTGTCTAAAATAACAATCTGCTGTCAAGGGCATGACATGTGCTCTGTTTACACACCGACACAAGTACAGTATAAACACCCGGAGAGATTGAATAGTTCTTACCTGTTTCTGCGTATGAAACTCTTGCTGGAGAATCTGAAGTTGTGCTGGGGGACACATGACATACTGCTCCCCATGCTGCTTTCCTGTGTCGGGCTCTGCGCCTCTGTGTAGATACGCTGTAAACTCCCTCTGTGATGGATGAGTCTAATCCAGACGTGTGGTGCGCTCACTGCTGAAGTCAGACTTGTACTGAGGCAGGAGTAGGGAGGGTGAAGAGTCACTACTGTGTGTGAGTAAAAGGGGGTGGAGTTTGGGGCTGTGTCACAACAGGTTGTGTGTGTGTGTGTGTGTGCGCGCGCGTGCGCGCGTGAATAAGGACACACACTCCCCTGACTTGCCCTGTCTGCTAAATCAATCCTTACAACAAAGCCAACAGGAGGGGGTTCAAGGAGAAGTGTGCCATTTCACACCTTCCTGGAGCCAAATGGAGCTCATTGTTGGCTCACCGCTGCAATAACTGGCCACTAAACACACTGGATGGTGTGTGTCAATCACAGGGGAAGATGGGAACTTCTGCTGGCATGTCCAGACATGAAAATGCCTCCACACTTAAGTATTCTATTTATTACTGCAAGGTAAGTATCTGTCAGCTTTTGGTTAGTAGACTGGATAAAAAAAACACAGCACAGGGCTTAAAAAGGGTCAAAACATCTGTTAACCCCAAAGAGGGGGGAATGTCTGGCGTCACATTGTTTTCAGAGCAAGGATATATGAAATATGATATTTTCTTATCCATGTTTGCAACAGAGGGAACAGGATGCTTGTGAATTCAACCAGTGAAATTTTCATAAGCCAAGAGGTGTATGCAAACACATCTTGTTTGCATTTTAGGAGGATGTTCCCAAATTAAATATCCACTACCTAAAAGTGAGAGTCACTCTAAGAAGTTATTCGGGATTAATAGGTCTTAACGCCCATATCTGGTTAAAGGTGTCAATTCCCAGGTTTCCAACTTCCTTCATAGAACAAGCGGTCTTATCGGTCAGACAACGAAGCCCAAAACTCATGATCACGCTGTTTGCTCATTGATTAGATCATTGTCTGTGCTGAGTTGCTGCACTAGTGTCATAAATTTTAAGCGCACGCTGCGGTCTGTCAGTTGATCCCAGCCTGTTCAACCAGTTGTTTAAACGGATACACCTGAGGCGCTTACAGTCATCAGCCTCCAAACTATGCCATCTTTCTGACTGCGTTATAATGTTCTCTGAAACCCCGTTTGAGGGCTCGAGTAATTTAATCAGCAGTGGAAGTGAATATAAAGCGTCTCGGTAAGCGGCAGACGATAGAATTGAGACCAGATAAGAGGGGGGATCGAGATAAGCAAAAACCCAAGCAAAAAGAGGGGGAGAAAGACTGAATGTGGCTGTTGCCAGGCAAATTTTGCTTAAGAGTATCATGAAATAATAATAATAACTTCAACTATAATGATATGTAAGGTTTATAATAAACATTTGATTCCTTTTAGAATATATCTAACCTTTAAAATTTAAAATAATGCTAGTGAGCAAATGATTATGTACCGGTAGCAGTATGTATATATTAGCAGTGTTATTTCCTTTTTTTTTTTTCGGGGGTGTTTTGTGACACACAGCGCATGGACCCATGTATTTGGTTTTGTTTTTACTCCGGATCCCCTTCCTGACAAATCTCAGGGATTTTTGTCTCCTCCTGGTTTCAGCACCGGAGACCTTTCATGTGTTGCTACATTTTTACCTTCAGTTCAACCAAACCAAAAGATCACCAAAGACAGGGTCTGAAGATGTCACAGATATTTCACTATCAAACAGACTGACAGACAGTAATCAAACAGACTGGTTTTAAACATTTATTTTTACTTTTCAGGTCTGGCTGTGCATCATCATGGAAAAGCGAGAAGATGAACCAGATAATTAACACATGCAGCCAGAAGTGACTCACACTCATAGTCATAATATTACAAAGGAAAAATGAAACAGGGAATTTTTCCTGTGAGATAAATCCACTTTAAGTTGCTTTGGTCAGTCAGGTGCCTCATCAGGCACGCCCTTTATCAATAATAGGTTTTCCAGATATTTCACCATCTAGTACAGAAACAGGTTGTATGAGACAGAACCCAGAGGTGATAGAGAAGTGCTCTAAATCTACCCCAAACACACATTGGTAATTCAGGTCGAACTTACATTTTATGGCATAAATACTATTTGTAGTATTTCTAAATCTCACCATGACTTTTCTGGAAAAATGGAGGTAAAAAGATATTCAAGGCAAAATTGATCCTTAACTGTGGAAGCCTGAATATAGTTACTAAATATACAAGTTTTTGCAAAGGCTGGAAGCACAAAAGTCAAATATGTGAATATCCATATTTACAGTTTAACTCATGTAGTTAGGCCACCTTTTAAAGATGCCTAATGTTCTGCCTTGGATCAAAGCTGTGGCCAGACTTTCCCCCCATTAGTGATAAAGCGAACACATAACAAACAAGCCACACATTAGCTGGAGTGAAAATTCCTGTTCCTGGTGTGTTTTGCAATCCTATGTGATCACTAAAAGTACCTACACCTTTTCAACAGGGGCGGGCCACATCTCATCATGTTTGCAACAGACACCAGCGATCCATGAACGGCTCATTATGCATCGTTTGGTCAGGCGTTATACAGCGCTACTTTCCTTTGTGTGACATCATGAATACCTTTAAGCAACTGCTGTCCCAAAATGTGCGCTGTTATATTAATTGTAATGCTTATTGTCTCAGTAAAGGTGGCGTTTTAAACTCTTGCGTTATCCTTGAACAACCTATGTGACCAGGAAGCTTTTAGTGACACAGGACTTTCCTGGGCCTACAGCACAGAGACTACAGCAGACGTAGCATTTTGTGGGAGAAACGTTTTGTCATGTCACGTCTCCTACAGGTAGTTTAACATTACTCAATAGGAAGAGGAACTACTTGGAACTATGTCAAAAACAAGTCCTTATCTGGAAGTCAGTTTCTTTGTTCTGACTCATGTAGGAAGGATCACATTTTCCAAACAAGTCCGCTATACACGACAATTTCCAAACAGTTTCTATTGAAATGAATAACTTTGTTTCCATTTTCCAAATATAGTGCAGCCAAAAGCTATTTGACAGCACTTTTTCCTGATTTATTTTTTATGCTTATTTGTCACACTTACATGTATCATCACACAAAATAAAGCAAAAAAAACCCCAAGTAAACACAAAATGCTCTCTTAATGAATGAAATTACAATTTCATTCATTAAGAGGGAAACGTTATCCAAACCTACCCAGCCATGTGTGAAAAGCTAAATCATGATTTTAAAAAGTTAAATCACGAGTTAGCTCTACATAAGTCACATTTTTTGGAAAGCTGAGTTTAATTTCTCTAAACACACTCAGGCCTGATTACTGCCAGAGTTACCGAATCGAGAAATCACTTAAATAGAAGCTGTCTGACAAAGTAAAGTATCCTAAAAGACCTCAAAAAGCAACACATAACAGCATGAGTTAAAGAAACAGCTGAGAGACAAAATCACTGATGTCTATCAGTCCAGAAAGGATTACAAAGCCATTTCTAAGGCTTTGAGACTCCAGCGAACCACAGTGAGACTCATTAGCCCCAAATGGAGAAAACATGGCACAGTGGTGAGAACGAGACCAGGCAAAAATGGCATCCATGGAGAAAATCACTGCTGCCTAAGAAGAACACAAAGGCTCGTCTTAGATTTACATAAAAATATCGTGATGAAAATATCCAAGACTTCACACTTTTTGGAAGGTTTAAATTCTGTTACATGTGACATAAAACTAACACAGCTTTTCATAAAAAGACCATCACACCGATGGTCAAACATGGTGGTGGCAGTGTTGGGTCTGGGGCTGCTTTGCTGCTTCAGGACGACCTGCTGTAATTGATGGAGCCATGAATTCTGCTCTGAAGGAGGATGTCCGACCATCAGTTCATGCCCTGAAGCTCAACCTCATTTGAGTTATGCAGAAGTGCAATGATCCAAAACACCAGCAAGCCTACCTACACAAAAAATAAATAAAGAAAATAAATAAGGTGGTTTTGGAGTAGCCTATTCAATGGCTGAATTAAAACAATTCTGCAAAGAAGAGTGAGCCAAAATTCCTCCACAGTGATGTGAAAGATTCACTGGCAGTCATGACAAACACTTGATTGTAGTTCTTGCTGCCAAGTTTGGCACAACCTGTTATTAGGTTTTAGGGGGAAATAACTTTTTACATATGAATTTCAAAATGAATGAAGTCATCATTTTAAATATGCATTTTGCATTTACTTGGGTTTTTGATTTTTAATATTAAAATTTGTTCAATAACCTGAAACATATACATGTGACAAATATGCCAAAATAAAACTCAGGAAGATTGCAAATACTTTTTCACGACACTGTATATCACGCTCCCTCCATCTGTGGTAGGTTGAACTGTGTTTCTCCCACAGAAGTCACTGTTGGTGTTTACCCAGGCTCAGCGGGTGAGAGCAGCAGTGCTAAAGTCACACCTCAGGCCACTAAAACGGAGCCTGGATGTGAGGCCCCCAACATCAGGTGTCCAACAGAGAATGAGACGTGCCAAAGTTCTCACACAAGGCGACCATCAAGGAATCTTAATTAGACCGTGGCCTCCTTTGAAGGGAAGATCTGTCATAGTCAGATTAATAGTGTCTTACTTCAGTAGGTTCCTGTCTTTAAGTCACATACTCCACATTCATTTGTGACTGGGTTATAAAAGTGTGGTGATAAAACAGAAGAGTGCTTTCACTCTGCACTTTAAAATGTGCACACAGACCTAATTACATCCAGTATGGGAACCTGACAACACCTTTTGATGTGATCTTTTATGATTTACATACTTTCACTTCTCTGGAAAACAATTGAGTCAAAGGGACGTATTGTGCCAGCGTGTTAGACAGGTTGTATCATTTCCTTGGAACTGTTGGCTCTGATAACTGCGAAAAATGAAGTGGGGAAAGAAATCTGAGTGAAACTGCTATAGTATCATTATCCCATCATCTGTGTCATATCTACCAAAGCACTTAACTCACAAATTTTAGTATTTTTATGTTATTTTATTTTTTTATTTGAATGCACAATAGGCTTTTCAGAAACTGCTGATCTATTGGGATTTTCCCACACAACCACCACTAGGATTTACAGAGAATGATACTAAAAGAAATTAACGAAAATATCCTAGAAAAACAGACTTTTTCCTTGTGAGCATTGAGAGGAGAATCCCCAGATTTTTACCAGCTGATTAGAATGTAACAGTAAATAAATAACCACACCTTACAACCAAGGTTTGCAGAAGAGCACCTCTGAATGCACAAGAAACATACAGCCGCAGAAGACCACTCTGGCTGCTGCTGTCAGATAAGAACAGGAAACTGAGGCTATTGGCACAGTTCTCCACAAATGGGCAGTAAAATGATTATGGAGGATTATCTCTTATGATTTTGGGTTGTTTTTATTATTTTTTATATTGTTTACGTGGATGATTTCTTGAAAGCTTGTCTGTAAATCAAGTTTTCCTGTAGGCACATGGAAACACATGACAACACATGACAACAAAAAGCACGACAACAAAAAATGACAATGAAAATTAAATAAAAGAATCCATCCTGCCTCGTATCAACAGGACCATGTAACAAATCTCCAATCTTCTCAAACTGGTTCGTTGAACAGGACGATTCGTTCACTGTGCTCAGATGACCTCCACAGTTACCAGATCTTAATCCAGTAGAGCACCTTTGGGATGTAGTGGAACAAGAGATTGTCATCACGCATGTGCAACCGATAAATCTGCAGCACCCGTGTGAAGCTATTGCGTCAATATGGACCAAAATGTGAGTGAGGAATGTTTCCAGCACCTTGTTGAATCCACCCAATAATTGGGATAATTGGAATAATTAAGAGGAAAACAGGGGTCCCAGTACTGGTGCGTATACCTAAAGAAGTGGCCAGTGAGTGTATAATCAAATGAGAATCTAAAAGGAAATCTAAAGCATTTGCATTTACGATATGAACTGCAGCTTTATCTTGCTCTCCTGTTTCGCTTTCAAATCGTTAAAATCTACGTCTTCATTACTTTTGCTTTTGGGGCTTCGCACACAATAATTTTCTTGTTTTGCTATCTGACATCTTTTTTATAGCTGAGGTTTGACTTTGACTTATCGTAAAAAATACTGTAAATATTATTAGTTGGTACTCTGATTTGTGCCATGTTGTTTGAATTGTGATATATGGCAGCTTCACATGACAGCACTTGACTTTAAAAGCTTAATAAAAAATCAGCTAGCAACTAGCTCCAAAGCAAAAGTAGCAGTTTGTTATGGTCAATTTCTCAGATTTTACTCACTTGCTTAATTTAAGAACATTTTGTGTTTTTTAAGTTAAAACACACACAAAAGATGTAATTCCAGTAACTCACCAGTCTTGTCGGCCTGTTACTCAAACAGAATTTTTCCCATGAACAATCAGCATTTGAATCTAATAAAAGTGATTTTAAAAAAAAACTGATTACATTGAAGGATCATGTTTTGGATTTCATATGATTTTAAAAAATATATATATAAAAGTGACTTCCAGATAACAGAAAGCCTTATAGAGATGTTCTGTGGTTTAGTTCTCCAGCTTATATGATTATTTAGGTAGCAGTTAAATGCTAGCTAACTCAAACGGCCTTACTCTCAGTGCTGAAAGAAAAGAAGAGTTTTTTACAGTGAACTTTATGTCTCCAACTGAGCACACAATTTGTTCTTGGATTTAAGGATTTAAGACCTTCCACATCATTTCTTTGGATTGCCATGGGCTATAAGTCTGTCTTTGATGCAGCTGAAAGAGTCAAAAAGTGTATCAGCCCCTTCACAGTAGGTGCAGTAATCCAAGTTGACACTGCAGGCCTTTCAGAGAAGGTGACAGCATCTCTGTGGCTTGTTAAAGGCTGTGCAGAGGCTGACACCAGGGGAAAAGGAGATGCTGCAGTGGTAGGAATGCTGGGAGGACAGACGGCCCCCCAGATCAGCTGTAGCAGCTCTTCCAGAGTGAGCACATTCGACCAGACAGACTGTAAACTCGTTAGCGTCCTGATAGCAGCAGAGCTGACAGAACTTTCCATCTACCGTTGACTTCTGAACTACAAGTTAAGCTCAACATTACTGAATAATGTTAACAGTATAGCTGAGGTTTGCAACCCACCCTCCGTCCCCCCCAACAATACCCACCAGTATTAGTAATGTTGCGTATAAGCAGTTTAATTCTGGGCTTCATTCAGTTTAATTCGAGGATTTACATGATGGTGCCATGCAGTGAGCATGTATGTTACAATCTGGGCCCACATTTTTTAGCTTGTGCTTGTTTATTTCTTGGTAAATTGTCACTATTAGAAAGAAGGTGGCAACCATCAGCAGATCATGTTGAAATTAAAGACAAACATGAAGCAGGTTGTAGACTTAAAACGAGCAACGCCCATCTCTGATGGTTTTTAGGTTTCTTTGTGAAAATTTATATATTAGAGATCAGTCATTGCACTGAATAAAAATGCATTGTGTGTTTAGATATGACTGAGTTTAGACTGACAACAAACTTTCCAGGTCATGCTTCTCATGTCTCCTTCCATGCTCATCTTCACATGTATTTCCTCAGAAGTGCACCCTGGTTTGGAAAGCAGTACCCCACAATTCAGATTTTCTTGGCTACCTGGCTAATGCGTACTGTCAAAAGAATAAGAATGGTTTTATTTTTAAAAACAAAAAACAAAAAAAAACAAACCATAATATATAATCAGTATGATTTGATACTGTTCTTTGCAAAGACAGGAACAAAAAAACCCCCAACATATTTTTAAAGCCACCTTTCTAAAGTCCAGGTGTTTGATTGAGGTGAAATGTCCTTTTAATATCAGTACCAGTATGTACAATTACAAATGCATCTATTTAACAGTTATCAGTAACAAAAAGCAGCCTGCACACCTACAATAAACCTGCAGTCATTTTCAAATTTATTAATGTGCTTAATTTAGCCTAAGACCTTTTTGTCATTTCTGATAGGTAGACTTTGTTATTTTCAGAAAAAGGTTATTATAGTGAACATACACGAGGTTATGTTATATATCATCAAGCATGCACAGAGATCTCCATCTCATCCTACTGTGGTTATAAGACAGCCGTAGGCGTTTTACATCTTATTCTGAATGTGTTTTGGAAGAGTACAAGTTTATGGGGCCGTGTGTGTGCAGACGCAGTCACAGGTGTTAATGCCATGTGACTGAGGTCAAGACGGGTAAAGTGAGAGTGTTCAGCTGTCCACGTAGATCACTGTGAAAGAGCAGTATGTTGGGAATGGACCAGAGAACTGTGTAGAGTGATCCTAGCAACAAACTGTTAGAAACACAACTGTTACTCTGTGTGTGTGTGTGTGTGTGTGTCAGTCAGTTTTTATTAGGAAACAACATACACCTACTATTCCGAGTGTCACAGTGCTCCCAGCGCCATAAACGTCATGCCTTTTTTTGTTGTTTGTCTTTGATAAATCGAGAGCTGCATTGTTTACATGTGATGGTATCGAGTACACCGTTGCTAAAGAATAAATATGTGCATGCAATTAGGTTTCATAATTTAAATTTTTGCATTTCTGCTTCTGCACACCACCACAGTGGACTTTTAAAATGAAGTGCAGTACACGAGCTGTATAAACAAGTTTTATATGTATCATATTTGCTGCCCTATTTTATTTTTGATGATGTAGAACTCTCAAAAACTCCTGTATCAAATATGATTACCTGTTTAGGAATTACAGACATTTTTTGACAAACTAACATAATTTTAACATAATTAAATATTTATTATTTAAATATAAGGATAGTTTTTAAATACTCCTGTTTAATAATGCTTTGCGGTCACTGAAAGCCTGAAGTCTAGGACCCATGGACATCACCACATGCAGATGGTCTGCCAGGCCTTTAAGCTTTAAACCCCTTGAATTAAAGCTGAGAGTCTGCATGTCAGTCACATGTTTAATTAAAAATGCACGGTGGTGAACTATCCAATAATTTATGGACACAACTGTAGTGACCATTTATACATGGACGGGTAAACCTTTGCTCTTCAGTTACAACTTTTCATTTTGTATGTCACTTTGATGCAACCAGTTGTTTCTGTGTGTGTTCGAAATCACCAGGACAATTTTCACCTTTGAAAACATGTTTATTCATTTTTTAAAGTGTATAGTATTGCTCCATTTGGCAACAGTGCAAAATCCAACATTTTAAAGTCCATCATAAATAAGAAACATACCATAAATAAATATCACCACATTTAACACAAACTTTAAAAAAAGAAGCTACAGTCACATTAAAATTGCACAAATAGATGTAAGATATCTTAAGCAATCTTTCTATGTACATTTGGATCCACAGAATGGAGGCTAAAGTCTTGTGTGGTTTTGTGCACCTTTTGTCTTTAAAGTCTGTCCCTGCCTTGTATCGACTTCATCACAGCTTCTCTATAAGGCCATCACGACTCCAACTCTACGAGCGTCCGCACTTACACAGAAATTAAAACGCAAGGTTGTTTTAGATAAACAGAAAAGGTTCAACAAAAATCCTTCAAAATAAGGAAAAAAGGCAACTTCTCAGAAGTTTGGAAAGGTTAACACTGCACGACACGTGAACTGAACCCAGGTCCCATTTACTTTAGACATGCAGGTGAGATTCCCAAATCACCCACAACAGGTTCAGTGACATTATATTTGTGGTTAATCATACGGCTGTTATATGATGAGGTAATAAAAAAGGGAATATGACAGCACCAAGTGTCAACAACATTACTGATTAGTGTCAAGTGTTGGCATACTGAAGCTAAACTAGACCTTTCTGCTTTGACTGAATTCCAGGATGATATCCACTTCCACATTTTTGGAAAAAACTGATCAAGAAGCAGGATTAAAAACAGTATAGATTTCTTTCATCGAGTGGTCAGCAGGTTTGCGAGCGATTAAAGCCTTTGTCACAAATGCAGTGTCAAATGCGGTCATGCTTATGGCAGTGAAGAAATATTTAGAAATGCAAAACGAAGGCCGCATTTCGAGATGCAACAGGAGAAACTCTACCCCTCTCATGCTTTAGACATTCTTTGTCATATCCACTGATGATATGCACATCACACATCTAAATAAATATATTAAAAACACTCTGAAGTAGGCATAGGTTGAATCTCCTTTCCTCTCTAAGCATATTTAAAACAGAATATATATTAGCATTTATACATTTTTATAAATACATATACTTTATCATCTCTGTTTTATATCTTTAAAAAAGAAAAAAAGAAAATGGATCCAAACTCATTTAGTTTTGAGGGCCTAGCTTTTCTATGCTGTTGGTGTCCATGCGCTCTTGCAGTGAGGGTTTACAACATTGTCTGTTACTGCCACCTAGTGTGGCAAAGCAGCACTACAATATATATATTTTTTCCCTATCTTGTTGGTGCCAGTACATAAACATGCATGGTACAACCAGTAAAAATCTACATTCCAAAATAAATCATTCAGCTTTTCTCTCTCTTTTGTTTTTTTAAATACATTATTGCAAAACCTCTGGGTGTCAAAGAAAAACCTTGCAGCGAGACTGCAACATCAAACCAAATACATTTACATCACACACGACAGAATTAAGGGACCACCGTGTTTTTAGGTGTGTCAAACACCAGAGCGGTGGGAAATTTTTTTATTTATTTATTTATTTTTAAAAGTGGGGCTTTGAAGAACGATTGGTCAATGTTCACATATGGGAGGGAGCCGGTATCTGTATGGCTATACAGTGGAGGTACTAAGGCCAGATATAGTGTAGTCCAGAATTAAGGGGAATATTGAAAACAGCCAGATTGTTAGAGGAAATTTAGAACATGCAACATGCCCGGTTTTTGTTCATTCAACCTCAAATTAATATAATAAATGAGGCTAAGAATGTATCTAAAGCTGCAAATGCACAAAACTGAAAGTTTTGTTGATTTTTTTAAAGGACTTTTTGTTGATATAATAAAAAAATTTACTTGTGAAATACTGTACATTACAGTATCCTATAATCAGTGAAAACAACATGGATCTTTAAATTCATTACCAGCATGTTTGTTTGTTTTTTAATTCTGGTGCACTAATCTTCACCAAAACTGCCACTAATTCTGAAGCACACTACACCGAGGCCTCAGCCCATCTGTTCCCCTCGCCTCCACACATTTACCTGTCCAACCACCAGCGCTCTTCCTCCTCATCTTCTTTGTTTCAAACAGAGCAGTTGCGTCTCTTCCCAGAGCCAGTCTGGGCTGTAGCAGCAGAGGCTGAGGTCAGCCAAACAATGACCCCGTGTCAAAGGCTGGTGGAAGAAACCGAGAGGGTGGGCGAGGAAGGTGGCGGGAAGTTCAGGAGCTCCAGCACAGCCACACCCACGCTGCTGCGCCGTGTGAACATGCAGGAGGCTGCGACCCATTTATTGCTGCGTGGGTTGTACTTTTCAATGGAGTTGAGACTGGAGCTGCCATCATTGCCTCCCACTGCGTATAACCAGCCATCCATAGCCACCAGGTCATGAGTGCTCCTGGAAGGGAAAAAGAATATTTAAATGTGGAAGTTCTCACATATATTTAATATGATATGTTCGAGTTTTCTAACCCTAATGTGGGACGAATGAAGATCTGTATGCATTCTGTTTACTGTAACCAATCCTAGATTTAGGCACACTGAAAATTAAACAGAAAAAAGGGATTGTGAGATGCAAGTGGCTACTGCTGAAACGGACAAAGAAACAAATGGCAAATTCATGTGGTCTGAACCCACAGCTAAAAGCTGCAGTGTTCAAAGAGAAGAGAAGCAATCGGGACACCCAATGACCAGTGTACTGGCTTAGCCTTTGGATGAAACTGTCAATTTTGGGGACTTGTGGTGTTGCCAATTTTCTCTCCATCGTTTCTTTTTAAAAGTAAAATAGAAGGATAATGAAAATGAATCAGCGTCAGACAATGTCCAATAGTTATCAGATGAAATTTGGCATCTAGCATTTCTCATTTGCTCTCCACACAGACATGCAACCAAAGCCTCCTCAAAAGCCATTAGTCAATGCCACTCAAATTGTAAGATAAAAGTGGAAACCAGAAAGTTTCTGCTGTCTCTTACCTATAGATTTTATATAATCATATGCACAAGCTGTTTACAGAGCTTTTCACACGACTCTGTGCAGTCCTATGGTTAAGCACTCCCTTACTGCTTCCACAGGAAATAAGCTAAGCAGCAGCCAGGTGCTGATGATGAATTGCACTTTGATCATCAGCAAGTTTGCGCACCTCTACAGGGAGTGCAGAATTATTAGGCAAGTTGTATTTTTGAGGAATAATTTTATTATTGAACAACAACCATGTTCTCAGTGAACCCAAAAAACTCATTAATATCAAAGCTGAATGTTTTTGGAAGTAGTTTTTAGTTTGTTTTTAGTTTTAGCTATTTTAGGGGGATATCTGTGTGTGCAGGTGACTATTACTGTGCATAATTATTAGGCAACTTAACAAAAAACAAATATATACCCATTTCAATTATTTATTTTTACCAGTGAAACCAATATAACATCTCCACATTCACAAATATACATTTCTGACATTCAAAAACAAAACAAAAACAAATCAGCGACCAATATAGCCACCTTTCTTTGCAAGGACACTCAAAAGCCTGCCATCCATGGATTCTGTCAGTGTTTTGATCTGTTCACCATCAACATTGCGTGCAGCAGCAACCACAGCCTCCCAGACACTGTTCAGAGAGGTGTACTGTTTTCCCTCCTTGTAAATCTCACATTTGATGATGGACCACAGGTTCTCAATGGGGTTCAGATCAGGTGAACAAGGTGGCCATGTCATTAGTTTTTCTTCTTTTATACCCTTTCTTGCCAGCCACGCTGTGGAGTACTTGGACGCGTGTGATGGAGCATTGTCCTGCATGGAAATCACGTTTTTCTTGAAGGATGCAGACTTCTTCCTGTACCACTGCTTGAAGAAGGTGTCTTCCAGAAACTGGCAGTAGGACTGGGAGTTGAGCTTGACTCCATCCTCAACCCGAAAAGGCCCCACAAGCTCATCTTTGATGATACCAGCCCAAACCAGTACTCCACCTCCACCTTGCTGGCGTCTGAGTCGGACTGGAGCTCTCTGCCCTTTACCAATCCAGCCACGGGCCCATCCATCTGGCCCATCAAGACTCACTCTCATTTCATCAGTCCATAAAACCTTAGAAAAATCAGTCTTGAGATATTTCTTGGCCCAGTCTTGACGTTTCAGCTTGTGTGTCTTGTTCAGTGGTGGTCGTCTTTCAGCCTTTCTTACCTTGGCCATGTCTCTGAGTATTGCACACCTTGTGCTTCTGGGCACTCCAGTGATGTCCTTGACTTTTCTCAGTTCATGGGCAGTTATTTTGCACCTTGGTTTTTCCACACGCTTCTTGCGACCCTGTTGACTATTTTGAATGAAACGCTTGATTGTTCGATGATCACGCTTCAGAAGCTTTGCAATTTTGAGACTGCTGCATCCCTCTGCAAGATATCTCACTATTTTTGACTTTTCTGAGCCTGTCAAGTCCTTCTTTTGACCCATTTTGCCAAAGGAAAGGAAGTTGCCTAATAATTATGCACACCTGATATAGGGTGTTGATGTCATTAGACCACACCCCTTCTCATTACAGAGATGCACATCACCTAATATGCTTAATTGGTAGTAGGCTTTCGAGCCTATACAGCTTGGAGTAAGACAACATGCATGAAGAGGATGGTGTGGACAAAATACTCATTTGCCTAATAATTCTGCACTCCCTGTATAAAAGCAGCAACTTTTGGCAGTTTGCTGCCTGAAGCATTCAGGTGTTTGTTAACACATTGCCACAATTGCCCAAGTGAAGATGTCCCAGCAAATTCACATAAAAAAATAAAAAAATAAATAAAAAATACAAGAACTTTGTCTCAGATGCTGCAGGCCTCAGCATGTTAAATGTTAAAGTTTATGACAGTAAAATGTAAAAATGTGAACACGTGCGGCTTGTTTGGAACAATTAAAAGGAGAAAATGTCTTTTCTCTAAAAAGAACCAGGTGACATGGCTTTGGTTTGCAAAGATGAACCTAAACAAACTACAAGACTTCAGGAACAATGAACTTTGGAGAGACAAAATTACTGCCGTAAACACGGTATATCCATTCAAACATCTCACACCACAGTCAAGCATGGTAGTGGAGGGGTGGTGATTGGGGCTCGTTTTGCAACCACAGGACCTGGACACCTTGCAGTTATTGAGTCAAACATGAACTTTTACAAAAAAACTACAACAAGAGGGTTTCAAAAACCACACAGGACTGTCGCTACCAAAAACCTTAATGTAACATAATGTGTATATGAGCCTGTTGCAGTGCTTGGGTAACACAACTCTGTTTAATATTTAGCTTTGGGGATTAAAGCAGACCTGACATGACACAGACCTTTAAAAAGCAGTACTTTTTGAACATCTATACTTAATTCTTAATCAAAGCAAATGATCGGTGTAAAAAATAAATAATTAAAAAAAAATAATAAATTTCTGTGCTTAAAGAGGACTTGGAACAAATTTGGTTTTAATGTTCATTTCAAATATCCCTGTCATGACCGTAACACAATGAGATGATTTTGGACAAGACTATTATTCTACAATGTCTCCCACACCGGCACACGTGTGAAGTGGCTATAGCGTGTGACACATTAGTAGCCAGTACAGTGTGATTGTTTTGGACTGTGGAAATGGAGCCTCTCAGCAACTGGATAAGAAAAGAACTCCAAGGCACACAGCTGATTAATGCCATGGGTTATTCATGGAGCTGCACAGTCAACTGTTGTCAGGTTTTTCTGCTCCTACAATACACTGACTCATACATAACCAAGTGTGCGTGTGCGGATGCATAAGTGTGTCTAGCTCCCCTGGGAAAGAGCAAATCTGCCGATGCTATCACAAATCCTCAACAGCTACATCTCCAAATCTTCCTCCCTGCTGCAGATCCTGTGACAATACAATGCTGCGAGCCTGCGTGCACGTATGCCTTTGTTGATAATCACTTGCAAGATGAGTTTCAGCTTTCATCTTCTAAGAAAATTAAAACATAAAAACTCTGTTGTGGAAAATAGGCCACTTGATGTTTATGCCTTAAGAAGGTTTTGGCAGCACAAGGGGAAAAAAATCCTCCAAATGCCCCGACACCCGAGCCTTTTGCACACAGCGAACTAATTGCAGCCGAGATACTATTCTGACAAGCTACATACAGACAGAGCTACAGATATTTTTTCAGCTTTTCAAAGAAGATGGTTTTATCTCTTTATTTAGGTTAGACCAAAACCGAGGCTTGGCCTGTGGTGATTCTCAAATCCTTTCAGCAAGGTGTCGTGCTTGTTAGGAAGCACAAAAATAAGGATAAAAGCTGGACAGCGCTAAAAAAAAAACAAACAAACAAAAAAAAAAAAAAAAAACACAGAGGCTGTTTCCATATTCTTCACTCCCAGCTGAAGTTATGCAGGCGTAAAGGGAGAACTGGGTCATCCTGCTGGCTCAGTTGGCTAAAGGTGTGTCTCGTTTAATTTATTACCTTGAATTCCTCCCAGATTTTTTTTCTCATCTCTTCTCTTCTCTTTCTGCCTCTTACGGTGCAGCATAATGTAAAAAACAAACCATAACCCCTCTGTTCTCTTTGTAAATGTGGCTAACCTGCGTATATTCATGGCGGCAACTCCTTCCCAGGTGTTGGTCTTGGGGTTGAAGCGCTCCACTGAGTTCAGGCAGCTGGTGCCATCATTGCCTCCTGCGACGTAAAGCATGCCGTCGAGCACGGCCACCCCGGCACTGCTGCGTCGACTTAACATGTTGGCGATGGCGGTCCACGTGTTGCTCTGTTCAGCCAATCAAGAGACCGAGCACTTGTCACATATTCACACAGCAGATTCATTTGTACCATTTCACTCTGTCTACAGCATCCAGTCTAGGTAAACCTGGCAACAGACGAGTTTTTCTAATGATAAATTTAACAGCTGTATACCTGGGGGTCATATTTCTCCACTGTTGCGAGATGTGAGGAGCTGTCATAACCTCCCACCGCATACAAGCTGCCATCTGGAGGGGAAAAGGGAGTAAATACTGAGAATGTAAATATTAGCGGTCGCATACCGAGATGGCAACTCCCTCTTGATGTGAGTTATTAAAATACAAACAGTGAAAAGTAAATACAGGAGCACAGCTTGTTTTTTTTGCCAGTACCTACCCAGAGTTGCTACTCGAACATATCTCCTACGAGTGCTCATAGCAGCGATTGAGGTCCATGTGCTGGTCAGAGGGTCGTACCTCTCTGCACTAAAAGAAGAGGTGAAAAAAGACCGATGTTCACATGTATTTAATTCAGCTTAAAATGATCAGTATTCATCAGCATAATAACAGGCTGTGCATACCTATTGAGACAGGAAGCTCCATCGTAACCCCCCGCAGCGTACAGCAGGCCATGCAGGACAGCTACGCCTAGACAGCTCCGTCGTGTTCCCATGGAAACCTCAGGTTGCCAGGAGTTAGTGATAGGGTCGTAGGACTCCACGGTTGCAAGGTCAGAGGTGCCGTCATAGCTAAAGAGAGCGACACGGATATAAATGAATGCACAACTTTGCAACAAACGGTGAACATACAAGATAAAAAGTTGCTTTGCATGGAAGAAAGCTCTCACCAGCTCATCGAGCAAATGCAAATTATCCACAAATTCTGCTTCCCCTCAAATCACACAATGTAATGTTTGAGTAACAAATAACTTTTTAGGGTCAAACGCTGCGATTATTATCACCTACCCTCCAACAGCGTATAGTCTGTTCCCAATTGCTGCCACGCCCACCCGTGCCCGCCGAGTGGACATGGACGCCACCATGTGCCAACGGTCTGTTCTGGTGTCGTACGCCTCGCAGTCTCCGTGGATAGCAAACAAGCTGCCACCACCTGGGAAAGAAACAAACATACACTAAAAAAAATGAGGAAAAATGCTTTGAGCAAAAACGCAAATGTCATCAGGAGGATGGTGACATGAGAAAACGAGGACTTCAACTTCGGGTTTTTAAAGGAGTGAAAATGAAATGTGTTTACAGTAATTCCAAACAGCAACGCTAGAAGTTAAAAATGAGGGAGGAGAAGTATTAGAGCCTCACAGCCTCCGATCATAGTGGGTGTAAAGGTCAGATTGTTCATTTTGGAAACAGTCGATGGAGACACATCTGACGTGTGTGTGTGTGTACACAGGTGCACTATTCAAGTTCCAACATGCAGTTCACACAGAATAAAAAATGCTGGCATTTGTAAAAATCATGAGTGACTGGTGAGCTAGAGATGATGTGTGTGGTCCAAGTGTACCCTAATGGGTACCTTCAGATGCACACTGACCAACGGCGAAGAGCACAGGGCTAGCTCCTTCACAGCGTCGTGGGCGCGTCCGGCTGTTGCTTAGGACACCCCTCTGCTCCGGCATCAGGTGATACTTTAGGGCCTCGATTAGCAGGTCTTTGCACTCCGAGTGGTGACGCACCAGCAGCTCCGTGTCTACGTTGCTCATCAGAAAGTCTCGCCTCAACAATGGCAGCCGCACGCACTTCATCAGCTAGCGAAGACAGTGGGAGAGTGGGTGATGAGCGGGTGGCGCTACACAGAGTTAAACAACAAAAAGGGGAATGGGGTGGGTAACATGGAAACCAAACGACTTACCCAAGGTACATGTTGCCTGCGTCCATCTATATCATGTTTTACCCAACTCAACACGGCTCGGTACACTTCTTCCTCAGATGGCACATTGAGATTGTCACTGGAGATCAAATCTAGGACCTGGATGGCGAAGACAAAGCATATAGGAAGACTGAAATTATACTATCGCTTACAACTTTATATTATTCTTTTTATTTTTTTTAAATCATAGTGTATCAACTTGGACCGTTGAAAAGCATTTGCAGAATACTTTCTTGTGGTTGTAGAAATCGACACACAGGAAGTAATTTGCATGGGTCACAGACCGTGTTAGTTCCTGTATATAGTGACTTCAGCTGAAGTCTTGCATCTCCTTTTGTTTTGCTTGATTTGTTGTCTTAATTCAAAATGAAAGAAAGGATGACTCAATAAAGCACGACTCTGACATCGTGCACACTTCGCTTGTGCATTATATTACAGCCCGTGTGTGTACACGTGAGCCGTGATGCATTTTAAGTAATAGTTTAAGCTACCACTTCTTCAATTGTGCATCTGTGGCACAACGAATGCTGGACTCTGAGTGGCTGGCTGGCAGTGTTCCCAGCCCAAGCCTAAGCTGGCAGGGCTGGGTGGGACCAAGGAAGCCAGCTGCTGCTGCTGCTGCTGCTGTCTTGCCTGGCCAGATCAGAGCAAAACCCTCCCAGGAACAGCCTCCTCTAATCCAGAGTCACACATAGAAATACTGCTGATGCCACTGCCCCACCCTGCAGTCCCTCCTACCACTGCATGCACATAGTGCATCAAATTAACTCCAGAATGTGTCGGTGCATATGGAGAAAAACGCCTTTACTGCCTTTTCATAGTATGGCAGCACGATTGAGGGACATATGAGCGCCACTGTGTCAAAGTACTCATGTCTTCATAAGCTACACGCAGTAATTAGGAGGAATCTGTCGACTGTTGTCTTCAAAATGTCACGCATATGACTCTACATGACCAAATTTGGCAAGTCACAATCCTGTCATGCCTTGCCACTTCCTCCAGAGAACATCAGAAGAAATATGGGGCATATTTCACAGCTCTGTGAGCTTGGAGTCCTGTAGAGCAGCCAGTACATAAATCCTGATCTGGTGCAGATTTATGACAGTCACAGAACAGCTGCAGACATGACAGTGGAGTAAGCCAAGAGAAAGAGAGAGACAGAAGAAAAGAAATGAAGAAAATGGCCTATTTTTAATCTGCTTTTATGCAGCTTAAGTTTCAGTGTTTTAATGGACTGCAGATTCAGTCTCGGGGCTTTGAAGGCCAGATACAGAGGGAAGCTTAGTGTGTTACTCTGGTGGAACAACATCACTTTAGGACTGTGGGAATTATTATTTAAAGAGTGAGAAAATAACGGGAAAGGGATGGTAGTAGCAGTTTGTTAATTTTCTTCACCTTCCTTTTAATTTGCTGTTACTTTCTTAAACATTTCATCTAAGAGAATATGTATTTTCTCAATTCTTTAGATGTTACAGTGAGCCCCTGCCTGAAACAAAAACATGATGTGCCTCTGTGGGCTTTTAGAAGCTGTCTGATATCATGAACACAAATTTAAAAAAGAAAAAAAAACACGAATTGCTCTAGAAGTTTAAAAATAAAAACATGTAAACTTTGTACTCAGGTAGGTGTGTTTAAACTGCAGGAAACAGGAAGTTTAAATAACCCAACAGCAGCACTACTTTATTCTTTAGCATGCCAGGAATAGACTAATACCAACACATAAATGTCAAATACAATATGCCAGGATGTCCCGCTGGATTTTGTATCACTTTGCAGTAAGAAGCTAGCGTATGTTTCTGCCTTTTCTGCTACAATTTTGGGCAACAACTTTTTAAAAAAAATATTTTCACTCCTTCGGGATCTACTCCAAAAAGGACTTTGCAGTGCTTGTTAGCCAAACATTACCTTCTTCACAGGTAACTGATAGCAGTGTTTGGCTGCTGAGCAGCTCATTTGATCAGGGTTATATTCTTTCCAGAGGCCCAGCATTCCTTACATCACTCTAAAATAACAAATGGGTACACCTACAAGATGCATTTCCCCCAAAACCTTGGTTAAAACAAGAAAAAGCAAATTAATTGAACCAAAATAGAAACCATTATTGTTACGTCAGAGGAGCAAACACTGCTGTTAGCTCTCTAAACAGCGCAGCAGCTGTGGAAATGTCACTGGCTTTGCCTAATTACCACTTCCCAGACAGGAACCAGAGTGCTGCCACCGCTGAGCCCTGCTAATGAATAAGTGATAGTTTGGCTTAGCCGACTTGCCAGATGACAAAACCGCAGAAGACAGTGAAAACAGGCAGGAGAAAAAGTTTCTCTAGTGAATGTCAAAAGCACACAACTTCCCCGTGGCATGTTGATGCAGTTTAAAAAAGAAAAAGCTGTGTTTGTGTATACATTATGCTGGGGAAAAATTATAGATGTAAGCATTGCTGCGTGTCCTTTGTGCTTTGGTATTATTCATGATAGATTAATCATCACCCCTACCTGTTTCAGTGGCAGCAGCATGAACTCCTCAGTCTTGGACACCTCCACAAAGTGCTGCAGGACATACTTGTGTGCTGACTTGAGCAGGTCGCTGCAGGAGTGTGTGTCAGCAAAGCCTCGGATGCCCAGGCAGTTTGAGGGGTCCAGCTGGCTGAGGAGGAACTTACAGCAGGCGTCCCGCACCCCATTGAGCTGCAACAGGCTCGCTGCTGGGAGCAGTGTCTACAACAGGTGGAAACGCAAAGTCTGTTAATTTTTTTTGTGCCATATGAAAAAGAAAAAGAAAAAAAAAAAAGTGGTTTAGCAGTTGTGTATGTGAATCTTAAAACGTCAAGCCTACCTGCACATTTCCTTCCCCGACCACAATCTCTGCTGTGTAGGCATACTGGACCAGCTGCTCCAAAGCCTGAGGGTCAATGTCGTGAAGGGTCACGTGGGTCTGACGACTCTCAGACATCTCATCTGCGTGGCCGCACAGAATGAGATCAGATTAATTTTAACAAATTACACCGAGTAAAGCTCCAGCTGATAGCAAAACTCCTCCCTCTTCAATCATACTGACACATGGCATCTCATAACATTTACAGCACTGCTGCAAAATGTCAGAACAGCTCATTTGTTACCGTTTATTAAATCAGTCGTTTCAAGTGTGTGAGATTTTTGAAATTCCTGGATATAAACACTCTCTCTCCCACAGAACTAAGCCTGGAGCTTCTACAGTAACAGTCACGAGCTTCATCGACTCATAGTTAGACAACCTCACAAACACCTCTGCTGAGGTTTTCTGTTAAAATAGCTTAATTAGGGACTCTGTCAGATGACATGAAGTCTAGCAGCTGAGTCTCCAGGCAAATGACTGTCTGGAGACACACAGCATCCTCACAAAGGGCTAGTGTTTGGGAGGAAATCTGACTTTCACACACCTCACATGACCACCTGTGCCCCAGACAGGAATAGGTGGAAGGAAGCGATGATGCTGAAAGGATGGAACAGCCATAACGGCACACACAAAAACACAAGTTCTAATGCAAACAAACTCGAACAACAGAGAAAAATAGTTTGCAGTTTGAGTTTGTCATGTCACTTGCTCATCTTTGTTAACTTCAGGGACAGTATACAGTATATGCATCATTAAGGTCCATAACACAGACTGAACTTACTGGTAAACATAGCGTGGAAGTATGGACTGCAGGACGCCAGCACCACTTTGTGCGCCTTGATTTCTTTGTTGGAGACATGAAGGACGATGTCGCATAGCAAGCCACGCTGTCGCATCCGGTTCATGGACACGAAGGAGTCGTGGTAGTGGCGCTTTGAGTTGTGCGAGATGCTGTGGCCATCGCGGTTGAGCAGCTGCATGCCCCCCTCCATCATGGTGCCTGACGTTGCGGTCGTGGGCTCGTGCCTGGGCCGCACTCTTGGCAACTGAAACGTTAAGAAATGCTTTTTTAATGTCGCCCAATACTAATATCATCATCATAATAAAATCCTTTTTTTGGGGGGGTAGACAAAAGTCTTGGCTTTGCTCATCTATAGGGAGTGAGCCGTTATGACAGGTGTCCTGGGCAATCATTGTACCTATCATTACAGTTATAGCACCCATCCTGTCGGCTATGACAGGAAGTCCTGCCAGCATGACAGAAATCTGAGTACAATCACAAAGTGTAGTAGGATGGATGGCCTGATTATTTCACATTCAGTCTCAGGAATGATTAGATCTCACTATGACACACCAGAGAGTTTCAAAAGATGGACATTATGCATGAGCCTGCCATCAAATCAGTGTGATCCATCCTGACTTGCAATTTAATTGGACCACATTTAGCTGTGAACTCCCCCACTCTGCTCTTGAATGGAAGAACACACTTCTGCATGTTGCATAACTGTCATCACGCAGCATCTTAGAAGTTGTTGTCTGATGAATATGTAGTGACCAGATGAGGAAACGAGATTGAAGCAAGAGTAGAAAATCACAGGCCAAGAACAGACTGATTCTTAACAAAAACAAAACAAAATATAATGTACTAACTCTGATGCAGTGATACCTTAAAAGTGTGAAAGGCATATAAGCAGAAGCTGACTATGGGGTTGGGGAGGCCACGCTATCAAAAATATAACCTTCATACTCATTTGCAGCTCCACGTTTGTAACCTTTGAAGAATAGCTTTCAAATAATTCTTATTTATCTAATGCAGCTAAAAAAGGATTATTTATCTGGGATGAACAGGACCCTGGAGCCCACAATTCATCCCATAAACTGTATATAACGCATACACAGACTAACACATACACACACACACACACACACACACACACACATAATGCCTTTAATTTAAAAAAAAAAAAAAAAAAAAAAAAAAAAAAAGCCGGCAGGGACAGCTCAGTAGGTAGAGTGGTTGCCCCATGACTGGAAGGTCGGGGGTTCGACTCCACTGAACAACTACCCTGAGGTACCCCTGAGCAAGGTACCGTCCCTACACACTGCTCCCCGGGCGCTGCATTGGTGGCTGCCCACTGCTTCACTGGGTGAATGGGTTAAATGCAGAGGAGTAATTTCCCTACGGGGACTAATGCATACACACACACACACACATATGAAAGATGGACACAGCCAGCACAACATCACTACCATCTTTTCCATTTGAAACCTGACCTGACAAGCGAGGAGTGGATGTGAGTGTGAAACAGAGGAACACTGAATTCTTGCTGGCAAGTGATTTGCAAGTATTTAGCCACTGAGCAGACACTGGTTCGCCCTCCGTTCAGACGAATAATTAAAATGTGGCTACAAGGGGCTCTCCCTCAAGCTCCTTCCCTTGCCTGGGAACCCTTCAATGTTCCCCTGGATAAGATCGAGGATGTGGCTTAAGAGACCTCCCATGACCTTCCAAGCTATGTCTTCCATATTTCCAACTATATCCATAATCACATACTGTGTATGCTACCATTGTATATAGTGTATTATCTTACTTTTTTTTTTTCATTGATTGTACTTATTTGTATTTTTATATTTCCTTCTAATATCTGTACCTGAGCTGAGGTGACGCAAAAATTTCCCCGTTGTGGGATCAATAAAGTCTTATCTTATCTTATCATCTTCTCGGCTTAGACTGCTGCCCCTACGACCCAGCCCCAGATAAACACCGAAACACTATTTTACATGCTCTTCTTTTAAATCAATCGATCTGATTGGCCTTCTAATTGACTGCTCTTCGCAAAACATACGGTCTGAACAGCCGGTTTGGTGGGGCTGCTCTTCTCACAGCCAGAGGTGCTGTATCAGAGATGACAATATTTTTTTTTTTGCTTAAATATATTAGCTGTACTTAGACTGATGTCATTATTTTAAACTTTGCTGTTATTTAATGTGAGCATTCACAGGTGTAGAAGAACTTATATGATTGAAAATAAAGGAATATATGTGATGTGATCCACTTTAATGATAAAGAAGGATTCTTAAACTACAGGACCCCTGATAAGTGTGGTCATTGCCTGCAGGACCTTACAGCCACACACATTAAACAAATAAATAAAAATCACACATACCTTAGGATATCTATTTAATACACCAAGCTGGAACATTCCCTTTGAACCACCACATACAAACAGCCTCTGTATGCTTTATTTAGACATATGACAAGAGGTTTACAATCTTGAGTTAATCAGAGCAATTATGCAACAAGCAGAATCTCATCAGGAGAGAATATTGACCAGTTTGAAGTCCAAGAAGTGCAATGCTCAATGCTGAAACCCATTGTACCATTTTTCCTGATTATGTTAAGTTTCACATGACTGTCAAATAAGCAGTTCCCTGTTTAGATCAGTACATCCTAACAACGGCTCTGTCGCTTTCAATTCAACACTCTTCCCCCATCCCACCGAGCACCATCTCAAATGTCATCACAGCTGCCTGGCTACTACCCCTGGGTCCCATTTTCCAAAACACAATAGCCCATTAAAAAAAACAAAAACACACCAGCCATGTTCCTCTATGAGGGAACAATCTGCTCTCATGCCCAAGGGAATAGTAAGAGACAATGCTGGAAAATGAGACATGGAAACACGGGATGTTGTGGTAGATGTGAAAACACAACTGTCACAGTTAAACTAACAAACTGAAACACTTGTCCTGTTCATCTGAGGCTTGTTTCTCCCTTTATCGTCTCTACCCCCAAACCCTGGCTGGTATCCACACAGAGGCTGAGTTGCTCCTTGATAAATAGTGCCTGCACAATCCTGCTGAATGCACAATTTCATTGGGGGACACAGGGATGTTCCTATCCAAATATCACTATGTGATCTACGGAAACCCCAACCCCCACTCCATCAGCACTGAATAAGAGCATATGTCAGCTGCAGCAGCGGCAATAGGAAAGAAAATGAATGTATAATGGCTTTACCGGTGGTTGTTTTGCAGTTATCCTTGAAGACAGTGTGTTCCAGGAGGTAAGGGGAGATGAATGAAGAGCTGTCGCAGTCAGAAGGCTTTAAAATCCTATCACCGTCTACTTATCGGTCCATATTGTGACTCGAGCATAGGAAATATGAAGAAAGCCTCTGTTTTGTGCCGTATGTGCTTGACGTCAATGCAAAAAAAAGAGCTGCCTGAAAGCTGACATCGGTCTGTTAAGGTGGCGCTGTAATTGTCGAAGCCGAAGGTAGCAAGGCTTGCTCATGCTGTTAAATTTTAATACGTTAAAAAGGAAGACATGGTTGAAAAACACCGGTATGTCATTTCAAATGACCAACCGGCAAACTAATGCAGTGAATGTTCAGTTTACGAGCCGACAGACACACGCGACCTTAAGCCACCACTTTTGTCTTGTCGGAACACGGAAGTGTGTTCGGCGTATCCGTCTGTGCTACTGTGAAAGGCGGAGTTTTCAGTGACGCGCTGTGATTGGCCACAATATGAAACATACCCCGTTTTGGTTAGCCCGGAAAATAAAATGAAACATAACTACAAACGCGAAATTCCATGTTCAATAATGTACAGCTTCTGTAATTTTTTTCTCGTTATTTACGTGCAAATTATACACTTATCACCCTACTACTGACGTAAAATAAGCACCATGTCTTTATTATCTCTACGTTAGATAGCCAGTGATTCTAAATAAACTGTCTATGAAGCTAGCCGCTAAGCTAACGTTAGCTAATCTGAAAATAATTAAAGCACAGGGTACTCACGACCAGCCGTCGTCGGTGTCGATGCGATGACAGCAGTGACTTCCTTCGGTTTGTAAGCTTGCCCAGCTTTGAGGCCGTGCAAAGTAACGATTAAAAAATACTGTACTCCTCTCTGGATATTTGGCTTCCTGTGTCTGGTAAATGCCGCTGAACATTTTATTTAAACCTCACGTGTTGCATCAAAACAGTGTCCGATCTTGCACGCGCAAGAAAATTTCGAGGTTTCCGTGAACGCACTACCGGATATTTGTTTTAAATAATCAGTTGATTATTTGTTCACTGTATTTGTGCCAACTTTACTTTCATCAAAAACTTAAAAAAATAAAGTTCGTTAGCATTTTATCAAAAATAATAATATTTCGGTTAGTCGGTGTAATTATAAACGCAAGTACCGTCATACGATCAGTATCCGCGAAACATAAAACCAATTCCATCGCTTTGCACCAGAGGATTGTGGGTATTGCGGTTTGGTGTCACGTTTTTTAGATCCAGCATGGCAGCGAAACAGAAAAGGTTTGTTAATATTTTCTTTATTATGCTATGAATACAATGAGATTTACCCAGTATTTTATGTTGATGTTGAAAGTTAAAGTCTGGCCAGTTAGTCGCGAAAGTCATTCTAACTCTTTACGGCTGTATGTTAGTAACTAAAGTGCTAGCATAAAGTCGTCATGCTAACTCGAATGCGACTGCTGTATTGTAAGTGTGGTTTCGCTTCATGAAAATATTATTAATAATAATGATAATAATAATAATGATAATACAAGGTTCCTGAGTGTTTTAGGGAGATATTTGCATCTGACTGACAAGTGAACAGCTAAACAACAAAATGCTTACACGTGAACTTAAAAACTGTAGAACAGTTAGACCACACACACATTTTTGATCGACTTGCTTCTTATGGATTGTTTTCTTTCTTGTAGGAAATTAGAAGACTTGAGTGTGGATGAGTTCCTGCTGACAGGCTTTGAATCTGACGAAGAGCCTCCCAAACAGAATGGGCTCAAGAAAAAGACAGATCAGAACTCTCCAAGCCCTAAGAAGTGAGTCCTTATATTTAGAGACCTTTAGGGGGTGAAACATAATCTTAAATGTGGGCACTCTCTGATACGGGTATACACACGTGCAGCATTTTCCAGTGTAAAATGTTTGGATATTGTATTCTGTTCAATTGGGGTCATATCCATTTACTTTTCAGACTCACCAACTGACTTCACACCCCTTTAGCTATGGTACTATTCTGCTATATGTGCTGCCTGGCCTAATCAAAGTCAAAGTCCTAACCCGACTGAGATGCTTTGGCAGGGGCGTAATTTCCAGGGGGCCTGATTATTCTTTTCTGTATGATGTACTGTTAGAAAAGTGCAAATGCAGAAAATGTCTCAAAGTTTTGTAACTCGTTTTGTACATACTCTGTATTTGTAGAGATCAAAAGTCTAAAGGTAAGGCCTCTCAGCACAAGGAGCAGCTGTCCAGGTTAAAGAGCAAAGATCCCGAGTTCTACAAGTTTCTGCAGGAAAACGACCAGGCGCTTTTGAATTTTGACGACACCGACAGCTCAGACGATGAAGACGAGAGAGGGTACCACAAACTACCATCTAAACTGGAGGTAAGAGGGCTACTTACTTTCTGGTGTGAGTTCTTTTGGAAATTAGGAGATCCTCATGCTGCCGTTTTACATGTTTGTAGGAGGCCAGCTCTGGGGATGAAGAAGATGATGACGATGAATATGCTGCAAAAAGTTCAAAGAAAGCCAAGAAGGGAGCAGATACTATCAAAGTCACAGACAAAATGATAGACGACTGGAAAGCGGCCATGAAGAAAGAACCCACAGCTCATCTCTTCAGAGAAGTCACGCAGGCCTTCAAGGCTGCTGTCGCCACAACGAAGGGTGAAGAGGGCGGTCAGTGCCGCTACAAAGTAGCTGACAGCTCAGGTGGGTCCTCATATCTGTATTCATGTATATATGGGTATATAACAGTTTAATTTGAAATTAAAACACCAGTCACACAGGCCTAGAGGCCGGTCAGCAACCATTTACCACCCAACAGTCACAAAGGAAAAATGTGTGTTCTCCAACCGGTAAGCAAGTGATGCAGTCCTAGAGAGGGGGGTCAGTGACCCCTGGCAACCATTGATTGCTATGTGAAAGTTTTAATTCTGTGAGTAGTTGGTCTTAAATAGCCCTTTTCCATTAGCACCTCCTCGGATCAGATCGACTTGGTTTTTGGGGTTTTTCATTATGTGGTAGTACCTGGTACCACGTACTTTTGTACTACCTACTCGGCCGGGGTTTCAAGCGATCTGAAAATGTGACGACAACAGACTGCATCCCACTGGTTGGCTAGTCATTGGTCATGAGAGCATCTCCTTCATGAAAATCAAAACAGCCAGTTTTGAACCCAGGCAACAAGGAAACACAGTGGTCCTCAAGTCTGATTAAAAAGCCATACACCGAGCAGCAGGTATACCATCGGCGTAACGTCCACGGGACATTTGGACCCACTGCTATCGCGACCCTATACACAATAGATGGGGCGATGGTATGTACTGATGGAAAATGGCTAAAGGACCTCTTTTAAAAGGGCTAAAAGAGGTATACAGTGATGCAGTGGAGACAGTTCAGCATCTTCCATACAAACTGCTGTCGACTGCTGTGATCTGCTAGCAACCGGCAACCAATCACCAACCAGTAAGGGAATACCTAGCGAATTTAATAATTTAACCATAATTTGTTGTCAGTCCTTAATGACTTGTCACATGCTGTTGCAAGCGTTCATGCTTTTGTGTGATATTTTACTCATTAATTAGCTTGGAGTCGTGTCCCTACGGTTGTTTATGCAGTGCCAGCCACGGTAGAAATATATAAAATGCCTGGACTTGTTGTTATTGTTGTCAGGTGGGGTTTTATTTTTTGTTTTGTTATGGGGGTTTTTTGTTTGTTTTTTTTGTGGGGGGGCTTTTGTTTTTCACTTTTTTGAACATTCTTTCATCTCCATTCTGATACTTCTGGGAATCTGCAGTTAGAAATTTGCTGACATCTCTGAGTCCTCATGTTGAGGTGGTCATTTTTATTCTCTGACTGATAAATCAAAAAAAGTGTAGTTAACAAATAAAAAAAAAAAAAAAAAATGTGGTAAATGCACAGGAGGAATTGAGAGTATCGAACAGGCCAATCACAGTAGCGGTTATATTTGTAGTTACAAATGTAACTGCAAAATGTACAGTTACATTTGCACATCAGGTTACATTGTAGTGTTTCAGAGGGTTTATGTTACGATGTATCTACAGTGCAGATTTAATGTTTATTTTAATGTTTTAAGCACTCCGTAAGAAGCTCATAAGATTCACAAACATCAAAAATGAGCTAGGATAAACACCCGCTGCCCATTTTGATGCCCAATATACATTTAGTAGCATAAATGGGACAGGAAGCGTGTTTGATTGGCCTTAAGGATACACACCATTTGTTTTGGGGCTGAAACAATATTTGTTTGCAATCAAATAAAGGTTTTTGTTGTTATTCCAAACAGCCATGTATTTTGTGAATATATTCTAACGCAGACATTTTCCCTCTTGGATGAACGTCACCCAAAACATCAACTCACGATCTGGTTAATCCACACAGAAGCTAGAAATGTTATTTATGTTAACCCACCATGGATTAACAAGACACATTATATAAATAAAAGAAGTGCAGCTTATTTAGAGACAAACATGCCGATCTCTGTCACAGAGAAGAAATTGAAAACACAGTTTATCAGTTACAAAAAGTCCTCTGGCAGTTCTTAAATCTTTCCTTTAAAGATCGATTGTTTCTAGAATTGTGTTATTGTGATGACATAAGCACATTAATATTCACTCCTTGTGCTATTTATGAAAGATACAACACTTAAGCATGCATGATGTTCTTTTTCTGTCTGCAGTGTTCAATGCTTTGGTCCTGTTCTGCATCAAAGATATCCACGGAGCTCTGCAGAGGATGCTTAACCTGAAGCCAGATAAAGACCCAAAAAAGTACAAAATCCACAATATTCACACTCGTCTCATTTCTCATCGATTGTCTCGGTGTAGCTGAGAAGAGGGAAAAGAAAACCTGTTTACTCATTTCTTTGTTTGTCTTGCGGTTTGTTCGCAGGTCAGTGCTTCCTTCGTCTAGTCCAAGATGGCAGAAGAATCAGATGGACATAAAGATGTATCTCAGTGGAGTGGTTCAGGTTTGCTCTTTACTTCATGTGTCTCTTTGTTTTTCACCACTTAGATTTCAGGCCTGTGTGTTTCTGTGAGGCAGATACATGAAATACAGAATACAGGGATTCATTTTTGTGAAGCAGAGTAGTTTCTGAATATTTGCTTTAAAATTATTTCTTGTTTCCCAACTGCAGCTGTTATCCAGCCTAACGGAGGCTACGGTCATCTGCGCGGTCCTGAAGCACACCAACCAGCTCGTACCGTATTACTTGTGTCTACCCAAACAGTGTCGCCACCTGATTAAGGTGAGACCTCCACCTTAGCTTGATGACACGGAGTAAAATATGTCAGTATTTATTGACAAATGATGTCTTAATGTGTCTTTGTTTTTGTTTCCTTTTCCTGTTTCTGACTCTAGCAACTAATGAAGCAGTGGAGCACAGGGGAAGAGACGAGTCGGGTTCTTGCCTTCCTGGCCCTCAATAAAATCTGCCGCCAGAAACAGGAAACGTACCTCAACCCGATTCTTAAGGTGAGCTGCAGGAATTGAGGTGTTCACAACAAACCTGGATCTTTACTGAGGCAAAAGGGGGGAAAAAAGCAAATCCAGCCTGGGCAGCCAGGTTTTTTTTTTTCTTTTCTTTTTCTCCTTAAGAATAACCGTCTTCCTCTTTGCAGCAAATGTACATTTCTTATGTACAAAACTGCAAGTTCACGTCTCCCAACGTGCTGCCCATGATCAACTTCATGCAGAGAACTCTGACAGAGATGTACGCCCTGGACACGCAGGTCACTTACCAGCATGCCTTCATCTATATCCGACAGCTGGCCATTCACCTCAGAAACGCCATGGCCATGAAGAAGAAGGTTGTTTGTTTTGTTTTGGCTTCTTTTTGCTGTTTGTGCTCACATAAAACAGTATTTATAGAGACTGACAAGTATACATCTGCCTTGAGTCATTTAGGGCTTCAATTGAAGGATCGGTTTTTGTAATTATATAAAATTCAAATATATATTTGCTTTCGAAATGCTCTTGCGCAAAAATGGGGATGTATGATTGGAGCTTAGTCCAGTTTACAAAAGTGATTTAAAGCTATATACTGACTGAGCAACCACACACAGTGACACAGAGCTATTCTCTGCTATATAGATGCTCACCCTCATTTACATTTGACCCTTTTTTTTTTTTTTTTTTTAAATAGGAAACGTATCAATCCGTTTATAACTGGCAGTATATTCACTGTCTGTTCCTGTGGTGTCGGGTCCTGAGCACACTGCACCCCAGTGAGGTACTGCAGCCTCTGATCTATCCACTCTGCCAAGTCATAATTGGCACCATCAAGTAAGTATACATAAATATGTTAGGGGAAAAAAAGCTTTTAAAAGATTAAAAACTCAACCCCAGAGTCTGATGTATAAATAAAACCACGACTTGGCCTCAAATACACACTAAACAGCCACTTATATTATATCATACACTTATGTTACACCTCGCTAGCACCTCCATTTGCTTTTAGAACTAGCTTAATTCTTTGTGGCATAAATTCAACAAGCTGCTGGAAACATTCCTGCTTTGGTCCATATTGACATGATGACATCACACAGTTGTTGCCAATTTGTTGGGTGTAAATCCATGATGTCACTTTCTCGTTCCACCACATCCCAAAGATGCTGTGATGGATTGAGATCTGGTGAATGTTTGAGTACATCGTCATGTTCAAGGAACCAGTTTGAGATTTGAGCTTTGTGACATGGTGCGTTATCCTGCTGGAAGCAGCCATCAGAAGATGGGTGCAGTCTGAGATGGACGTTATTCAGTATTCAAGTAGAAGTAGCGTTTAAATGATGCTCAGTTGGTACTGAGGGGCCCAAAGTGAGCCAAGAAAATTTGATTGAAGGCAGGATGGATCCAAGCTTTCATGTAGTTCTGACCTTAACATCTGAATGTTGCAGCAGAAACTGAGACTCCTTGGACCAGGAAACGTTTTTAAAATTTTTGTCAGTCTGTGTGAATTGTAGCCTCAGCTTCCTGTTGGGATGGGAGTGGTCTTCAGAGATGCTCTTCTGCATACCTTGGCTATAATGACTTACTGTGATTTGACTTACTGTTGTCTTCCTTAAAGCATTCAAGCTCCTCTGATCCTTGAAAGTAGCAAGTGATTTCTGCCCAAAGATCTGCCTCGCGTAGGATATTTTCTCTTTTTGGGAATGTTCCCTGTAAACCTTAGAATGAATGATTGCACAGGAAAATCGCAGTAGATTAACAGTTTCTGAAATACTCTGTCAGAAGGCACGTGTATGCCTTTGGGTTGGCTGATTAGATCTTTGCATTAAGAAACATGAACAGGTTTACCTAATGAGATGAACCATTGTTTGTACTCCTGCAATCTGCATTTTTTAAAATATATTTTGTGGTTCCTTCACCCAAAATTTTTTAAAACCGTGTTGCTTTCAAAATCTTGGAAGAGAATTATTTTTTATTTTTTTTTGTACATGTTGCCAACAGCAGGTGGAGACATTGATCACTATTTTCTCTTTCAGACTGGTTCCCACAGCGAGATATTACCCTCTGAGGATGCACTGTTGCAGAGCGCTCACTCTGCTGTCTGGCAGCACCAACACGTTTGTGCCCGTTCTGCCTTTCCTCTTGGAGGTAAGGCTTCACGTCATCTCAAGTAACCACCGTGCAGAGCTAACAGCGTATCAGTGAGGGGTCAGGTTTCCAGTGGCCCGAGTCTCTCGCACCGACACACAACTTGAGGCCCTCAGACAGTTTGAGATAATCTATAATAAACAGCCCATTGACTGACTTTGGTGAAATGGAAACAATGAAAAGGTAGATGTGACGAAATGTTCCGTCGGTGGTTTGCTGCGGAAAAACATCAGTGGCATACGAAATGCACTTTGGTCTCAACGGCCACAACTGTAGGAGCTTAGGAGGAAACATTCAAAGGGTAGAGCTGTGAGAGACACCTTTGTTATCAGACCAATCACGGGTCACCAACTGACAACATCTTCTCTGGATCAGGTGCTGGTCACGTGACCGCGTAGTGTGCCTTTGTGCGCAAGTTTTTATGCACGCTGAGCGGCTTTGTTGTGGTTTGCTGGAGGAGAGACATGTGCTGGCGACTGGCTCGGCCCGCTGGGAGTGGTCAGCGCATGTCTGTCTGTATGTGTTTGTGTGCATGCAGCAGTTTGACCGAAGCGATAAAGACACGGTTGTGGTTTACACTCTGGTCCTAACATGCTGTGCAGACCACATCCTCTCTGCCTATGGCCCACTCCCCACTTCTCTCCCCGTCATACACACAGATACACTCCGACCCCCGCCTCCCTCGCTCCATCTAACCCCCAACAGCAAGCTGTGTTTATTTGTGACGCACAATGCTTCCTGTGTTTTTTCTCCTTTACTGTTCCCCTTGTTAAAGTCAGGCTGAGGTACGCTGCTACTGTTTTAATTAGAACAGCAAAAGCAGCCCCTTCCTCCTGTGTGTCTGTGCCTGTGTGTGTGTTCTCGTAT
The DNA here is from genome assembly GCF_051167445.1 of Perissodus microlepis. Lineage (NCBI taxonomy): Eukaryota > Metazoa > Chordata > Actinopteri > Cichliformes > Cichlidae > Perissodus > Perissodus microlepis. The sequence goes on along the minus strand of NC_140480.1, from coordinate 4,611,295 downwards.
CTCCGAGGGGGGTGTATGATTTGGAGCTTCCTGCTTGTGTAGCTGTGTGCATGCGTGTGCATGTGTGTGTGAGAGAGAGAGTGCACCAGGGTTGGCCCATGCCTTCCCACTTCCCCTGGCTCCCCCGCAGACCGCCACCACATCCTATGTTTGTACAGACAGCACCGGCCAGGAGCGTTGCTCTGCTTCGCGCACAGCGAGCATTAACGACCCCACACACACACACACACACACACACACACACACACACACACAGAGATACAGGGAGTCAGAAATAGCTTGATACACAAATACAAGACAGAAATTCACTTGCGCACTGTGGGCAGATGTGAAAGCTAAAGCTTGTAGACAAATAGCCCACACGTTGGCTAGAATGTACTTTCACAGACTAAGATAGAAATGTGTCATCTCAGTAACACTGCAGTATTTAAAATGAGCTGCGCTGACTGATAATTGTCGAAACACTTTCAGCATCCCGCAGAATAAATGTTTTCTTTAGCTGTGTTGTCTTTGAAGAATAGCAAGTTGAATGCGGATTTACTCAAGATGGAGACGGTCACGGCTTTTATTAACGTGTAGAAGCAGTTCCAAATATCAACCTACAGCCAGGAGATAAAGTTTCCACTGGACTTGAAAAACTAAGCACACCATACGATTCAGTTGCTTGTAGAACCACTTTTAACTTGAAGCAGTTGTTTTCTATATGACTTTCTCTTAAGGTCCTGCCACTGCATTTCAGTCTGGTTGAGGTCTGGACTTTTACTTGACCTTTGCAACACTGTCGTTTTCCTTTTTTTTAGCCATTCTGCTGTAGATCTCCTGCGGTGCTTGGGATGATTGTCCCGTTACATTACCCAGTTTCAGCCAGCTGTCAGACAGACGGTCTCACATTTGACTCGAGCATTTGGTACACAGTGGGGGTTCATGTTTGACTCAATGACTGCAAAGTCCTGTGGCTGCAAAACAACCCAGATCATCACTCCTCCACTACCGTGCATGACAGTTAACCTGAAGTGTTTGAGCTGATATGCTGGATTTGTTTTTCTTTTTCATACATGGCACTGGGCATCATTGCAGCCAAACATCTTCACTTTGGTCTCATCTGTCCAAAGGACATCGTTCCAGAAATCTTGTGGTTTGTTCAAATGCAGCTTTGCAAACTTAAGCCGTGCTGCCGTGTTCTTTTAAGAGAGAAGACACCCCCTCTTGTCAACAAGCACCACACTTGTTCAGTCTTTTTCTATCTGTACTGTCATTAACTTTGACATTTAACATGCTAACTACAGCCTGCAGAGCATTGCATGGTCTGATCCTGGGGTGAATTTACTGGAACATCCAGTCCTGGGAAGATTGGCAACGGTCTTGTTTTTCACTTAACAGTAGATCCCATCCCAGTTTGATGGGCAGCAACAATTGGTTTTCTAAGATCACTGTTGATGTCTTTTATTCTTGGGATTATGTTAACACACATCTAAATACTGCGGACCAGCAAAGCTTCTGCTTTTAGAGAGGTGCTCACACTCGCTGATGATCAATAATTCAAGTGCATTTGATTAGCAGCACCTGGCTGCTACTTACCCTCTTAAGTCCTATGCAAGCGGTAACTGTGGACTTGGTTTCTCACAGATAAAACAGATTTATTAGCTAATTGGTTTAATTAATAGTGATGTTAATTATGAAATTTGTAGGCCCAACCTGCATTATTGATTCCTTCATTAAGGGATGTGTCTGGATTGGATAGTTGAGAAAACAGGTGGATGTTACTCATACCAAAATCTGCATCCTTTTTAAAAAAAATGCAAACAAAGAGACTGACAGACTGATTAAAAAGACCATGTTTTATATTTGAGATGGTATGCACTACACTGTTGTATGAGTAATGTAGATCAGAGTTTACTGTTTGTCTCCTCTTACAGATCTTCCAGCAAGTTGATTTCAACAAGAAACCCGGACGAATAAGTAAGAAACCCATCAACTTTGCAGTCATCCTGAAGCTTAACAAGGTCAACCTAATCGAGAAAGCCTACAAGGTAAGTGTTACTGTGACCGCTAGTGTTAAGAGTGTTAGACCAGGTACTTCTTTATAGCTGGTATACAGCGGTTCCTGCTGATTCTGTCTTTAGTGTGCTGAGATGGAGCAGCTCCTGGAGTCTTAGTTATTTTAGTGCTACTCTGTGACAGAGTGGGTGTGGATTGAGGACAACGCTGAAAGTCAGAGCTCTCAGACTGACCCTGAGTCACCTCGCTCAGTGCTGCAGCCAAGAGGATTGCAGCTCTGTGGGATTATCCCCCGCACTCCGCTCGCTAGGTCTGTTCTCACCGCTGTCACCCAGGCAACTGCCGTGAACCCCCGTCTCGTAAACACACAGCAGACCTGACCGAACAAACAGATCGGTCTGAATCAGAGCACCTCTCAGTCCACACAGGTTTCAGATGTTTTATTTCACAGAAAGGCAGCTTAACTTCTAGCCCTGTAGATGGCATCTTTACGTATTCAGCTTTTACTAAAGGCTAAATAATAATAATAATAATAATAGTTGTTGTTGTTGTTGTATAAAGTAGGTCCTCATTTTCCCTGAACCTTTAAAAGGTTTAGGGGCTACAGGGAGCTCTGAGTAACACAACTGGTAATCTCGGGTTGCTTTTCTGTGGTTTCCTATTTGTTTTTAGTCTGTGTTGATAGAGAATATAGCTGTTATGAAGTGCTAAAGTTTGTACACTGTTACCGTCACATAGTGGCTCTGTGGTGTAGCGGTTAACAAAGTTAGCATTACGTGCAAAAAGATTGTCGGTTCAAGACCAGGAGGAGAACCAAATCCTGCCTCAGGGGTCAAGCTAGTGTACTGGTACCCAGTGCCTTTCCCAGTCTTTGCCGTATCGACATGCTGCTGTGGTAACCTGGCTGCTCTTCAGCCTTCAAGCTGTTGATGCTACACTGAAATTATTTTCAATGCGTTTGGTTTTCCTGGGGCGGCATCTCGGCTGGTCATGTTACTTTTTGGTATATTACCTAAATGGTAACCATTTGATCTCCTGTTTATAAGCCGGAGGTGACTTCATGTCCCAGGGACACACACATCCACAGCTTTGATGGATCTGTGTGCTAGCACTATACACTGCAAACAGAGTATATTGATTAGCACAACATTGTGATAATGTACTGGCCAGTAATTGCATTTTGCTTGCTTATTGTTGCCAGTGTAGACTTGCGCAGTTTGTCGTTCATATAGACTCCTTTCTGCTTTTCAGTGAAAATACAGTCGTTCAGTATTGGCTCCAGTGTTAGCCACTCAGTTTTACTCCTGATGGCAGGGTGATGCAGACACATCAGCTCACACTGTTTGAGTGATTTAGTGAGTTCATATAAAATAAAACTTTAGCTTATGTGAATGTTGCACTTTGTTTCTGTTCACTGGTATAGACGTCATGCTAAGCGAGATGTGATTAGTTTGGAGACTTATTTTAAGTTAGCCCCGACCAATAAGCAGGAAGTATATTGTCTGTCCCAGAAATGCCAATATCCATGAACACAAACACTGCATACTAGAAGTTCAACATTAAATCTTCCCAAAATAGATCTGGATAGAGACACAGATCAATTAAAACAGCTTGTAATGCATTATTGATTCTTGGTTAGTAAACATTTAAATGTTAATACCAGGCTGGGAAAAGCTATTGGCGTGATTAATTTGCAGCGAGGAAGATGCTTCTATAGATACACTCGAGTTAGTTTCACATGAAATAGGAAAATGATGTCATTTTGTAAATTGTGAACATTGTTTATGATCGTTGCTGTCCTTTTGTGTTTTAGGACGGGATGATTGACCAGCTGTACGACCTGATACTAGATTACTTCCACACTCAGGCCAGCTCCATCGGGTTCCCTGAGCTCGCCTTGCCCACCATCATTCAGGTGAGGCATACTTCAGTGATCTTAAAGCAGACTAGAATTTATTTATTTTTTTGACTTAGCAATTGTCTAAAAAAGTGACAATGACACTGAGTGCTATTCCCAAAGTTTTTCACCTGAATATATGATTCAGGATCTGCTGAACCGAATCAGCTTCCTTTAGGGGAAACAATAATCCTCCTTTGTGCTTGTTCTTACCTTCTCATGCACCTCCTCCATGTCCCTGCAGCTGAAAGCGTTCCTGAAGGAATGCAAAGTGGCCAATTACTCCAAGCCGGTGCGTCAGCTGTTGGAGAAGATACAGGAAAACAGCAGCCACATCACAGGACGGAGACAGAAGGCCACATTTGGAGTGGCCGATGCCGCCGCTGTGGTGAGTGGGTCTGGTTTGTGCGATGATTGTTTGGCCCTTCTGCTTTTGCAAACCTTTAACATAGAAATGAGTTGCAAATACAGAGCAATGCTCTTCCATTGATCCACATAATAAGGTCAAATAAATAATATGTTGAAAATGGCACTAAATAGGTTTAAATTTTAAAACTACTCAAGGCCAATTAAACATAAAGGTCATCAACAAAATGCAAGATGGGCAACAGAAAAAAACATTTTACTGTTATTTTTGCTTCCAAGCTAGACTTTATTTCATTTTAAAAGCAGTCTTGAGCAACAGTTCTCCAGACTTTATGAATATCTTTTCAAATGTTTCTTTGGACATCCTTTGCTGAACCACTTAATACTGATCCATGAATCATTCAAGCATGAAAAGGCATGTAACTCAATGCATGAGCCAGTGTTCTGTCTAGACATGACTCATCTACATGTAACGTACCATTTGCCACTTTGTTACTAGTAGCCTGTCACAAAAACAGTTCCCATTTCGTTAGTTGAATCTATAAATAACTGCCAAAGATAACACACTTTGACAGGCATAAAATACTATCTTTGCACCAACAAGGTGATTCCCAAAGAGCTATTAGATTAAAAAAATTGGCATTCCTTGAAATGGTGTACTGTGTGTTGAGGACAAACGGTATCTGAAAGTCATGTCCTGGAAAAATATGGGAAAGCATCCTGCAAACACCTGACACAGAACTTGAGAGATGCATCTGACTCCTTAACTGATCCATACGGTTCCCTGAAGCCTCATCACACACTGTCTTAGTGGAGGGCTGGTTGTCAAAAAACCGTTCTTATGGAAGGGAAACATAAAGAAAGGGCCAAATTACACAAGAACTAGACTGAAAATCAGTAGCAGCACGTATGATGGAGCGATAGATCCACATTTTCAAATCATCAACATCAAGGACGTCTGGAGAGAGGTACAACAGTGAGTATTTACAGTCATCTGTAAATAAATTACAGCCCTTATGGGTAATAATTATTGGTTCGTGTAACTATATGTTCAACAATCATATTCCAGTATTTCTAATAAGAGCACCAGAGAAATCCAGTTGCAGGGAAAAATAGCTTTTTATATTCCTTTGGGATAGTTTCCAGTTGAGCTACGTGCTGCAGGCCATCTAACAACAGATCATCTAACGCCACAGGCAGAAGCTGGTAATGGAGAACACCTCTCTACATAAACCTTAAACTCAGGTAAGAATGACCCTGTGCTTACTCCGGTTGTAGACCCCGGGAGGTCTCAAAGGGCCAGTTATACACAAGATGCAGTTACCAGTAGTGCTTCACTGAGTTACTGTCCAGTTTTCAACCTAATGAACTGTATCTCCCATATTCATACTGGACAGTCTTCCTATAAATAGACTTATCAATAGCTATAAGGTTTGAACTAAGGGTGGTGCCTGATGCAGGTTCTTGGGTATAAGTCCTTGGCTGTGCAGACAGTGGGACGGTGGGTTTACTCCATCCAGTAAAGGTTAAAAAGTGAAAACATAAGCTCTGAAAAGTAAGTAAGAAACTACAAATTAGATCTTTGAAGGACATTTCTACCAGCAGTTTTTGTGCAACACTATCTGAACCTCATGCTGTATTAACATAATAATAAAATTATATTATCTATATTATATTAGTAGTAGGGAGTATAAACTTGATTTTAGAACTTGCCTTCACAGCTAAAAAGAAAATTCAAGAGTTTTAATAGGATTTTAATGGAGGGAACTCTGAGATCAGTTATAGTAATCATTTCTACTGAGACAGTGGATTTTTCTTTGTTTACATGTTATAATCAGCTGACTTGATGCTGCTGCTCTGAGCTTTACTGCTCTTTGTACATTTACAACTGAATTCAACTAGATGTAAGCAGATGCTTCATAGACTGTCTTGATTCCCATCCTCTACACTGACAGCACCCTGTTTACACTGTCTTTATGCTAGAAAGTATACAGTTGGTATAAAGGCCAAATTCAATGAATGAGTCTCAGCATCATTAGCTTAAATTCAAATTCATCTCTGCTGTATGTAACCTAACACTGGCCATGAGCACCACAGCCACTGTGCACCAGTCCAACACAGCGCTTTACTGTAAATTTACCACAGTACTGCAAGCTAACCTGTTTATCCTGAACTTAACTGCCAGGTATTTTCATACAAACCCTGGATAATGCAAAGTTATTATACTGAAGTATAACTTACCCCCAAAGTGTAGCGCTTCAATCAATTACATGTTTTTGCCTCTTTCATCTCTTTGTATGTGATAAGCCCTCTTGATGGATAAACCAGTAGGATTGTCTTTTATGTGTTACCGTTCCCTCCATTTAGGCTCAAATCAGTTTCATGTTTGAATCTCCCAGACTTGTTAAACTTAAAGTAACGAGCCTGTTTTGCAAACATAAGGAGTAGAAAGTAGAGGCATCTGTGTGAAAATGTAGGAAGTAAAAGTAAAAAGTTGCCAGAGAAATAAATACCCAAATAAAGTACAGATACCTGAAAATCCTACTTAAGTACACCAGTACTTTATAGGGTTAGGTTTATAGGGTTTTCTATAAACCGAAGCACTTTATCACCCATCTTCCTCAAATCCACGACCAGTTTCACTCAACATGCGTGTCTTTGGACTGGATTTTGGAGTTCACCACAGACACTTCACTACAAAGAGTGACCTGCAATACTGGTTGTTCCACAAATCTCTCTAGAACATGCAGACACAGTCTCTTTAGAGCTTGCAGCGTCTGTAGATCACCAATGCACTACTATGCGATGACGATGGTGGATCTGCTGTAAGATTAAAGAATTTGCGTCACAAAGAGCAGTGCTGGCAACATAGTGTAATGTAGTTTGTCCAGGGCAAAGAACGTTGACTTTGTTAGCTTGTAGTACTGGTGCTACAAAGCTTGCTAGTTTTGTAGCACAAGCATGAAATGTCTGTTAAAATCCCTAATAACCAAAAGCAGTGCAGTTCATTACTTAAACACACTGACAGTAATGCGTAATATGAACACACAATAACTAGAAATCTTTTCAGACAAACGTGTTTGTCGGTAAAAATGCAAACACAATAACTAGTATTAGTGTGTATAACACATAAGTGTACAAGTATACGTACTGCATGTATGTATATATGTATGTGTGTATATATATATATATGTGTGTGTGTTTTAGTGACATACATGTGTGATATTTGAATGTGTCTGTATGTAACACCTCTATAATTACAGGTGTCAGGTGTGTCAAAGTGGTGGATGTCTAGGTGACATCCACAGTAACAACTTGCCCTTTCAGCTCCATGCCCTTAAAATCATATTAACAACAAAATAAACACCAGTACGGTAACTGAAGAACGTATTCAGGAAATATTTTCTCTGATATGATACGACACCTGAAAGGTACCTTTCTCTCCTTCAGACTATATGCTCGGGAACTTCTCTAACATTCCTCCTGCCTTCAGGCATTTAATGGCAGCGAACTCGGCACGCTCCATTTGATGCTTGATCTGAAGAGCAATTTAGAGTTGCGGCAAATGGCATAATTTTATGGAACAGTATTGTTAGAACAGGACAGAGCAACTTGAAACAAGCATTTCCTTTTTTTTTTTTTTATTGTATTACTTCTTTTTTTTTTTTTTTTTTTTTTAACATCGTCTCTTTTAAATATCTTCTTTTCCACGACGTAACGATTGTCTGGTTTACTCTTTTTCACTGCTTCTGAGCAGTGCTGACAAAAAGTTGCGCCTTAGCTTCATAGTTCGGCCACGGAAAGTCCTTTTCCCACTCGCTGTTGTACTTCTAAACTTTCCCTTTATTGTCAGACGTTCCTTAAGTTGCTGCAGGTTGTGTGTTTGTTTCATCCTGATGGCTCATTTTCTTCCATTTTCTTTTAAACGTTTAAAACATCGCTCCATTTATTCAGCAAAAAAAACGCTTCCAATTTCCATTAAACTCTCTGAGCCACCTGCGCATACCGTCTACCAATGGACTGGCGGCAAACACAAAGGAATTGTGGGAATTGTTGTAGAATTTAAGGCTAATCACATTGATACGATAACAGTCTGTTATCACAGCAGATTACAACTACTCTGTAGCATTGTGATGTAGCATGGTTTCACAAAAAAACAAAGTGGCTTGCAAAGCTGTCGCATTAGTGCTCCGTATGCAAAATAATTTGCTGTCTCGTTCTTTCACCGTGTCGTTAAACACTAAATCTGGAGTTTGCCAGTCTGAAGGTGTGTCTGGGTGCACTCCAGGGTCATAAGTGCATCTGCACACTCTGGTGCTTGGAAGTTTGGAAAGAAAAGCGTCTGGAATTCTTTAAGTTTCTTGAAGATGTTTCATTCTGATTCAGAGCTGAAGAAGCTTCCTAGATGAGAGCTGAAGCGTCTTCAAGCTCCTTAGATTACCATGACCTGGATGACTGAGAACCTACGCAGACACGTATGGCAAGGTTTGCTGTCAGTGAAGTGAGCGCTCGCATGATTGGAAAGCTTCACAGTGATGTCTGATCACTTCATGGGACAAACATCCTCCAGCCTAGAAAGCTATGGCTGAACTGTCCAGTGTGTCAGCAGAGGCAGGGTTCAGGCGGGGGAAAGATTGCCTCTCTGTGGATGCGTTTAATTATACCCAAGGAGATTCAGAGCTGAAGTCATGGTTCAAGTTCGTGGTGTGTTAGCGCTTCTGCTATAACCGAAGGAGGAAAAACAAAATCACTTGTCTTTTTTATGTTCTCGTGGGAAGTGGCTGCATGTCCACACCCTCAGAAATGCATCATTTTATCTGTTTGTTACTGTGATGTTTTTATAAACGTCGTCAAAGTAACAGAAAACACATTTAAAATTTTGAAACCACCTCTGCTGCGCGTGTGCGTTCGTTTAGTTGTGTCACCTGTACTTTTGAACAGGTGTGAACTGATGAATATTTAAGAGCATTTAAAGATGAAATGGAAGCGGATGGTCTTCGTCTGTAATTTAGCTGATGAAAGTGTGTGTGTGTGTGTGTGTGTGTTTACATAGTATGGCAGACGACGCGGCACGGTGCCAGCGCCTGTCGCCACGGCTCTGTGCTCAGCGGAGGCTGTCGCCATGGCATTGACTCCCTGGCACGGAGGCAGCCGTAGAGGTGTCACCGCGGGCGAAGGAGAGGGGACAGCCCTGCTGCTGTCGCTGTGGAAAGGCCACGGCCCCCCTCCGGCCACCAGCCCCCCTGCTGACATGTCACCCAAACTGAGAGCTAGCCTAATTAACGACGCCCTGCGTCCATCCTGGTCACACTCTGCCATCGCTCGTCTTTCTCTCATCTGAAATTATTTAGTTTTGTTTGTCTGACCGAATTCAGAAGTAACGTTTTCTTTCTCTCGTCCCATCTTCCGGTGCACACGTGTCACTCTGCCTTAATAGCGGCACTGAAAATTGTGATAAACATGTTAGGCCAACGAGTACAAGAGGCCACGGTCTGTTCGCACTATTGGATTTGTCGGTCAGATAATGTGATTGGGCCTAATCAATATTGTCCAGAAAGACCTTTAGGGGCTGAAGAAGATCTCCTCTTTCAGGCATTTTCAACCCGTCTGTTTTCTCTGACTTTCATCACACTCGTCTCTCTTTCTCCCGGTCAGCTGGAGGTGGAGGTGTAATATGAACCTGCTGAAAGGCTTGTCTAAACAGATCCTGGAAAAGAAAGGGAGAGAACCCACCTGTGTATTTATGCTTATTAGGATGGAGATTTGCATTTCCTTTCACATACACATACCTGTCCTGTCCACACCTGTGTGCATTCTCCATCTAAATATCTGTTCTCTGTCAGGCGGCTTGGGAGAAGCAGATCCAGGAGGAGGGGACCCCCCTCAGCAAATATTACAGCCAGTGGAAGAAGCTGCGAGAGAAGGAGATCCAGCTGGAGATTTCTGGCAAGGAAAGGGTAATTATCAAACCAAAGAAACCTGCCAGTAGTCGCCTTACTCAGTCATTATGAGTCACTTCTACTGTTTTTCATTCATGAATGTTCGTGTGTACAAGCACTGCAGTTTGTTTTTTTGTGTGTGTCACATAAAGATGGAGGATCTGAACCTTCCCGAGATCAAACGGAAGAAGATTGAAGAGAAGAAGGCCGAGGACAAAAAGGAGTTCAAGGGTCTGTTCCAGTCTGACAGCGACTCCGATGAAGATGACGATGCAGGACTCAAAATCAAATGTGAGCTAACCCCCTCATGTCTGGTTTCCCCCACTTATCTGAATCCAGCCCTGCAAAGGATGCAATTTGTGGACTGGTGCAGGTTATGGTATATTTCCCAACTTGGCCTCTAGGGGGCTGCATTTTGTTACAGCAGTGTAAAAGCTTGAGAGGTGATGACAGTTCACTGTGATTTTATGTTTTTTTTCCTGCCGTTATCCGTTTGTGTGACGTCTCCTAGATTTGACTACACGAAGCAGATCACCTGCAGAGCAGTTTGCCGTAAGGCTCCGAGATATGAAAGCATCCACAGAGGCCGTTTCCGTGGAAATTAAAATTAAATCCCAAATCAAACTGAAGAGAAAATCTCTCGCTTATCAGAGAGTTTGGCTCTCTCTTACTCTCTCCGCCAAAAGGCACCGTCAGCTCATTCATCCTTTAACACCCCCCCCACCCCCTGCGTTTGTCTCTCGTCCTCTGCGGGTCGTCCACAGGTCAACCTCGATTTTATAGCTTTACACTCGGACACGCTCCAAACAGAAAAAAAACCCTCTGCAAGGTCACTGAGGAACAGAGCAGGCGGCAGGGTTTTTTTTTTTTTTTTTTTAAATGCATCTGGACTTCATTGTGGGGAGAGTCCCCACAAACGGATGGGCAGCTGCCGCCAAGCATCCCCTCCCCTCCTCCCTCACCCCTCTTTCGTTCATCCTTCCTCAACCCCTCCACACTCACGAACCTGCCCTCCCCACCTCCACCCCAACAGGAAGTACAGGCTTGGATCCCAGCGGGGGTTCCTAATTCAAACCAGCCCACTGGAACAGCCAGCGGTGGCCTCTCTCCCTTTTTTTTCTCCATCTCTCTCTTTTTCTGGCTCTGTAGACTCCAACCAGCTGCCCCCGCATGTCCTCGCAACACGTGCGCAGACACACACACACAGACACATCTCGATGATAGCACACAAATGCACACCCACCGCCTCGCCGTCCAGTCTCGAAGAGCCAAAAGCTTTCAGGCAGCTCACCAAAGCTCTCTGCGGTCTCACACACTCCCGGAAAGAGGGGGAGTGCGAGAAGGGGCTGATGATTAAGATTGGTGTGTGTGTGTGCGTGTGTGTATTTGTGTGTGCGTAGTGGTAATAAGTCATCCAGGTCATTTGGGGGCAACCTCAAAGGTACAACTGAAATCTGCAAGCACCATGTGAGCAACAAAGAGTCGGAGAGGGCGAGAGCGCGTTTGCGATCTTAAATTCAGATAGGAAGTACCTGATGTTTTAATAGACGTTGTTTATGTGTGTGTGTGTGTGTGTGTGTGTGTGCGTGTGCGCTTGTGCGTGCGTGTGCGCTCGTGTCATAAAGGAAACAGCTCTGTTTTCCTTCTCTCTCCCCTATGCCGTCAGCTTCTCATCACACCTCAACTTCAAAGCATGTGGACCCCAGTTGTCCCTTTGGCTAGACACACACACACACACACACACACACACACACACACACACACACACACACACACACACACACACACACAGCACTCTGAGAGTAGCACACCTTAAATTTCAAAAAGAAAAAAAACCCAACTTCTCTCCAACACACAGACACACACACACCAACTCTGCCATTATCGTGGAAGCTGTGGAACCTGCCTGCTATCTCCATTTGCTATATTTAGGCCGTGAGCATAAGATGTCTGAAATTGCCGGTAGTAAACTGTCATGGGTGTTTGTGCACCAGCAGCAGCGGCGGCGGTGGCGCCTGTAATCGACTCTCAGTTCCATCTCAGGAGGAAATAGACACTTCCAGCTGCCTCTGATACCTGGCCCACATATCCACGTCTCCAAAGTCGTCAGACGTCAGCGATGCACCGGTGCAAACTTAGGAACGTCTGAAGAAAGTAAGACTAGACAAATTTCAGCGCGCTGTAATGTTTTTCCACCATCTCCCCTCAGGTAAGAAGAGCAGCCGTGCGTCAGATGACGATGATTTTGAAGACCTGTCTGACCTGAGCGATGATGAGGGAGAAGACTTAGGTCGGTATTCACAATTAACAGTTTTGACACGTTTTAAGGTCCTAATTTGTCTGTTTTGGTTAATTTGCTGTGTAGAGGCGTCTGCGTTACTCTTTTCTATCAGTGCAGGGCCAGAAATATGGAGGCTGGCTGGTAACAAGAGTAAAACTTAAAATTACTGTTTGCCTCTAGAGCGGGGATGTCAAACTCATTTTACACTGTGGGCCACATACAGTCCACTTTAATCTTAAGTGGGCCAGCCCAGTGAAACAGTGCTTCCTGAAGTTTATCTGCACATTTAATCCTGGTTGTATATTAACTAGAGATGGAAACGATCCGATATTACGTATCGGTATCGATCCGATACTGACCTAAATTACTGGATCGGATATTGGAGAGAAATAAAAAATGTAATCTGATCCATTAAATATCAAACAAGCACCTCACAAAACTTGAGACATGGCGTAACTCGGCTCATAACCGTAGCACGTCGGAGCAGTATGCATCACGTGATAGAGCGGCTGTGGCGTGCGGGACCTGTCGGCGGTTTGGTTGAGTATTTGTAGCCTCGCTACCAAACCGGCATTTCATCTCTGAGAAAGTTTTCCCAGAGAGAAGTAAAGCAAGTGTGTAAGTTCATCTCTGAATGTTTGTAAAGCGTTCCAGCGTTAAGCTTAACAACCGATATATGGAGCCACTGCCTCTTCTCTCTCCCTCCCTCTCCTGCTGCTGATCGGCTTTTCTGTCGCGAGTCCGTCTCTCTTGCTTGTTTTTGGCCCACTTCATGCCAGAAAGAGGAAACCAGCGGCTGAACAACAGCAGCACGTTTAAGCTTGATAATCTGTTGTTAGAATTTATTTAATATTACTTTCTACAACAGGATCTTTTTCTACGTAGCTGACGGCTGGTAACTGTGCAGGGGCGGATCTAGCAAAGTTTAGCCAGGGGGGCCAATAGGGCATTAACAGGGAAAAGGGGGGCACAAAGACATCCTTTTCTTTCTTATTCTCATTTAAAATGTCTAGCTTTTAATAAATATCTGAATCTTACACCCAAAGTTTTAATCTGATGTAAAATATAGAAGTCCATTACTGTGTATAGTAACTATACCCTAATATACCCTAGTAAGCTATAGTACTTTTTCCTTTGGGAAGATACCATCTGTGCAGTCTGCAATTCTGTTGAAGAAAGACGTTGAATCTATTTAATTATTCTTGAAAAATAATTGATTTCTGTGCATTTTTTTCACACTGCATCAAATTAAAGTTGATTATGTCGATTAAGCATCATGAGGTGGGGGGTGGTTCCCTTTTCTTTCTTTTTTTTGCTGGGAGTTTTAGAACCCTATTGGTTAGGTTGCTTACTCTTTAAAATACCAGAATAGGGAGGATGGAGTAGGTTTAAGTTTATTAGATTGATCAGTTTTGCTGCACTATGAAATATTTTGGGTGCAGTGTATTTTTTGCATACAGGTATAACAGAATAGCTTTAGTGTTTGTTTTGTTTTTTAAACTTGAGTATAAACTTATACAAAATGCAGCAAGATATTTAACCCTGGAGAACCCATGGGGTCAGAGCCGACCCCATTGGTTTTCTAGGGAAACCATGGGGTCAAATTTGACCCCATGGGTTCTCCAGGGTTAAAAAACAGTTTTATTGATTAAAAACACACTACATCGGATTCATATCGGCATCGGCCGATATCCAAATTTATGATATCGGTAATAAAAAAGTGGTATCGTGCCATCTCTAATATTAACAAAAGAAGAAGTAGAATTATAACAATATGTTTTTCTGCACGATATGGAAATGCTGCTGTAGCAAATGAAAGACAGACCAGAAAGTTTTTGTTCATTAAAAGCAAATGTTTAGTGTTTTCACTGTGGACATAGTTCATTAATAATGTCATCTATGAATTCATTACTTTAGTGTAGTGTGGCCGTGGAAAAGCTCTTTATCAGTAAGAGAAGCTGTGAAATTTATGTTCTTCATATTTTCCAAAACAGTCCAGCGGCCGGATTGGAGTCTTTGTCGGGCTGCGTCTGGCCCCCGGGCCTTAAGTTTGATATCCCTGCTCTAGATAATGCAAATATAGTCAAGTACAAAAAATTGAATTTTAATAAATATTTAATTGTTTTTGTAGCAGGTTTTCAGGCATAAACTGCCACATGATGCCAGATTTGGGTCTCGACAGTCTGAACTTTTAAGTTTAAACATCTCTGGGTTCGGCTGCTGGTTCGGAGGGAAGAGCGATTTTAGAATTTAGACTAAGCATTTGCACTGAAATAGTTAAATTGTCCCCAGAAATTAATTCAGTCTCTTAAATGAATTTATTATGTATAAATGAACAGAAATGGAATTTAAGGAGCGCTACTCTAAATTTATGCTTTTCAGTTATGCATTTATCATCCGTGTGTAACTTTTGAGAGATGGTTTACATCACATTTTAACATGGTGGTCTCACAGCTGGTAGCAACTCCTGTGGCCACTCATTAGCCGAGCCTGGAGAGTAAACAACATTGTAAAAATGTGAAATGTGTCAGATTAGAAGAGGTTTGTTAAAAATGCCGTTCTACTCTAACGTGTGTGCACGTAAACCACTCGATACCTGCGAGGTTTCTGATGTGGCTGAGCGTGAAGTTTAAGTACTTCTTGTCTATATTCCAGATGATGAGGAGGAGGAGGAAGAGGAGGAAGAGGAAGGAGATAAAAAGGCTTCCAAGACTCCTCAGCCGCTGTCGTCCTCTGCTCTGATAAAGCTGGCTGAGGGAGAGGAGGATGTAATTGAAGACCTGGAACTGTCTGATGACGACTGAGGGTCTAGAGGAGCGGTCAATATTTCCAGTATTTCCTCTCTTTGCTATTGTCGTTTTAATTTTCTGTCTATGTACAGTACAGAGAAGTTTAATTTTATTAAACACTGAGCCTGATACAAAAAAATCCTCTCCTTGAATTTTTTTAAGATTCTAATTGAAGCGTGTATGTGCATGTTAATGCACAAGTGCACCTGAAACGAGTAATTTGTGTACATGTGCACACCTGTAGGCACCCCCAGGCTTTGTAAGAACGGGCTATTTGGAAGGAGCTATGAGGCTGGCTGAGCCGGGCCCAGCCAGGCAGGGCCGGCCAAGAGGAGCGGGTACAGAGAGGCGGGTGTTCAGCCCCGAGGCAGCAGTGCGGTGCCAGGCTGGCAGGGTGGTGTCTGATGCTGCGCCAAGACTCTCTGCCCAGGTGGTAGAGCAGCAACACAGGCTGGTCTGTTTCCGTGCCAACTCCTCACCCACCCCCTGCCCGCTGTCTTTTCTGTCTGTCTATCGCACATGCTCAAACACGGCTGTCCTACTCCCAACTCCCCCCCCCCCCCCCCCAGCTTGCCAGAATTCACAGCCAAACCGATGGCGATTCTGACCTTTATCACGAGGCACATTTACGGCATGTATTCACCGGTGTAGGAAGGAGACAAGTGAACTACGTGTGGTGTGAATCCTTCAACTGCAGATCTGATTTGAGCAACTCTTGTGTGTCGTCACGTTTCCTCTGCGGTGGTTTTCAGTGAATTCTGAACCTCCTGGTGCAGAGGCCCGCCTAAAGCGAGGGGGAAGTCCCAGCAGAGTGTGAAGAGCGCACCGCTTTGAAGGAGGAAGGCGAGTGTGAGCGAGGGCTGCTCCTGGTTCTGTTGCTGTGTGCGTGTGTGGGTATATGAGGAGGGTCAGGTTTACCCCCACAGGCAGGAAGGCCTTGGCCTGCGGCTGAACCTCACACTCCGACAGCTGGTGTTGACCCGAACTGTGCCCCCCATGGGTCACCTCCCCTTTATAAAACACACACACACCCTGCCTCCTGCATGTTCTTTTTTAACGAAAGTACCACAAACACCTGAGGAGGAAAGAGCATTTCTGATATTTGAAGCAAACACGAGAGAAAGAAGAGAGGCTTTCTTTAGCATTTATTTCACCTGTGTGGTGAATAGAAAAATAGGATGAAGACAAACTTTTGAAGGGAAATCTAGAGACCATTTTTAATTTGTTTGTGTAGTAAAAAAAAAAAAAAAAAAAAACCCCATAACAAATTCAAAACATTTGCATTAAGAGCTTGTGCCTTTCTTTTCCCTGCAACCAAGAGAGAAAGTAAAAGTATCTTTGGAATTCCATCTTGAGGGCTAATTTTAATACATATCACCATCTGTTTTATCTACTACATTAAAAGTCCTATAAATATTTTTGTCCTCATATTTATATGCTGAAGTAGCATTCAAGATTGGAGCATACGTTTTTGTTTTTTGTTGTTGTTTTTTTTAATATTACACTTTTTTTAAAAAAAGGGCAAAACAAAAACTCATGAACAAAAAGTACCACCAAAGTTCAGCAAGTCACTTTTTTTTTTCCAGTAAAGAAAACCTTAATCGTGCAACTACATTTAACAAAAAGTAAAAGTACCACGTATGTAATCTTCAGGATATTTTCATCTTAAGCATGATTCTGTACAATTTTGCATGTTTTTCCTACCTCCCACAGTAGTCAACACAAGCGTACAATGACATAAGGGGTACAAACCACAGCTGCTATTGAGGCTTCTCCATTTCTTAGCATTTTTAATCCTTTGTTTGTCAGTAAACGACGGCTCTACCTGTGTCATCTCAAATAAGAGTCCCACTGAGTGAGGCACTAAGCCTAGCATTCCCCTGTTTGACCGTTAATGCAAAAAGAAGCGCAGACACGTTGTGAAACATGGTTTCAATTCCACATATCCGGTCATCTTTGGTATCGGGACAGCGGAATGCATAGTTGCAGTGATAAGAGAGGAAGCTGGTCAGATCTGGTGCTGCTCAGCATATGTTTCAACTCCAGCCTCTAGAAGAAGAAAAAAAATAACCAAAAAAAAAAAAAAAACCAACATACAGCACCACGCTGCTGTTTGGCCTCAGGGAAAGGGGTGAGGAAGAGGGGAGGGAGGGAGAAATGTCTCTTTTTTTTAATTCCTGGGCTTTGCAGGATTCTGGGTGAGAGCAGTCAGAGATGCAGAGACTAGAGAAAGAGAGTGAGTGAGTGAGCAGAGCTTCCTCCAGCCCAGGAAGGAAGGAAGAGTTTCCGCTAGCGTCTGACTGTCTGACTTGCAAGAATGTTGCATTTGTGGCAGGGCTTTGCTCCATTTTTTTGGCAGGCTTGCTGTGACCAGCTGTCTCCTTTTTCTCTGTCGCTTCACGTCTCTCCCTTCCAACCCAGTTTCTTTGGATTCTGCTCGGCTACAGCCCCTGCAGAGGAACTCAGCTGATTGGTTTGTCGGATACGGTCCATACTGTCCAGTTGTCTTTTTTTTTTTTTTTTTTATTCAAGTCTGTTTTTTTCCCGTAAATTTCAGCTCAAAAGGTGAAGGTATTGAGAGGTCAGTCTGCTTCAAGTTACACTCCCCCATCCCCATTCATGAGACTAGTTTTCCATTCTCACCCCTTCCCTTACACTCCTATGAGGGGGTTTTGGCCTCGTATCGTCCTACCACATTGCCGTTTTCCTGCTTGGGGGAGGAGCAACCTGGGGTGGGGCCGCTGTAAGGGGAGGAACTGCTGCTGGTGGAAGTGGGTCGGTGTGGCACAGAGAGAGAGAGGGGCAAGGGTGTGTCAGATGGCGCAGTCAGGGGGTCCCGATCGCGCTCTGGGGGTCGCAGGGCAGCAGAAGGTGGAAACGGGAATGCCAGTGGGAATCCTGTCATGTAGAAAAGCCTGCCAACGCGGCGAGCCACCTGAGGAGACGAGAGGAGATCACATGACTGTCAGTACAGCCTGTTGAGCATCGGGTTATGGACTAATGTATACTGAATTTAGAGAGAGAAGAAGAGAGGCTGAGAATGTGGGGCAGGCTAGTTTAAGGGAATCAGCTATACTATTCTAGCAGTTTGTCTCGGTCCTACAGACGGGAACGCACACTCAGACAAACACGGGTCCACTTGATCATACACAAACACACACACTCACACGCGCAGGTCTGTGAGGTGTACCTGTGAGCGGATCTTGAGTGCGGGCCCCAGCTTTAATCCCATGGTGTTGAGCAGGTGCTCCTCAGTGAGCAGTGGCAATGTCTCTCCATCAATGGCCTGCTCCCGAAACACCTGGCGGAGACACAGCCTCTTCAGCCACAGCCCCGACACGCACAGAAACACACACAACCCTACACATTCGCTCACACGAACACTACAGAACAGTGGGCTCTATTCCAAAATGTTTCATACTCATTTTGAGAATGCAATTGAAGATTATCAGGAAACATTTTTGCAATATGGATGATTCAAATTGTAGAGACTGTAGTCTTTTATCATTTTAAACATCGTAATGTTGGGATTGGGATGTTTTCTATGCCATATGTATATACGGTTATCATTTATTGTGCAAAAATGACTCCAAAGGTTCATCTAAATCTCCACGTCTAAGACAGCTGAAGCCTAATTATGGTGTCTACTTTGTTCCTTATCAGTTCCCTTGGAGTCAGGACAGCAGCAAATCCCTCCCCATACACGTCTCTGACTCCAGAAATGTTCCTCTGGCCCTCTTCCACAAGATGTCTTTTGTCTCGTCTCCTTTCCATCACCCCCAACAGGTCACAGCACATGCTGCTCTTCCCTGAGCCTGGATCTGCTGGAGGAATCTTCCTGTTAAAAGGAGGTTTTTCCTTTCCACTGTTGCCAAAGTGCTTACTCATAGGTTGTCATTTGATTGTTGGGGTTTCTCTGGGTTATTGTAGAGTCTTTACCTTACAATATTAAGCGCCTTGAGGTGACTGTTGTTGTAATTTGGCGCTATATAAAATAAGTTGAATTGAATACCTAGTCCTAATATTTTACTCGTTTCCATTTTCCAATGATGAGAACTTTCTCTGGATAGTTCATTTTGGAACGTCGCACAGCCTGGATTAACACACAAATGCACGTTTCATTCACACAAGCTACACCTACATGCACTTTAAACTCACCGTCATTCACACAAACGTGGCTCAAACTATTAAACATGACCATGCTCTCTCATGCATCCACACACATTCACAAAAAAAAAACCTTGAAAAAGCTGCAGGTTTACTGCTTCTACCTAAATATAATGAGACGCCTTTGACAGTACTGCAGTGGTTTTGGGGTTTGAATTATATCTTAGTACACTGTTTTTCCTCTATGGTTAATAATCAGCCTGCCCCTGGCCTCCGTCCCCTTCTCTCTCTCTCTTTCCTGCTCTCTACGTTCTCACCTGTGTGTATTCAGCACATCCTGCCAGGCTGCTTATGAAGCCGCACACATCCTCCACACTCCACTTGCTGATGTCCTCCGCAGGGTTTGCTGTGGCTGAGTCCTCCCCATCCATGAAAAGACCTCCCAAAGAGCCTGAAAAAGCAGCAGTGGGTGAAAATGATGTGTCAATATATACCCACACCAGGTACAAAGGTGCTATTTGTTTTAAAATATGTATTTTTTTGGTTTGGTTTTAAGTGTCTGTGTTAAGTAAACTAATAGATATCTTAAACTCATTTAATAAATGACTGTTACAGTTTCCTTCAGGTGCTCATTGCGAGTCTTTTCTTATGCTTTCATAAAGTAAACGTGCCGCTTGCTGCTATGTCATCCCACTTTATGCCTGCAAACCAACAACCCCCTCAATCCCTCCCTTCTGCCCACGTGGCTGTGCTGTTGGTGGCGTGCATGTGGGTCACCCTGGGGTCAGAGGAAGAGGCCCTAACAGGGAGAGGCCTCCACACTAGAGACACGCGCAGAGAGTGATTCTAATGGATTTCACGTGTCAGCTCTGAGCTCTGTGTGTCGAGTGTGCGCGTCTGAGTCTCTCACCCGTGTGAAAATAAGGGTTGGCGTAGGGGAATCCGAAGGGAAATGACTGGGCATGAAGAGCAGGTAGCGGTGGCAGGAACCCTGGTGGCAGGTGGTACTTGAGATCGGTTTTGCCCAGTCCAGTGGTAAAAAGGTGGCGACTGGGGGACTCTGTACCTGCAGAACTACAAGGGGCGCTCAGCCTGCCTGAGCGCTCTACAGTCTCCTTGGCACTGTCACACACTCCCTTGCTGCCAGTGTCTTTACCCCTGTCCTTGGGTTTACTGCTGGACTTGGCACCGACTCTCTCCAGCCTCTCATCGCACATCTCTGTCTCGCTGTCTGAGTCCTTCATTTCCTCTTCGTGCACTTCCATGTCTTCCTCCCTTCCTCTGTCCTCTCTTCCTTCTCTGTGATCCCCACTATGGATTTGCGTCTGGGGGACCCTGCGGGCCATCTTTCTGGATTCGGCATCTGTGCCAGCAGTGGAGCTTTGCGGCTGGGTGTCTTTGTGTGTGGACGACACCCCCGGTTGTTGCTGTTGTTGGTGGTTGAGTGTTAGGAGGGGCGTGGTAGCCCCGTGTCGAAGCACCAGCATTGCATTTGTGCGGCGGGCCAGTTCCTCGCGGAGAGGATGGCCCTCTGGGATGTCATGGAGGCTCCGCAATGCTGGATGGTCGAGAGGAATTCCAGGAGGTAGAGCCCCCAGAGGGTCAGAGCCCAGCAGACGTTGCTGTTGCTGTCGCTGGTGGAGATTTTCCAACTCTTTCTGTCTCAGCAGCTCGGCTGACATCTCAAGTCTGCGGCAACAAAACACAAAGAGGTTTACCACACAGTCCAAAAGCTTCCTAAACCCATATCTTAATACTTTTGATGTAGGCTTTCATCATCACTTTATTAAACACACCTGGCCAGGTTCTGCTTTCTCAAGAGCTCCTGTTGGCGGGCAAAGAGCTCTGCTTGAGCTGGCTGAAGGAAACCGTAACCTGTAACAAAAACAGCACAAATGTAACAATGCAATGTCCCAAGTTTTGGAGGAATCTTTGAGTTAACATGTTACAAACTAAATCAAAGTGCCAAAAAGAAATACTTGGGTGAAAATTAGATTTTCTTTGTGTGTTGTGCAAAAGTATCCATCTGGCGTTAGAATTACTCATGACTCACCGGGGGCTTGGCAAAGAGCAGAGGGCATGCCAAGGAAAGGAGGCCGCAAGTGAGGTCCTAAGGCGATGTGAGGAGCAGTTGGAGGGGACAGTAGGGGTGGAGGATGGGACATTTCTCTGTGGACACAAATTAAACAAAAACATCAATCTCAATTTTAATTTTACTAAATATGTTGAAATAACACGAATGTTCGGCACACGCGACTTCCTACGTCAATGGAACAGTTTTCACTTCACATTTTGATTTTTTTCCCCTCTCTCTTCTCAGAAAATTTCAGCTGCTGCTCTGTGTGTGTGTGCGCGCGCGAATGGTGCCACACTGCCAATGTATGCAGTGTATTTTTATCAGTGGTGCTCCAGAGGCCCTCATGTCGCCCCAGCGCCTCATCAGTCTTGTCACGCCGCAGCAAGCGCCGCTGGCCATTGCTGTACCCTGGACTGCAGCCTTTCCTTCCCCTGCCGCCTCACACATACACGCCACAACTCCAGACCCACACACATAATGAGGGCTGAATGCACAATGCCAGTGTGTCATGCTCCGACAGCTGGGGCGGCCCCTGCGTCTTGACCGGGGCCACGGGCTGAAGGACCTTCTAATTAACACTCATCCCTCCTCTCTTCTCCTCCTCTCCCCTTTTTTCTGTGTGCTCTTCTCCCTGCTTCCCTCCCTCTCTCCAGGCTGCATTGAAGCCAGTGAAAAGATGGAGCGTCCTACAACCCCTGTTTCTGAAAAGGCCTCTCCATTATTGGCTTCGTCTTTTGTCCTCTTTGAGGGGGAAAGGTGCCTCTCACCTTTCCCCCTCTTTCTCCATCTCTCCCTCTGTATTACCCACCTTTTTTCTGTTCTTTACTCCCTTCTCTCTCCTTCTCTATGACCTCTGAAAAATCTGTCTGCTCTCTACTGTTATTCCTTTTGCCTGTGTATTTTTATCTCTCCTCATCCCTTCATCTTATCCTGTTTTCGCCTTGTGCATCACTTCCCTTTTCCCCCTCCCTTCTGTCATTCTGTCCCTCTTTCAGTTTGGCATGCATCCTTGGGGGTGCGGGAATATGGCTTCTGAAGCAGCACGTAATGTGTGAAAAGTGAGGCATGTGCACTTTGACCCACTGAAGGCGTCAGAGTGTGCGAGGCTTTGATCCCAGAGTGGATGATGATGCCGCCCGCCTGCTCTGTCTCTCTACCCTCTCTCGAGCCTTTTCCAGGGCCTTTTCCTGAGCTCAAGCTCGAGCTTCTTTTACCCACACGTCTCCACTTCACTCCCCTCTCTCTGCTCCCCGAGCTGCTGCAATCACACCAATCAGAGCTCAGCTGTGCGCGACTGCCGCCGCATAAAAGCATACACGGGAAACAAGCTGAGGAAAACAACAGAGTCAAAACCAACACTGGGACACATGCGACCGCAAATATTGTTTTGCAACCGTGTTCAAATTAGCCAGCGCCTGCATGTCTCCCGCCTCACTAAATGGTGAGGAAAAAGAGAGAGAGAGCGAGGGGAACTGTGAAGAGGGAGGGCACATCTACAAGAGCTGGTGGATGAGATGGGGTGGTGTGGGAGGTGTGAGGTGGCAGAGGGAGCACTGAGAGGGTGGGTGGGTGTGTGTGCTGGAGAGGGGAGGGAATGGGGGGGCGGCAGCATTCATCGATCGCCTCCGCCGCTGAAATGTTAATGCTAATCGTATAACCGCTCTCTCCGGCGGTGCCTCGCACTCCAGTGGCAGCTCCAATTAATCTTGGGTGAGGGCTGTGGCGCGTGACCCTGGAGCCGCGAGCCGGGGCCCCGCTAGCCGCTGCTTATGTAATTACACCGCCCAGTGTGTAATCACCTGGCCTAATCCCTCAGGGCTAGCAATTAGCCTTCCGACGCGCAGTTCCACTAGGCTATGTTAAGGCGCCCCCCCCGCCGCCGCCCAACCATGGCTCCCGCATGCCAAATTCCCATCACCCCCCCCACACCCCTCTGATATTCCCCCTTTCTTCTTCCCTCTTCTTGTACCGCCTACCCTTGCCTAGCGTTAGCCCTCAAATGAATAACGGTCAATTAAAGCTGCATGACTGGGGCTGCCAGGCGTCTGCGCCACCATAATTAGGCCTAATCACGGGGAGTGAGAGAGAGAGAAAGAGGAGAGAGAGAGAAGAGACGGAGTGTTTGTCTGACACTCCCCTCCACTCCCTTCCTTCATCTCTCCCTCTCTTCCTCTTTTTATAGGAGGCAATTTTGAGGGAGGAGTGGCAGACATTAGTCGTTTTGCTCTGGGGCTGTGTGTGTGTGTGTGTGTGTGTGTGTGTGTGTGTGTGTGTGTGTGTGTGTGTGTGTGTGTGTGTGTGTGTTGGGTGCTCCTACATGTGTTTGTGTGTACTTGTCTGTTTTTCTCTGTGTGGTTTTATTTTCTCTTTTTTTTTTTGCACCATCTTTGCATTTTGTTGGCAAACCACTGACATGCTATAAAAAGATGAGGCAAAAAAACTCAGAGACTGAAAATAGGCAGACTCACAAATGCAAGGTGGACTCATAATCAAGCAAAACTGTATCGCTGGATTCTCTCTTTCAGCCTGTGTGTCTCCTGCCTGCAGTGAGGCCAGGGGCTCCTGGGGAATTCACTGGTGTGTGGCGACCTGTCAGAGTGGCGACAGCGGCCCCGTCCCAGAGCAGCCCAGGCAGTGTGTGTGTGTGCATAAGTGCGTCTGTGTAAGTGTGTGTGACAGGGCTGCCCTTAATGACTGGAGCGTGGGGGGATTAGGAGCGCCGCGCGGCCGCCTTCAGCTCCTTCTCCGCAGGAACACATTTACACAGGAAGCTCATTAAAATGGATGAGGCTCCCTCCACGCTTGCGCTCTCTCTCCCACCCTCCCCTTATCTCACACTCTCCCGATCTCCTCACTCCCTATTTTTGTTCATCTCTCTCTCTCGCTCTCTCTGTTACTCCGTCATCTCGCCATCTCCCATCTCCTCTCTTCCTTTTTTGCTTCCCTTTCTTCATTCCCGCTTTATGCTCCAATGTCCCCCCCCCCCCCACACACACACACTCTCTTTACTTGTCTCTACCCCTCCCCTATTTGCCTTGCAGATGCTTGGTGAGCTTAGTGCCATTTAAGGCCAGACAAATGGAACGCCAGGCTCTAAGCCCATCGAGCGGCCCTAATGATTTGTTTTTAACAATGGGCCCTAATGGGCCCCAGGTAATCAATGATGAGGGGTCGATGGAAAGGTGAGCCACGGAGAGAGTTAGGGAGGAAGAGAGGGGAGCGCTTCCATCTCTAACTCACTCCCTCAGCCTTCATTCTTCATTTTATTGCTGTTATTATTATTTTTTTCAATATACCAATTATCTCCATATTAATTTTCTCCTCACTTTTGCACTCATTCTCTCTGTCTCCCCCTCTCTCTCTCTCTTCTTTTTACTAGTTCTGTTTATTATATGGGGATTTGGTACAACCTCGCCTTTAGGTTTTAGAATTGGTCCATTTAGGGCTGTGCGATATGACCAAAATCTCATATCCCGATATAAGAATTCTATCGTCCCGATAACGATATAAATCACAAAAATGTAACATTTTCTGTAAATTCTGTGAATCTCGGGCAGCTCGTCTTGCGGGAAGTGTTTCCAGCTGCGCGTCATGTACCTGGAGTCGAGTGTTTTAACCGATGCATGAAACTATAATTATATTTTTAGACATAAGTTGTAAAGGCCACCGTTTTCTTTGTGAGTATTTATTACACGGCGTGCTGCGGGGAAAAGCCTGTTCTAACGTTTGAGTCTAAGGTTTATTTTTTAGCACCTGGCGGCTCTTTTTTAATTCTCATCCGTAAATAATCTGCTCTTTCACGTGATTCAGTTTATTTTGAAAAGTCTCAACAGGATCTTGAGCTTTAATGTGAAAGGTTTATGTGGAACATAAACAAGCGGACACGCGATGCTGTTACCGTCGTTGTTGCTAACCACAACGCATAAAAACAGGCGCTTGTCCGTCCGTAGTGTGGTTATATAAAATATAAGAGAAAGAGAGAACTTCAAGAAATTAATATAGCCACTACAGTGACCATCAAAACGATGAAAAAATATTGCCGTAAACAGTTTATTTTGCGACACCACGAAACAAACCATAGCCTAAAATGAAACAGACGTTTTTATATTGTCATCCGATATATATCGTTATATCAAACAGACCTAGGTCCATTTGTCTTTTCTTCCTGTACTACTGCTTGGACAATAGCACAAGTGATAGACAGATTAAACTGTTTCACTGAGGGTTAAACAGAACGCACAAGCAGGGCAGAGTGAGGTAGAGACAGACGGACGGACGGAGGTAGGGTGAGGCCTAGTTAACTCTCCCCGGTCCTGTGTGGCTAATTACTCTGTGTGCTGTCGGAGAACAGCCGCGGCTCACTGAGTACATTCACACTGCACCACTGGCCTCTCTCACACACGCGCACGCACACACAAATTAGCAGACATATTCACACAAACAAACCCAGATTCAATCCGCATAGATGAGTACGCATGCAGACCGCCAGCTTGAAAAATGGAACAAACACATGAACACTCAGCCCCCCCCCCCCAATCTTGCCACAACACACACACACACACACACTATATACACCCCCACAGTCTCCCAGAGCTGCACCACACAGCGCCTGGCCGCCCTGCTTCCTGCTTATTTCCCCCTCCTGCCCCTCACCAACCCCTCTCTGCCTCTCTCTCTCTCATGCACACACAAGCGCACACACCCTGCTGCCGCACCGCCGGCCCATTATCGATCCCCCGCCTCTCCCCGCGCCACATAAATAATCGACAAGCAATTACCCGCCCACTCCCGCTGCCCCTGGCTTTGTTTGGGAGGCGCAGGGGCCAGCGCTTTGGGGGGGAGGGAGGAAGAGCTGGCGTGCAGGCGTGCAACTCCACAGTGGTAGCCAAGAGGTTATTGGATCCTCAGTTTAGCCATGTATGTGGAAATGCACACGCTCACACCAACTCTGCAGCACACAGGAAAAGCCAAATATGAGATCAGATCTCGCTGAGGAAGGTGGGGGTGGGGGTGCTATACAGTTCTGTGCTGATGCAAACTGGCAGGTGATTAACTCCAACTCTTATGGTATGAAGTTATATACATGTGCCAGGTGGATGCAGGTGTTAGGGTTTCTTTTTTCCTAATAATGAATAATGCGGGTATTTGTTTCAACAGCTACAGCTGGTTACGGCAGCGCTGATGCAGACATTGACATCTGCATCTGTTTTTACCTGTCGGTATAATGTGCGTCCCGATGCTGCGGCAGGCCCTGCTTGCGTCTCTGACTGGATGAAGAAGAGCTTCCCGCCGAGGGCAGGTGAGCTTCTAAGGCCACTGGATTCCTCACCGCCGCAGCCAGCGCTTCCTGGCGAGCTCGCAGCATGTCTACATTACGGAGCAAAGGGGCAAAACAGGGGAAAGCACGGCAGGAGGAAAAGAAATGAGATGATAGTGTTGATGTGACAAAGATGGGATAAATATGAAAGAAAAGATGGATCAGAAAAGAAAGAGGATGTAAAGGGAGAAAGGGAGATGAAGTTTAGCATCCAGTTGTATTTTACTGAACATTTGAAAAAAACATAATTCAACTAATTATACATTTAGCTGCTGATATTTGGCTTTTAATATGTGATACAAGTTATTAGAACAAAAAACAGAAGCGGCACATGCTCTCAAAAGTTATTTATTATCCTGTAGTGATGGATTTAAGGGTCAAGTATGCAGGCAGCTTATAAAAACACCCAATAAGTCATTAAGAACTCCACTCGGCCTCATTCCACCTTTACACTGAAATGATGGATTTTCTTATCCATTCATCTACATATACAGATATCCACACAGAGTTTAAAGCCATGTGTCTTGCTTTGGAACTGAGCTGACCCCATTTAAGTGAATACGAGAAAAAGATTTGGATCCAGGAAAAACACGCCATGAAAAGTAAAATTTCTGCTATTATTTTTTCTGATATTTATTAAAAAAAAAGCCTGCTGTGCAAAAAGCAGCACAGTATGTACAGTGTTTTTACCCCTCACAACCACCACCACCGTGCCTTCTCCCTCCATCTCTACCTGCCCTCTCCCCTGCACCTTATGCCCTCCACCTCTTGCCTCTCTCCCTCTCTTTCTCTTCCTCCCTCTCCCCGATTCTCTCTCGCCCTCGAAGGAGACGAGGACTCATCATTATCAAGCCAGGCCAGGCCACACCAGGAGACATGGCTTCTAATGAGAGAAAAATCCATCCTGCTCTCTCTCTCTCTCTCCTCCCTCTCACTCTCTGCCTCAATCTATCCATCCCCCCAACCCTCCACCCCCTCCTCCAACTTTTTTTTTTTTTTTTTTTAATTAGACAGATCCCTCGGGAGCTAGGGGCCATTTCCGCCGCCGGTACGGGTGTGATGTGTGTTTCTGTGTGTCTGCGTGATTTAGGTGCTTACGTGTATGTGCCCGGCTGTGTGTGTGTGTATACACGCGTGTGTGCGTGTGTTGAAGCAGTTGAGCGGGCGCCGAGGTGGGGGGGGTGAAGCGACAGATATTAATGCGGCCTAGCTCCGGTGTATCGATCTGTTTGCTGCGCCAGGCCGCGAGGGACTCTGCTGGCGGCAGACAAGGGTGTGTGTGTGTGTGTAAAATGGGGGGGGGGGAGGATAGGGAGGGTTGTGAGAGATAAGGGAAGGATCAGAGGGAACTGAAGCCCCAAAGCGCGCGCGCACACACACACACACACACACACACACACACACACTCTGTTGAGCACTTGCATACAAGGTGCAGTGAAGACAGGGTAGGATAGTTGACCTCTATAAGTTTCCTTTGGTCGCAGTCCCACCTCCACCAATTATTTTGTATGTCCGGCTCAGTTAAAGGGTTTACTTTAGCAGTTTTGTTAGTCTTTAGGAGTACCAAGCGCCCAACTGAGAAAGAATGGTCACAATAAAAGCTGCAGAGACAAACAATCTCACCATGCTGGAGACCAAGGAGCAAACACACCAACTTTTAGTTGATGTTTAAAATAACAGTTTGGCTGAGGCAGATGACACTGAGCCATAAATGTTTCCAGGGGATTCTGAAAAGTTAAGAGGCCATGAAACACTTGCCGTTTCTATGAAAGTTCATTAAATTACTAATGTTCTAAGTATTTGTTATTTATTTATTTACTGATGAGCAGCAGACCAGTGTTTTGGTTTCACTGTGATGTTTTCATTTCTAAATGCAACATACGTCCTAACATTAATACATTTTCAGACACATTGTTTGTGTTTTTGAGATCCTACACTTCCCATAATGCTTCTCATTAGACTTTTAAAGGAGTCCAGCCAGCCGGACATTTATTTTTAAAATATGAAAATCAATCGTAAAACCCCCAAATATGATTTCCCAAAAGTAACTAAGACCTTGAATTTGACAGGTGTAACAGGTGATATACTCCCTTAAATCGACACAGTACAAGCCTTGTGACCTTTGCTTCTCTGTCTATTATTTCTTCCTGTTATTCTCTACATGTCCACTCCATGGAAGCGATGCATCACTTCAATATTGGGTCCATATTTTCTCTCTCCCTCCCTCTCTCTTGAATTCTCTTTCATGTGAACTGAGAGCAGCATGGTCACCTGGGGCTCTAACCCTCTCTCTTTCTCTTTCTGTGTGTGTGTGTGTGTGTGTGTGTGTGTGTGGACAGATTAGGTGCTCGGACTCAGAATGTTCCCCTCTAAAACTCTTGTCTCATGTTGCAGCTGCTGGCACACAAGAGGAGAACCCCTCTGACTACAAATTAGAGTCCTAATTGCAGATGGACACACACACACACACACCTCTTTCTTTGCATGAGTTATTTTGGGAAGTCCCAGTTTGTCATTCGGACCCATTCCACTTATCCCTCTTTTGTGCCATCCCATTTTTCTCCCCACCACCATTCCGGGAGTTGGGCCTAAATCCCCTCAGTTAAGCCGGGCTTTCCTCAGCACGAGAATACAGGGGAGCGCTGCGCTGATGCAGCTTGGCCGGCCCCGTGATGGATTTGGTGGACTGGCAGGTACACAAAAGCCAGCATCTATCCGCTAAAGCGCACCATACACCAGAAAATTAAGCATCTTTTCAGGAAGAAGCATTTATCAGCATTTAGCCAGTATCATAGGCTTATGCAGCTGTAAATATGCGGCATGTGTGCTCATGCTGAATGTCCTCGTCCTTTGACCAAACGCACTGCTTGATTTTTTTCACTTTTTTGGGATGATGCTAGAGGTGTTACGCACAGCTCCACATTTCGACGCTGACTGAACTCCAAGAGACAAAACAGGAGAAGACGCCCCCCCATCCCACCCCTCCTTTCACTTTCATCTGGATCTCTACCCCCACCTCTCATTTTCTTTTCTCTCTTCTTTACTCTCCTTTCATCATATGAAGAGGGAGGGAAAGTCCTCCTGGCCATTTCTACATCCCTGCCTCCCCTCCACCTCCACCCCCAATTTCAACCCCCCCACCCCACCCCTCACACCCACACCCCCAATCACTTCTTTTGGTACTCTTCTTTTGCCCATCAGGTCCAGAGAGAGAGCCTCTCACACAACACGTTGCAACTACACATTTGCGTGCACACACACATCTAGACGCATGCATGGAGACTTGCTCTTCACCCCCACCTCTCCATGCACGCACACTTTCATTTTCTGTGCCCCACACTTCAAACACATGAAAGGATGCTCTGCGGGGACCAAGGCTAAAGGGAGAGTTGGCGGTAAGGAAAAAGGAGGAGGAAGAGGGGAGGTGGTATAAAAGCAAGCATGAGAGGCAAATGTATAGGAGAGATGAGGGGCCCCCGGGAGGGGGGGGGGGGCGTAGGTGGTTAAAGAAGAGGGTCATGGGGGCCTCATTGGAGACCAGGTCAATGTCAAGGGGCTCGCTCTCGCTGAAGTGATTCACATCGGCCTCTCAAGAGACAAAACAGCCATCCCTCTGTCCTACATCCTAAACTGTTCACAGTGTGGTTCCTAACAAGCGCCACCTGTTAATTGGAGAAAGGGAGGATGTGGAAGCAGTGTTGTGTTTGGCAAATAAACCTGTAAACAGCCAGTGGATTTATAGAGAAATATGGAAGGGTGGCTGTCAGCACTAGCAAAGCCTGCACTGACTGTGGCTCCTCGGCCACTGACAGCATCTAACACATATAAACAGATGTGTGCTATGTCACAAGGAAATTATCTTTAAGTGATGGGTTCATTTAGTGTGTGGCAACTGTAACTTGTTTTATATTTCTTCCTCGAGGGGAAGTTATTTATTTGCTCTTCCCTCATTTGTGTTCCTTCTTCATTTCCTCTCCTTAGATATACATTTTTTTCCCTCTTTACCCGTGCCGCCTCTTCTCTGCACAAGTGCTGGTTGCATAAAGAAAGCACATTTGCAGAATAAAGGATAATGTGGAAACTATCAAATGATTTGGAATGTGGAAGTGAAGAAAAGGAAGCGAGTATGTCAGCATCGCGCCAGAGCGCTTGCCTCAAAACCGACAAAGCTTCTGGGAAAGGAAGCCGGTGATCAGACTTAGCCCAGGGCCATAAAACCCCCAGAATTTTGCCTCTAAACTCCTCTAAACCGAGGGGGGGGGGCAATTAAAGCTTTTATAGGCTTCGCCCCTAGATTTGCAACCAGCAATTAAAAATCATTACTAATCAAATAAAAATAAAAGCTGCTCAAACTACAATTTGGCCCAAGCACTGATTGGATTTATACTACTGCAAGAAAGACTCGTGTAAAAAAAAAAAAAAAAAAAAAGACACTGGTAGGAGTCAATGTTACATCCTATAGAAAAAATGTGAGAAAAATATTAACATTTCACGCTCAGCGACAAGAACAAGAAGCCAACTTATCAATCTGTAACAACTTTTCTCATTTTCTCTCCTCCCCGCCCATCAAACTCCAGTTTCCTCAAGATAAAACTGGGGAATTTTATGTCTATAGAAACTCAGTGAATATGTGACACACTAGAGGTTTCCTGGGTGAGATTTAGAGGGTTGGCAGGCAGCCAATGAGAGCTCCTGGATCAATCATGGCGTTGATGCATGTGAAGGCTTGTGGGTGTTGTTAACAACGGAGAGTCGGGGTGGTCAGAAATCACCCTGAGTGACACTTTGACACTGGGTGGGCAAGCACCGCAAATAGAAATGTCAGCCGTCTCAGTGGCCGGGGTTTCGCAATGGCAGCGGCGTGGCACGGTGCTACATGGTAGTGTGAACACAGAGCTGTACTCCAGGGTTACCAGGTAGCACTGCACCTCAGTGACTTAGCGACAGGTGATGGAGGAGGGTTATTTTGTTTTGTTTCTTAAAAGATGCTTGAATTAAAGTGAACAAAAAGAAACCTCTAGATCTTTTATGTAAGAATTTCTAAATATATATTACTATTAAGAATTTAAAAATCTGTGGAGTGGGGAAAGATTAGAAATAGCAAGACAGAGCTTTGTGTACTGACCGTGACCGGGCAGACCCATGCTGCTTGCTAGCTGGTAGAGGCGTTGCTGCTGCTCCTCGTAGGACCCTTGCTCGCTGAGCGCTGACATCATGCGCCTGTAATGTTCCTCAGGGCTCATGTGGCCGTGGCTGCCGCCTGCCTCCACCCCTGGGCTCTGGGAGTTTTCTGCAGAAAGGAGGGGAGGGATTAGTGATTGTCAGTAGCAAACTGATCGGGAAATTTCTTTTAACTTGATCTCCAGGCTCTGAAGCTCTCCCCATAAATTTCTATCACCTCAGTGGCACACGAGGTATTTATAGGAAGAACAGTCCACATTCATTTGCATGTCACGATTGTGCAGAGCACGCCACAAGCAAGAGGTTGCATGAAATGTAATACTGTTAGCAGCCTCAAAGCATTAGTGACTCTAAATGGTAACCAGAGGTCACAGATTTGTGAAATTTTGCAGTTCAACAGCTAAAAAGCCGATTCAACATCAGACACATGAAGCACTGTGCTTTAACATTACTGCAAACTTTATTGTCAGATAAGAAATAGTGATTCAAACCTTTTCTAGTTAAAATTTGATTTTCAGTTCTTAAAGGTACTAGACCCTTTGAGAAATACCTAAATATTAAACATTTTTTGGTCATATTTTCTCATTTTACCTAATAAAACAAGTATAAGCTTTATGCATATGTTAAATATGAGTCAGAACATGTGCTTTCAAAGATCATGAAGGTCCAGTGGACTGGAAGCCTCTTCACATGAAGCTACATGCGTAGAGCCATGCATTGTTAATGTTCAGAGCCTGACCCCATCATGAACTCACAATTTCTCTTACACAAAGCGCATCAGTAGCTCCGGTAACACTGCAGTGATGAAACTTACTGTATATAATACAGAAAACTCAACAGTACAAAACAACTCTCAGCTTCGACCACTGTTAGTGTGGGTACGTGTGTGTGTAACACCTCTCTGTTGTTTTTTAGGGTGTTGCGAAGACAATGCGGTGTATGATGTCTATCTAGCCGTCAGTCCCCCATACTTAATCTCCCTGCCTTTGACCTCCCTCTTCCCCCTCCCTGTCAATAGTAACATGATCTAAGGTAAGAACGGAGGGGGATATAGGAAGATGGTTAGGGAGTTAGAAAAGAGAGACAGAGGATGAGGTGGAGGAGGGAGAAGCAGAGGAAAGAAGCAGGGGTTATTTTTACCACCCTCCTCCTTATTGAAACCTGAGTCTGGCCCCGGGCAGGCGAGCAGGAGTGGCGCTGAGGAGCGGAGGTGGGGTGGAGGTGGTGAGGGAGGAAGCGAACACGCAAGCATCTCTGTCTCCACCGACAAGCTCCAGCTAATCCACCCAAGGTCCTCGAGTGTTTGTGTGTGCGTCCGTGTGTGCGTCCGTGTGTGCGTGCGCAACTAGTCTGTGCCTGTCTAAAGTTTTCCTGCTCTCTAAACACAGCAGGGGGTGCCGACTTTGCAACTGAAAGAAAAACAGACATCATTTACACAGTGGTATCCAATCTCTCTGGCTCCATCCACACACTACCCTCACAGTCTGTCTCTTTTAGTCTGTTCTCCACCTGCATTAGTCATTAAAGGATCTCTTGTGTCACCACACTTGGAGGCAAAAAGATGTAACTTAGCATAGATAACACACAAATACTAACCCACATACAGGTGCCGCGTCAGGCTTTGGGTGTGGACGGAGCTCAAGGTTAAGACACAGGATCAGCAATGTTTTGACAAGGATTAAATGCACTTTTCTGGACAGCTGGCTGCACGCACACACACACACACACACACACACACACACACACACACACACACACACACACACAGAAACAGAGTCTGCTTTATCAGTTTCTCTTGTTTCAGTTTCAGTTTGTGCATGTACAGCAGAGGAAGAATGTATGTATATATGCAAAGCATATACAGAGATTGTGTTTTTAAAACCAGAAACCTAACCATACACACTGTGAGAGGCACAAAAACACAAACTCAAAACACACAAACCTCCATTTGCCTTAAAAGGAAACCGAGCCAGAATACACAAACACACACACACACTATTCTCAACCAATAACAAACCCATGCATCTTTCAGAGGCAGGGTTGTGTCTAAGTAAGACGATAATGGCCACGAATGAGTGCTTCTGTACACAGAGAAAGAGGAAAGAGGCTCCAGGCAGGACTGCAGTCGGTCAAAGGTCACCTGGTGGCCAAAGGTCAAAACAGGGATCACGCCGAGCTCGACACAGCTCAGTCTTACATCCGAATTACACACAACTGCTTTCACTCATCTAAATTTTAATGCATACTTTAACCCTCAAAAAGAAGATTTTATTAGTTTGTCAAATAAGAAGTGCAGTGTATGCACAGCGCTTGTGAGTCTGCAAAGATAAGATGTGTGGTGAGCTGCCCTTGGGTTTTGCCTGCTGTATAATGCATCAGTCAGGAAGTCTTCGTCAGGAGCCCAGAGGGACAGACTCGGTGGCCGTGCCAGCTCCACGCCGGGCGCCTGGTTTCACACCACACAAGGGAGATATGAATAATAGAGGACAGCGCCCGGATTGCAGCACTACAGAGGAGCACCGTCTTACCAAGGTGTGCCTTGTCAAGGTCCGTCATTTACGCTGTGCTAATTTCACCTAGAGAGCAAATGCTTATGCTCATATGAGTGTGTCTGCCTGAGGATATTACTGTACACATGTGTTTGTTTGGAAGATGACAGACGGGACAGGCGCCCATGCCCTCAAATCACAGCTTTCATTCATTTTTTGTGGAACACACACATATATAGAGGTGATCAATGTTTGATCTTTTTCAGGGCTAAAAATGAAACTCCTAAACGGTTTTCATTTATTGATATTAAATCACTTTGTAAGTAAGAACTTTGTTTTTTATTTAACTATTTATTCGTTTTTGGTGGCACCCTCTAATGTGTGCATATGTAGGAAGAAAGGGGAACGAGATGGCTGCTTCTACATACTCCTCTATCTCAACCAGGAGCATGTGACACACTGAGATCTGGCACATCATTTGCTCTGTGGGCCTCTGTGACCTGTAGTCACCCATAACACCTTTCTCTGCAGGGATGTTTGCATGTATATTTGGAGAAACATGATTTGGGGTCAACATTCTGACATTCACCAGCAGCCAAGTCAACTTCCATCTTTTCTCTTTAGTCATTCCGTCTTTTTTCCCTCAAACAGTTTCACACATCTGTAACATCACAACACACAAATACACTGCCTACCTTTGGGGGATACACTGCGTAACTTCTTGCTTTCAGAGGGACACTCGCTGCTGCTGTTGGGAGAGAAGCTTCTCCTCTTGCCTAGAAGGTCATCTGTAAACACACACGGAAACCAATCAGAAACAAAAACCAGAGTAAAGACTCGATATTGCCGCTCTCCTGTGTCTCTACCTGTGTGCATGGTGGCTGCTTTGGAAATGTAGAAGAGAGAGAGAGAAGTGCGAGTAAAAAATAACCAAAGAGGAGGAGAGAAAGATGAAAAACAGAATGAGTGAAACAAGACATGGGCGTCTGGAGAGGTGCATATTCTGTCAGAGAAAAGAGAGGCCCTGCACTGCCGTGGATGACGGATCTGCCCCCCTTAGTCACGTGTTTGTTTGTCTATCTGAAGCAGGGAGGGGGGCTCGGTCTCTCTGTGCCATAATCTCTTTCCAACAGTCTGTCCTCAAGTGTTATCACCATCCTTCCTCTCTTTCTTCCTTTTTTCCAGATGTTGAAGCAAAACCCTCTGACTGAACTAAAGTGCACGAGATCCTCTCAGAAATACCGCTCAGCTGACATCATGTCTGCCTCACGTGTTTTTATTTTAATTTTCGTTTTTGTACCTCTACAACAACTTTTGGTGACCTCCCATAAACCCTCATGTCTCTTCATTTCTCCATCCCCTTCCTTCTCTCGTTAGTCTCATTTGGGTGTGTTTGAACCTCAGGAGCACCTCACTCTCACATTAACACCTCTCTGGCTCCTCTTCTTCCTCCCTGTTGTCCCCACCCCCTTACCTCTCCTCCCCTCTCATCTCTCTCTTCCTTCCTTTCCCATCCCATCACCTCCCACCCCCCCGCCACCTCCCCTACAAACACATCTCAAATCAATACAGGCCTTATCAGAGAAGGAGGAGATGCAGAGCACATCGCACGCAGCGCCGGCAGGAAGGAAAGAGGCGTTTGCCATTGCGCTCTCTCTCTCTCTTTATTTCTACTTCATGCATCTCTGATTTTTCTCCAACTCTGTTTCTTCCTCCACACAGACAGCCAAACCCATCGCAGTGACTTCTTCTTCCCTTCGTTCCACTTTCTCTCTTTCCCATCTCAATGCATAGTTTTCAGGGTGAGGCGAGTTCCCCCTCCCTCAAGGAGAATGGTTCATCTGTCTCTCTCTGCTTCTCTTTTTCAGCAAAGCAATTTTTCATCATTTGCACAGGAGGTGTAAACAGTGCGGAGAAAGAACGAACACAGAGTAGAAATAAAACACGTCGTCATCATCATCGCAATACCCACGCAAATACAGTTAGCCCCGCCTCTTTCCTGTGTCCAGCATTAATATTGCTGGTGGTACGTGAGAGTAAAGCTGATATGGTGTCTGAGCTCTGACCTTTAACCTATTAGCCAAACTCGTGCCTGTTCCTGTCTGCAAGGGGAAACAGAGGAGGGAAAAAAACGGATTTAGACAGGACTCTGAGGATTTTGCTGTGCTGCTAAAGGAGTGCCGGTGTTGATGAGAGGGCGAGCGAGCAAGCGGGAAAGGATGAGAGGGAGGAGGTTCACTAATGATCCGGTGTTTGATGTTACCTCTCAGGTCCTGAGGAGATCCACTCCCTATACCATCCAAAAGAAACAGCAGGAGGAGGCGGGGGGCACAGGGAGTAACGCTAATGGACAAGTGCATGCATACACACAAACTGGATGCTTTTTACCATTTCTACTTTTTCTCCAATCTCTTTTATGATCTCTCTTTCCATTTTTCTTTCTCGTTTTCAAATCTCGCTTGGTACTTTTCTTTCACTGGTCCTTTCAGGTGAAAAAAAATGAAGGTCTCCATCTATCCTATTAGTGAAATATTAACAAAGAGAGAGAGAACCCCCATTAGTTAAAGCCCCTCTTCTACCAAACACACACGCGCTTAGACCCACACCCAGAGCCTCTCATGATCAAACACACTTGAGTCGTCTCTTGAGCCGACCTCACTCAAGACACTGCGTCTCCTGAGCGAGTGCCCGAGGGCCCGAGATTTGAGGGCGGAAAGCTTTTAAAGCCAATTAAATGGGGCTTCTTAGAGCACCGGCGCTCCCTTTTAATGCCAAACCCTGAGCTCTGCTAGCATCTATACTAACCCTTTTACTCCCACTAACACAGCTTACAGTCAAGTTTGCTACCTTAGGCCTTTCCCTATCACCTGCTTGTTAATATTGCTAAGGAATTAGTGGTCATGGAGTCAAGAGTTTTAGTCCGCCTTCAAGGCTGCTATTTTAACTGTCAAAATACCGCAATTATTAAGTGCAGACAGCGTTTGCTTCTAATGACATAACCCCATGTTTTAGCTTTTCTTGGTCAACAGACAATCTGCAGTCTTGTCTTTTTTTCAGACGTGTATGTGAACACACCATGTTCCAGCCTCTTCCTCAGTTCCTCCTTGCTAGTTAACCTCCTCCTTATCTGCTGTTCCTCCCACTGAGAGAAAAGATAGATGAGAACTGAGGGATAGAAAGAGAAAGAGGAAACAGCAGGACCTAAACGACTTCTCTTTCATGTGACACCAGCAGGGCGAATCGTCAGCCAGGAGAACGTTCCCCTTCCTCTCCTACTCTTTTTTTTTTTTTTTTTTTTACCCCTCTTCTTCCTCAAACTTTAGCCCTCCTCCTCTCTTCTCTCCATCCTGTGGAGCGCGTTGACAGCTCAGACAGCCAGACTCCTTAATTCCTCTCTTACTCCGTTAATCTGTCATCTTTATCAGGCCGAGGAAGGGGAGGGGGAGGCGGCTGAGTGGAGGGAGCAGCTTGGGGGTGGGGTGACAGGCGGGGACGTGGGGTGGGCCGCCAGCCGCAGCCCCCCGATCAATCTCCACATTACAGCTGACAGAATGGTGCTAATAACTTATTGATCCCTCCTCCGTGCGCCGGGGCCTCCGCCGGCCCTGAAAGCCCTGGCATTGATTGGCTTACGGGCCGATGCAGCTGGGAAAGGGTGGGGTGGGGGTGGTGGGGGTGTATGAGAGAGGGTAGGGGGTGGTTGATGGAGTTGGCACGAGTGGAGGATGCACCACAACAACATGTGCAAATGTTCACCAATAGGAAAACTGCCACAAAAAGTGCTTGTCTTTCTTCGTCTTTCTTATATGATGGAAGAAACTGAAAGACGGACAAACAGAGCCAGAAAAAAATCACAAAAGGAATGGAACAAAAAAAACCCCAAACATCTGACCTTAAAATGAAAATCTGTGAGTGTGATATTTTCAAGAGATCATAATTATGTAACCGAATAAAACCAAAAGTAGGTTTTGTCTTTGTCATCCTCACTGCCTTCAGCCGGATACAGTCAGTCCCTTCTCGTCTGAACAGGTGGCGTTACACGAGAAGTTTCCATCAGCAGTGCCAGTGGTTTGTTTATAATGTCGGTTATGACAACCACTGTGACTACTATGTCACCCAGAAAAACGTTTTTTAAAATTACTAATACGTAGGCATCGGTACACCTCAATGGGTTGAGTAGGCAACCCATATAGCAAAAGACCACTGCAGAGTGCTTTGTTGTCTACTCTATTTCCCAAAATAACGGCTACAAAACTAATCTGACAACTGTCTGTCCTAATTCTATGGAAATACCATTTATTTTTGAATTTCCTTTTAAAAAGTCAAAAGAAAAAAAAAACATGACAGAAATAACTAATTAGAATTAAAAATAAGTTTGATTAATAAATAAAATACTTCATCATCCTTTCTGAATCAGGAAACAACATATAAAAAAAAAAGGGAAAAAACCATCAAGAAACATTTATATATAATATTGCATAAGTAGATTAAATATCTGAAAAAAAAATCTGTAAATGGAAAATTTCTCAATTAAACTTTTCCAATAAGGTTGTTCTGAATCCAAAAATGATGTCTAATATCTTCTGTCAGTCTTAAATGTATTGCTTTCTTTGTCAGATCTTTCCGTCTTCCCAGCATTCATCCGTCTTCTTCTGCTTACAGAGACTGTTCCTAGGCAACAGTTCATGCCCAAATATGCAAGCTAATATTCCCATTCGAACAACGCGCAATTCGCAGGTTATTAAAGGCAATTAAAGATTTAAAAGTGCCAAGAAATATTTCTGTGACGCACAACTCGACCGACTGCTGATTCTGCTCAAGTGTAACTTTGCACAAGTACAAGCAGAAAAGAAAAAAAAACAACACAACTACAGAAACTACAGGGTTTCTTTTAAGCGCCCAGACAGGAAGGACAAAACTATTTTCACTATTAATTCAATTATTTATTTTGTCATCTTGAATTTCACATCTTGACAGAACCATCAGCATGTCTATTTGAGAAACCATGAGAAAGCGTTTTGTTATGGCAGTGCAATTACATCCCTGTTAAGCTGTGGGATGTTTTAAAATATTTACTATCCACATTTCCCCTTTTTAGCCGCTGTATGACAGAGCTAATATAAGCACACATCCTGGAATGTTTACTTGGGGGGCAGAATTGCCTATGCTAATCATGTAATAACTAGCTGGTAATACTTTAAAAGCAATACTCGCGCACAATCAGTTTGAAAGAAAAAGGCCTTGCACAAACACGCTGGGCTGCAGATTCACACGCAAGCAAACATTTAAAACCAGGCCTTTCGAAACCGCACACGGAAAGGTGTGCATGCACAAACACACACAAAAATGTGCTCAAGCCCCAAACCGCTGCTGCAACCCCCAACCACACACACGCCGACAGGCTGTAACTGCTTTTGAGAGCCTGAGTGTTGGGAGCAAAGAGAGAGAGGAAGAGAGAGAGAGCGGCGGCCCAAAAACACCTTATCTGCCTGTTTGAGTCTCCGGTCTGACCGCAGAGCCACGGTTTACAGTCTCCACAGGCAGCCAGACTCTCAGCATCGGCGCCCCTGCCCCTCCTGCCTCCTACCCCTCCTTCCCCTCCACCCTCCTCTCCGCCTCTAACAGAGCCTCTGAATAGCCAGTGGCTGGGGATTGAGAGAGCGAAGCAGGGGAGGGACGGATGGAGATGGGAAGAGAAGGGAGGGAGGCAACCTTCCTGTCTGTCTCTCAGATTTAATTAACGGCCCACTCCGGCACAGAGATGACCCGGCAAGCCTGCTTCCCTTTCCTCCTGACCCACACACACACACGCACGCACACACACAAACACACACACGGAGCAGTCCGCCGCCATAGTTGCTGCTTACCCTCCCTTGATACCACTACCGCACTCATTCATCTCATTTTCTTCTGGCTCCCTATTTCCAAATGTTTCCTCCATCACAGCATCTCCGTCTCTCGCTGCTGCAGACTTTTTCTTCACCTCCTCCTGGGCTGTCTTTCTCCCTTCTTTCCCTCCACTGTTCACTGGTACACATTAAACACCTCTGGAGGAGTCGAACAGCAGAGGTGACTGATGCAACAGCATAAACACATAAACACAAGCATTTATGCTGCGCCAATCCCAAAGCCAAATAATCCACTGCTTTAAAACTTCATGTACATTTCACCCACCTAAGTATGTGGACGCAAATTCGAACTTGAGTTGATATTGCGTAGGCACGCAGATGTATAACTACATGTTATTTGTGTGTAATTGTGTGTTTGAGAATGAGTGTGTGTCTAATTTCACTGGCAGACAGAATTAGAGCCAGTGGCTGATCGGATTGGACTTGTTTACAGACACGAAGCGAGCCGCTTAGGCAGCCTGTTAAATCTCCCTTTAATGCTCAAGCGGACAGATTTTAGGGTCTTGGACCCCCTACGTGTAGGCCACACTGTGCGCGCACCATCCCCCATTGTTGCCCCACACCCACCTCCATCCCCTCTTGTCTTCCCCCATTAGGAAAATCATTCATGGCTCTGATTTCTCCATTAAGTTTAACAGCTGATTAGACTGGTGTATTGGTGGAAATCTGTCCCAAACAGGGACCCAAAGACACCGGCTGAGCTGGCTGTTTAGCAATCTAATACTCTCCCCACCTTGCACCCACTCTACCTCATATCGCAGGCACCGTATGGACAATTAATCTGGAAGACAGAGTATATGAGCACACGGAGAGACAGTATGGAAGTGTTGGGTCTGGGGTGATTATGCCACTTGCTGTGCCTCCTACTAATGGGATAAGAAGGGACAGGGGTTGAACTCCGGGTAACAGCAAAGCAAAGGTATGGTCTTTACTGATAAAAAGGCACCCAATTATTTAATTAAGGGTAACTGCATTTATTTAAAAGTGTTTGGATTATCTGATAGAAGTTTATAATCCAGGGTT
Source organism: Perissodus microlepis (assembly GCF_051167445.1). NCBI lineage: Eukaryota > Metazoa > Chordata > Actinopteri > Cichliformes > Cichlidae > Perissodus > Perissodus microlepis. Next base: position 4,569,922 of record NC_140480.1, on the reverse strand, counting down.
ATTCATGTGTCATGATCAATATTTTCACCTGCAGGCAAAAAATCAAAAAAAAGAAAAAAAATTAGCAGGGATAAGAAAAAATAAAAACTCTTGAGATTAATTAGTTCAACATGAAATGCCTTCCAACTGTTTTAAGTCTTCAACAACCCTAAAATTATAGTTAGTGAACTTCTTATATTACTGTGATAATGTGAAGATTTTGCAAGTGTACCATCAAAAACTACATAAACATACTTGTACGCCACTAAAGTTAAGTGCAACTTACAAAATGTGAGCGAAACATACAGTACAATGGACTTGTTTCTAAACAGTGACTTACACAGAGGCTTTCTGAACAGCCATATGTCTTTGATGGCTGCACAATATCCTCATACAGTCTACTTGACAAATAGCTGTGATTAAATGTGGTCTGTGTTCTGTGTTTAAGCTGGAAGCAAAGCTCTTAGCTTAGCACATGCACACCATGGTTCCTCTGCTCACATGAAACTGGATTAATGGCAAACAAAGCTATTTATTCAGAGGTAATTTAAAACAGGGGGTTTAGCCAAAAAAAAAAAAAAATCCTGGAGTGCGGCAGAGAATGTGGGAAGAACATTAAGTAATCAACATGAGCGACCTTTAGGAATTACTAATACGCTTATGTTACATTCCCTCAATCACATAAATTACAGTAAATTAAATGGTTAATGGAACGTTTACATGTGTTATAGGAGGTGTATGTATCATCTGCCTACATGCAAAGGAAGAAAGAGAAAGAAAGAAGCCACCTTACATTTTGCATACATTACACATGCGTACTGTTAAAACACACACACAGGCATCATCATGATCCTACCTGTGTGTCCAGTACTGGTGCTGTGGTCAGAGGTGGACTGGCCTTCGGGCATGCCGTGCTGTCTGGTGTGGTGCAGGTTGGAGATAATTGTAGAGAGGTCAGTGTCACGACTGCAACACACAAAATACACACACAAACACACATAGAGGAAAGAGAGCACAATTAAAAGTAATGAACAAAAGAAATGAACTAGTAGTAAACCCAAATCAGTGTGTAAGCAGCAGCATATAAATTCATACTGTTTCACATAAGACTTACCACCGAAATCCTCCATACAGACAGACCTGCGCTCTATAAAATGCACATCTTCACACAGACTCAGCAGCAACAAGTGGCTGTCCTGTCAACTGGCTCTTAGCTCTGAGGTGTGTAATACACTCTGACAGACTACCGCATCCAGCACTTTCAGGTCTCATCCCTACTCATCTTCCACACTAAGATGTATTAATGAACATATTCACAACCCATAAGCAGTTTAACAGCTTAAAACCCGCTCTAATAATATGCAAAGACAGGTAAAGAATAGTTAAGATAAATAAACGATTCGATCGCGCTTGGAAGTGGTTTTATTTATTAAGAATGTATAAAATCCTCAAGTATAAGCCACCATTGTTTGCGCTAACAATTAAAAAAAGGAGCTGCAAGTCTTCTCTAGTCTTGTGCCTACACTAATGTTAAGTTCCTCACATGATAAAAAAAAATAGAAAGAAAGAAAATTATTATTCACAAGAATTTCTCAAACACCCTGTCCTGCCCTTCAGCACCCAGAGGAGGAGCAGGAGGAGGGTTAACAGATTAGACCCAGATTTGGTTGGAGCCGCTCTGTCCTTTCAAATTCTCCACCAGCTGCCTTTCTAAACTCCCCACACCAGCGGACCCACACAACTGTGTCATGGAGGCATTTCATTTGCAATCTGATTACCATCCTGATCGCATTAAATGGCATAATGATGGGAAATAGGCGCTTAGCGTTTGAGGGTAGCATGGCCGCGCGGTGTGTGGAGTGTAGTCAGTGTAATGGCAAACAGCTTGTGCGGCAGGAGAGGTACAGGGCTGAATGTGTTTTTTAGTTACAGTCTACATATCTTCTGTCATAGTTATGCGATATACCTGCTGCACACAGCTGTCCCAAAGCCCATGAGGATTTAGAGATTTTTGCACATACATGCTGTGTTGTTTTCACAGTAACCCTAACACGTCATTTCACAGCATCAGCAACCTCTCGTGTGAGCAGCAATCTCATTTACAGCCTTAACTGGCAACTTTATTGAAAGCAGAAACATCTATGAAGGGGGTCTGGTGTGACACGGCAAGCACAGTTTATGGGACAGAGGCGGTGAATGGTTCTTAGCTGCCACCACTATGACGAGGCCACACTGTTTGCGGCTGCTGGATTTGGGTTTTTACAGTCCCATGATTACAGGCTCCTTCTGTAATGTCAGGCTGTCGGTCGCCAAGCTGTTTTCCACACGCTAACAGAAAAGATGAAGGGTAGTGCTGAGGACCTCATGCTGGCCCTGCTGGCCTCACCAGTCACCTCTCAGGCACAGAGAACCAATGACTCAGAAAATAGTCGCAGACAAAACAGTCACCATCGGTTGCTAAGCAAGGAGACGCTTGATTGGTCTGTGACTGCAAACTTTTTACACTAATGACAGACTTCTTTTTTAGAGTGCAACTTACTAAAATTGGTAGCTCTAAGCGTCTGAGAGGGCAATGATTTTCTTCAAAAATGAAAATGAGGTCCAAAGAAGGTTTTTTAAAGGTCATTATTGTGCGTTTGTGTCACCCACTGACTCCAAACTATGCCGTCCGTGCACAATGCAGTTAGATGCTCTACTGTGGGAAGCTGCAGCCAAATCCATCAATCAGTTAGCTGCATTATAACACCACCCTCTGTCCATCATTTAAAGTGATCGTGATAATGCCATCGTGAACTTCTCAGAGAGGTGACGGGGTTATTATCCCATGGTGAAGTGGCCGCTCAAAGCCGTGAACGGCAAGGACATTGTTAGTTGGGTAATTAGCGCACTTCTGAGCCGTCCCGCCTCAGCTCGGGCTAATGAGGGCGTAGCCTTATCCCCACCCACCTATGCCCTCCCTCAGCCCCCTCCTTCGCTCATTCTGCGAGCGGAGGCAAGGTCACTCTCAAGCCGTGGAAGACGGAGAGGGGGGCTGGGGATGCTGTTTAAAACCCAGTCACCTGAGTCAGCGCTCCCTAAGGAGCTCCTAAGGCCAGGGTTAGCTGGGAAGGACGGAGGCCTTGGAAACGATGGAGGGAGGGGGTTATATAGCGGTTGTTGAGCCCGATTGCTAAGAAGGACATGAGCCGACTTCTCATCACCCACGTGCACCAGAGACAGTCACCTCCTGCTTATCTCTAAACTGTTTCTTTGTTATTGGACACAGTGAACCAGACACTGGGTTAGCCAGAGTGTGTTATTAATCAAATACCACTATCTACTAACATTACTGATGACATAAAACTGTCATAATCAAACTTCCACAAAGGCTGAATTTAAATTTCAATACCAATCCATCTCCAGCTATGATACTTATTTTTTTTTAGCCTGTATAAAGCAGAACATTGCAGTTCCCAGAGTAACCACTTGAGGCTGGCTTCAAAAGTGAGTCACTCTCATGTGAAACTGTTAAATAAAAAGCATTTAAAGCCATGTTCAGTAGTTTTGGGCTCCATAGTTTTCCTTTTCATATGCATTTTCATTAAAAAAAAAAGAAAAAAGGATGCTGGTAAGGCTCAAAGTTAGGGGAACGGGTTTGAACTGGACCCCTCCACCTTGTTTATACCATTTGTGCTTTTTGGAACATTTTTAATGTCTAAAGTATCTGACGAATAAGATCTGCTGTGTGGTGCAACACATAACATATTGGACAATGCATTATTTAGCATTATTATTTTTTAGCAGATAACTGTGTATGTCCGTTATAGTATATACCAGGGGTCGGCAACCCTAGGCACGCGTGCGAAGGGTTAACTGATGGCACGACCATAGCTGGACTGGCCATCGGGCATACCGGGCAGTTGCTCAGTGGCCTTTTTTTTTTTCTTTGTAATGGTATAAACAATGAAAGGTGGTGGATTGGCCAGATGCTGGTCGGTGTGTAAAAATAACTCAGTTGTTTGGTGGTGGCTATGACGGTGCTTCCTCAGATTCAGTAACATTAGCAAGTGGTGGAGGCCAGCAGGTGGATGAGGGAAGGGGAGGCAGGAGGAGAGACCCGAGGCGGCCACCGGTCCGAGTGTCAGGTGAACTGAACTTCAGTTACGAATTTATGACCTGCGGTCTATCTGGGTCAGATATAAACCAAGTTTAGGTGCAGTTTATTTTCGTTGTGCTGACTTTTTACCGTCAGTTACAATAACTCGTACTGCGTGCTAGCTAGCATGACGGAGTTTATATACAGCTGGGTGGGTGCTGATAGTGAACTTTATTTTATTCATAAGGTTAGTTAGTAGAGTTGCCAACCGTCCCGTAAAAAGACGGAATCGTCCCGTATTGAGAGAAAATATTACTCGTTTCGTGTTGAGGTGAAAAGGAACAGTTTGTCCCGGACTTCAGCTAGAATGGAAAAAGACACAAAGCTGGAGTTATTCTGTGTCTTTGCTGCAGCTGTTTTTTCTTCTCTCATTCTCTCCCTCGCCTGTTGATACTTCAATCATGAAACGGATCAATGATCAGCTGATCGGCTTTTTTCTCGTTTATCGCCCACTTTGTGCCAGAAAGAGGAAACCAGCGGATGTCACGCTAAACAACAGCAGCACGTTTAAGCTTGATCAGCTGTTGTTAGAATTTATTTAATATTACTTTCTAGTATCAGCTGATGTTTGCTGGAGCCACAGCTGTAAAAGCTGCTGGTCATGATGTCAGTTTGGTTATCTGGTGAGAGGGAAACATGAAGATGAAACCAGGAGATGTCCTTACTGAATCATCAGAGCTGAACAGGTGATGGAGAAACAGGTTTACCTTTTAGGTGACATGAATGAGTTGAAGGGAAGTTATGAACTGTTTCTGAGAGACAAATAACACCAAGATCCTTTTTTACATAGCTGACAGCTGGTAACTGTGCAGGGGCGGGTCTAGCAAAGTTTTGCCAGGGGGCCAGGTAGGGCATTAACAGGGAGAGGGGGGCACAAAGAAGTACTTTTCTTCTTATTCTCATTTAAAATGTCTGGCTGTTATTAAATAATTATCTGAAGCTTACAACCAAAGTTTTTATCTGACGTAAAATGAAATCATACATATAACATCGAAGCAGCTGGAATCCACAGCTGTGCGTGTTCATGGAGCTGCATTTTCACCTGCTGGACATCACTACCTGACAAGTTTAACTGTCTTCAGAACATTGCAGAGGCCTTATTGACAGTATTTGGCTCTACATATCTGTGTGAGCGGATTTTCTCTCACATGAGTCCTCAGGTAGCGGTCTGAATGCTGGACACTCGGAGACCTGTGTCTCTGAGTGGGAAACCAGAGATCACATTAACATGTTTGTCTCTGTATTAACAAACATGCCATATTGGCCCAGTTTATTTTTCTTATCATTGTTGTGAGGAGACCATAAATAGCATTTGCATTTATGTATTTATAGCTTAACAAGAGAAATGATTTGTATTAGAGTAAAAGTTGATCTTTTGTTAAGAAACGCTTGTGCTCTCTTCTACCAATTCGGTACTATTCAAAATAACCCAAACAACATGAAAAGACTTCTGCTGGCACCGGGAGTCAACTCAGTATAAATGCCCAGTAGTGCCCTGCTGTGGCATTGGCACGTGGAGCTGAGGTGGCGGGGCTGGAGGTCACAGTGTGAGCTGGCAGAAGCTGGCAGCCCAGGCACCCTGACGCCATGTCTCACACCACCGCTGGGAAAGTGCTGACAGACAGACAGCAGGGATGTGAAGGAGGAGGAGTAGGAGGAGGAGAAAGAGCAAGAGAGACAGAGACGGGAGAGAAAGGCAGGGTGCAACTGCTATGAAACATCTGGTACGCGCAGGTTTACTACCCTCATCTACTCAAGACAATAGCCCAAACATACAGCCTGCTCCAACCTGCGCAGGTGGCCCCATAGCAAAATTCAAATACTACCAGACAGTATGTAATATTCAACAACCAGAGAGAAGAAAGGCATGCACATGAGTATTATACTAAAAAAATAAAGGAATTAAAAAGAGTTTATAAAAACAGACTTCCTTTCAGACCCATCAAGTCTAAATCAGGATTCTTGTTGGTTTATTGTGAGCAGCAGAAGCACAATTGTCAGGCTTCCACAGTTGAATCCAAAGGTAACATGCATGTGGGAACCCTGCAAGTGGAGGGGGTAATGAATAAATACAGAAACAGATACATGAATAAGTCAGAGTAGCCCAGCTTCATTTCTCCTGGTTGTGCGCCCGCTGTACACGCTGACATGAGGTCGATAAAGCAGCCAAGGGAGGGAAGACAATGGAAACAGAATATACAGCAAGTATGCCATGCTACATTTCCTTGAGAAAACTGCTGGTTTTATTTACTCTTGATTTCTCATCTGTAATGCAAATCTCTCCTCACTTGGAGAGAGATTTTTGTTTTTAGTTTTAAGGAAAAATTGGACTAAATAAAATTTATATTTGCAGTTTGAGTGGTAATTCTCAAGAGAGGACACTTTCATTTTGTGTATTCATTTCACCTGATTGGCACTGATATAACAGCACAATCACTTTGATCTTTACACGTGGAAAAGCTGAACATATCTCAAGCCACATCTGAGCCTAACAGCTGAAACACTGCTGACCATCTTTCTGTCCATCCTGTGTTATGACAGCAAGTTAACAGAGAGAAAACACTCTTCTGTGTGGAAACAATGAATGCCTTGCTGCTAGCCAACGCCCAATCAACTACTAAATTGCTGCGACTATGTCGCCATGGCAAAGGCATGTAAACAAGACCTTTTTTTTTTTCCTTCCTTTTTTAAGGCGGAAAGCTCCTCTAAAAAGCTATAAAACCTCCAAGCTCATTAATTAGTGCTTCAGGGGAGAGCCATTTCCAGTAATTTCACACTGTCTCTGACCCCTTACTGGCATAAGGCAATGACACGGTTGTTCAATGAAGCCAGAGGACAAAATGTCAATTGCAAGAAACATACAGTAGCTAACTCAGCATCAGTGTCTTTCTCCATTGGCCAGATTAAGTAAAGCTCTCCTGTTAACAAATGAGCCAATGATGCTTCCCAAAAAGGGGCCACAAAGTTATGTGAGAATTTTTTTAATCTTCGTAAATGTAAGCACCTGCCTGCTGCTACCCTACCAGCCTGTTATCACCCACAGCCTGTAACAAACAGTAACAAAGGTACTTCAAACTCATGCCAGCTCTTCTACATTTTGACTTAAAATAAAATTTTGCCTCCATGACGAGGATATTAGCATGCTCTAATATGACCAGACAGGAAAAGATGACCCTTTTATGAAGTATGTTTGCTGATTTTGTTACAAACACCTCCCTCTCATTACTTTAACGTCTCTTTTCTAGAAGGGAGAATTTACATATACAATTAATTGCCGTGGATGACTGAGAAACTGTTAAAGCGTCTTTTGTGTTTGTTTTGGCAAAGGCTAATAATGGGTATGAAGAAGTTTGTCTTCCAGAGGTTGCAGGTTGGAAGGCAGACGTCAGCAGGTGTAACTTACAAAATCCACGGTGGCTGCCAAGTAATTATCCAGACTCTCAGTCAGCACTTTTCAATCAACCCTTGTTATCTATAGCCAAGATAAACAAACGCTAAGATAGGCTTTGTTTTGCCCTCGAGTAAGACGCTAAAATCTTAAAATTTCCCTGCCATTAAAAAAAAGAAAAGAAATTATGAAAAATGACTCCATAGGTTGATGGTGTAAAAAGCTTATTTAACCGGAGCTACATTACAACACGACGGCGGCAGTAGTAATTATGACGGGAGCAGACGAGGAAGTGAGGTGGCGTAATTACAGAGCCATAAAGCCTGCATAGGTAGGATGCTGCAGAGGATGAATAGTTTGAAAAATCACTGAGCTGACCTCCATTTGCACTCCTTTTTCCAACCAAAAAGTCATAATCTTTTCCCCCAAGATGAAATTCATCAATCAGTGTGTAAATAATCCTAACAATCTGTAGCGCAGACACCACAATAAGAGCTTTGGATACATTCTGATATCCAGGAAACGTCCATATGCGTTCTATTGCGATAACGATTATTGGGTTAGTTCTGTGGTTTGGCTGCACTTGAGTCTGTAGTTGGTCTATGCTTATTCAGCAGGACGAATGCAGATCTATAGAGTGCCAAGAAAACCAATTGTCTGTTAAGACAGAGACTGCTACCATTAATCAGATTAAGGTGGAGTGTCTGATAATGAATTCTGGAAATGAGAAGGTCAGAAACTTTCTGGCATTGGTATGCAAAATCATTTTAGTGAAAAATGTGACACTTTATACAAGTTCCATGCAACTCTGCAGTGAAAAACTTGAACTGAGTCAAAAAAAAAAAAAAAAAAAAAAAAAAAAAAAAAGGAGAATCTCCCAACGTAATCCTTCTGGAAGTTAATTTCTGGATGAAGCATTACGCAAGGATCAAACGGTTAAATACCACATGGCACATCTGATGTGCTCTTTTAGATTAAAGTACAGTTACAGTAGGCAAGTTGCTGCAACCAAGTGGGTGTGACGGTGCTGCCGCCAGCTCTGATGATGTGAGGATGAGACAGCACAGATACACTCACATGTATACAGAGGCCCTGTATTTTTCACATCCATCGGACAAATCCAATTTGTTAAGACCCTTCTACGACTCACTTACGAAGCTGCGGTCAATGGAAATCACATTTCCATGATTGGACATCCCATTATCCTGTTCGTCCAGACCCACATTGGGGGATAAAGCAAGGCTGAGACGGATACCCACGACAGACCGGAGCTGCGGCTCCAGCGAGTCCGTCGCCTTTCAAAGGGTAAAAGCCTGACATATTAGTCATAAGTGTTCTTTAAATTCATTATCATCTTAACACGCCAGCGGCACAAGTGTCAGGGGGAGGGGAAGCCCTCTTAAATGAGGTTAGTGGATCCATTTAAAGCTTCACAGTTGCTGCGCTGTCCGCCGTGTCACGCGTAAATCTCACGACATGAAAAACATCCCTTTCTTTAATGAGGTTGCACAAGCTCCTATAATGCAGCTGGGGACTTTCTGGGTTTAATCAATGAACAGGCTCTGCCTTAAATCAATAATCTGTCTGATTTCTAAATATCACAATCAGTTTACGTACATACTGAGCAATCACAAAATTCCACGGTGGCAATTAAAACAAAAAACAAAACACACACACGAGAAAAATTATAATTCCATCTCAGTTTAGTTTTTGTTCCTAACCCCATCGACTATACGCCACCAGTGGCGGTGTATGACATCATTGTAGCCTTGCACGTCTTTGTTTGCATGTATGAAAATGGAGACGTGATTATTCACTTGTATCCAGAGCAGTTCGCACTTTATGACAAACCAAAAATCCTGCACAGAAATCATCTTCATTTTGAAAATAACTCTTTAATATTTTTGTTAATTTAACACATAAACTTGCTCAATGTAAAGAATAAACACCCCCAACCATTATGAAAGCATTTGAGATGTATGCCTAAAACATACTCCAGGGGGATTATTGATACCAGCTACTTCTTAAAAATAAAAATGGCACAACTCAAAAAACTCCTGCTTTCCTTCCAGATCTGACAAAAATAAAACACTAGTCATGTGAATGATGAGGACCCAGGGAGGCTTTATAGATGCACTGCACTGCATGTTTTTACCACTGCCAAAGTGTCTTTGAGGCAACATATGCTACTTCTTTCTTTAATCTAACTCGAGTTGTTCAAAAACACTTCATAAGTGTTTTGAAACAATCTTTAGATCAGCTGAACACCATAAAGACGGCAAATTTATCTTTTCTATTATGAGCGAGCTGCTACAGTATAGGATGAAACAGGCAGCAGTGACTCAGGTGATTCAGTCATTCGATATCAACTCAAGACAGACACACCGAGACTTGGCAGGAGCAGGATAACGCAAACTAACAAACCAGTTAACGCCGTGAAAGCTCATCAGCTTCCATTAGACATCCCAAAGCAAAAACCATGCATATATATTTTTGAAATGCGGCTCTTTGTTTGTCTAAAAGTGAGCCTTTAACAGCAAAATTATCCTGAAGCCACTTCTGATAAAAATACTAAACACGCCTGAGGTGCTATTAGTATATTAAAGCTACATCCATCTGCCATTAAACACAATCTGAGAGGCAAAAACAAAAACAAGAAAACAAAGACTAGTTTAATGTTTTTCTTCATGTGGTGACTAAAGTACTTTTTTTGAAGACACAATAAAAGCCTGAGTAAAAATATATGACTTACAACAATAAAAAAAAAAATTCTGGGTAATTATCTGTTAATTTTGTAAAAGAGCATAACAACCGACTGCATGCAAGTCATAGCTACAAGTCAGAGGTGACTGACCTCTTTCTCATGATACTGTAATGCAGCTCATCCTCCTGTTTGATGTGAGCATGATCCCCACTGGCCCGGTCACTGCCTTCACTGTCGTCACTGCTGAAAATGGAGGCCAGCTCCTTCTTGGGCACCCGGTTAGGTGGCAGGGGGATGGTGCGCTTCTCTGCCAAGCGCCCGCGGTTCTGCAAAACACAGAAAAGGCAAGACTTTAAAAACAGGATTCAGTAATTCCAGACAGACAAAGTACTAAAATGTGAGTTATTTAAAGCTGCCACTCTTTGAGATGAAAACACAAGTAGATACTCAAAGTAGAAAATCAAAGTCAAAAAATAAATAAATAAAAAAACCAGACCTGAACACCAGATTTCTTTCAGTTTGCCATCCATGGGTTTCTATCTGCAAGTCTGGCTGTATATAAAAAAGAATTGGCAGAAATTTTGGAAAGTCTGATTGTCAGACTGCACAGGAAATGATAGACTAAAAATCAGCCGAAACTGAGTTACTGCAGTAATCAGAACGCACAGAACGAGCTGTAGTGCCGCTAATCAGAGCCTTTCTGGCTGTTGCCCTAAAATCACCGCAGAGAGTGCGCGATTAGCACACAGAGGTAAAGGCTTCCCACTTGGAATAGGCGTTATCAATGAAAATCCAACTCTCTGTTATATCTCAGATTCTGCAAAGGACATTACATAATGTTAGCCTCTGTGGGCAACGTGCAAGAAAAACCCCTTCCCTGCTCTTTGGCACAAATCTGCAAGATTAGGCTTTGAAAAAACGACATGAAAAGAAACCCAATAAATGCTGGGAACACCTGCTTTGGTCAGATGAGACCAAGATAAATGCGTTCGGCTCAGACGGGGTTCAGCCTGCGAGGAGTGCCACGGTAAAGCACGGAGGTGGGAGTGTGATGATACGGGGTTGCATGAGTGAAAAGCATGTTGGGGAGATGACATTTACAGATATCAGTGAGCCAGATGTAACGTGCGTGCGCGCGTGTGTGTGTGTGTGTGTGTGTGTCCTAAAGCCTATCCCAGCTGTCATATGTTGAAAGGTGGGGTATATAATATAATAAAAGATAAAGGTTACATGTTGCCTATTACATGAGTTTTTATTTCAAAAGCAAATCTATGGGAAGAAAATAACTGTCGGTGAACCGTGTATTTATTTTGTTCCAAAACTTCCTGGAGTTAGCAGAGCAAAGTAGGGATTAAGACAAGAGTATGGCCGTAGGGATATCGGGAAGTGAAGCTGGGCGACCTTTAATGTGACCTGAAGAGGTCACTGCAGATTAACACGACCCTATCACAGAGCAATGGGAGAAGGGTGAGAAAGAGGAGGGGAGGAATAACCTAGATAGGAGGATTGAGAAATGCATAGAGTAAAAGAGACTGAGTCAGGGAAGAAAATTGGAGAACGAGCAAGGGAACGATAGGGCAGAGAAGAAAAGTTAACAAGGAAGAGAGGAAGAGCAGATGTGGGTTTTGCACAGGAGAGAAAAAGGTGAGAGAAAACACAGAAATAAAAGAGAATGCAGTGAGTCAAAACATGAAAGGGAGAAAGCTCCACAGAGGGAAGGTCTGTCCAGTGTGGGAGAATGGACTTGGATGTGAAACTATATTCCCCTCTCTCTCTCTTACTCTCTGTGTGTGCCTACATCTCTGCTCTTACTCCTTCAAGCCCTCCAGCTATCCCTTCCACGGCATGCAACCCCACACTCCACCACTCCTCCCTATATTTCCCTTCTTCCCTCACTCCATCCATCCCAGGAGGTGCTGTAGCATGAGTGGCAGGCGGGGGCAGAAGGAGGGATTTGGGGGCTCCTAGCCAAAAGGCAAACAGGTGCAGCCCCTCTGGAGTCTCTCAAATGGCACACATTAAAAAGAGTTGGGAGGGGACAGAGAAAGATGAAAACATCCCCCAGGATGAGCAGGCCACAGATTTCTGAAAATTTCTCGCCTTTCTGCTTTTCTGTGTCTTGCTTAAAAAAATAATAATAAAAAAGAAGATTTTTCATCTGTTTCCTGTCCTGTCAGACCTTTCTACAAGTTGTGCACCATTATTTCAGGACAGTTGATCACTTTCTGGTACTTCTGCTTCTTCTAGTCCAGGTCCAAGTCAAAGAAATGAATGCTGGAGCTCTAATACAGAATCAAGAGGAGTGGAGGGGCCAAGAGTGAACCCCTCCCCCAAAAAGGAATAAAAATAAATAAATCACTCCTTTATGGATCCAACCACATCCATCTGTCTCTCTTACACACAAACATCTGGCAAATACAAATTCTCCACCTCCAGGTCTATTTATTGCTGTCTTCACATTGTCAGGGAAAACACATGTGCACTACACCCGCACCGTGACACACATAAACGCATGCATGCTCTCACAGTCAGGCACACCTGTTAATATTCCTTAGAATTCCCCTCCAAAGCGGGGGATTTTACTCGGAGCAAGCCAGCAATAGAGTGTACACAAGAATAGTTTGTCTAAGAGCAGTCGTGACTGTGACTGTGTGTGTGTGCGTGTGTGCGTGACAACCACCCACATGGCCGTGACATACCCAGCCTGACAGCCCCCCTCCCTTCCTCCCTCTTCTCTCCTCCCGGAAAGCCCCAATCCTTTCTTTAGTGGCACTGACGCAGAACTGGGGGTGAGCTCCCACTGCTTCCGGCAACACTTCCGCAGGACGGGGGAGGGCTCTCTGAAACAAAACATGAAGCCAAACACACCCCTGGCAGCCCACGTAGGAGCGCTCAAAGGAAGGGCGCCTGAGCGCTCATGCTCGTACATGCACGCACAAACATGCATGTGTGCAGAGCTGAGGCAACCTTACTGTGTGTGGTCAACCTCCTTTCAGCCATGGAAAAAAGTCTCTCATAAAAGTCCCACTAAAAGCACCTCTATGAATATCACCTCCCACGCTTTCTGTCTAACAGTCAGCCAGCCAAGAAATATATCTGGGCTTCACATTTACACACACACACACACACACACACACACACACACACCGATGAACTGATTGCACAATATAGACAATTACAATTATAATGACTACAAACATCCAGAAACACACAGACACTCTGCCAATCACTCACAATATGCAGTGAAGCCGGCACTAACTGAACCTGAACTGAAATTTCTCAGTGATTCAGACAGATCGCTGCATGTTTGATACTTTGGGGGCAAACAGCAGTGCAGGTGTTCATTATGCTATTACAGGTCAGAGATAATAAGAGATGAAGTTTGATGCAAGAGCATCCTTCAGAATCTACTATATATGGTATTCACTTATTGAAGCCTGCATAACACAAAAGCACTCACTTCCATTCATTGAAGGAATTATAAATATTTGGCATTAATCAATATCTTCTGGTTTAACTTAATGTACACAAATCATTTCAAGGTTAAAATATAAAATTTTTATTCTCAGAGATTTTTCAAAATAGAAAACACAACAAGTTTTTCTAGCCCTTCATACATGTTAAATTAAGTTAGCGCTGTTTATTTAACTAAGGATTAAATCAAGCTTTTGTGATTGTAACACATTTTTAAATGAAGTAACTAGTTAGTTAATAGTTTACATTTATTGAATCTCTTCGGTTAACCCTGCTAGGATTACATCATAAAAGCTGTAAGATGACTGGGGGAGTCCCGCATATTTAAGGCATCGGGGTAACTTAAATATCTAGGTTAAGTACGATTACAATCATTTACAGTCCAGTTTTTTTCAACAAATGATTGATATATAGAAAAATAATTTATTATTCCATTACATATTAATTTAAAGGTGGCCACAACTGCTTTAGCCAGTGAAACAACATGTTACCTTTGCATTACATATTGTAATAACGATGTATTAGCTTTAAAAACAAATTTTCGTGAGACGTTAAAAGTTTTAGTGTCTTTAGGTTTTATTTTTAACTATTTCGGTCTTCTTTGTTCACTCGGTTTGTGACGTCATCCACTGGTTTCTGAAGTCCCATTTTAAAGCCTAACATGTAGCATTATCGTCATCGAGATATTAGTGTTTTGAAACCGGATGCGACCGCAGGTGATGGTTCTGTCTGTGAAACGGCACACTCATGCACCATCAACTAGCCAATGACCATATCCTGGATAATTCCTCTTTTTGACCCCTAGAATGACCAAAATGCTTTTTTGTTTGTTTGTTTGTTTTAATTGAGTGCAACCCGAAATGAGTGACTGAGGTCATACACTCAGCAGGAAAGTATTTACTGGCGTGGCATAGACTTCTATGCGTGGAAGTCTTGCAACCACAGCTTCGCCCCCCTAGTGGTGTTTACAAAGAATGCAGGTTCAAGGCATTTCTGCATTATCTTTACTTTTCACACCAACACGCCCATCTGTAACACTCTCAACGGATTCATTGTAAGTGATTATCTTAATTCTATGAATGCTAACACAATTTCCATGGCAAAATTTGAAAGACATGAATAGCACCAACTGCCACTTAAGCCCACTTGCAATCCTTTCGGCCAATACTGTGTAGGCTTCAAGTTTGGATCCACAGCCTGAATGCTTTTCTGCAAACACTGGGACTACAATTTTACTACCTGGTAACATTTACATATGGCTTGCAACATGGAACAAGTCTGAACTGCATGCATTATGTAGTTTCGCTGATGGGTAGGCACACGCACAAAGCCACCGATACAACAACCAGAGACAAAAGTCTAGAAGACCCGTACTGTTTAGTTTCTTTTTTCCTTTACTACATATAGAGATTTTAATGAAAGAGGCTTTCCACATTCAGGACCAAAAGGAATATAAGGACAGGGTTCACAGAGAGACAAATATGAGAGAAATGGGCAATGTGAATTGCACTGGAGAAGAAGAAGATGGGCACTCTCAGAAAAACTTCTGATCCTCCTCAAAATATGCCAAATGTAGAGCACATAGTTTCTCTGTTACTGTTGGGGGCTTGTCCGAAGTCGTGAGGAGCATTAACCTAAGAGTGACCTACGTCTAATAACATAACGCCGTCACTTTAAAAGCCTGATGAAGCCAGCACTGACTTCCTGTGTCTCATATGGTCTTTAGTGTGGTGGGAAGAGATTTACTGAAGTACTGAAATATATGCTACTGGGCTCACTAAAATGATTTAAAATTTAATGAAGAGGCAGGAAATCAACTCATATTTTAACATATAGGAATAATACATTTTTAATATTTCAGTGAGTAATGCTGTTGCATTTGCAGCCATAAACGCTCATAAATTCATGGCCAGTGCATGGCTTAAAAGCAACAAAAAGCCGTCTTGGTGAAAAACAACGCAGGCTAACATCCACAGCTAAAGCACAGCTTGGCCAGAAAAAGCATTCAAATTAAAGCAGAAATTATAAGGCAATCTAATGTTTTCTCTCTAAATTCATTTTAGACTTTTAAATAAGCACTTGGTGGAAAAAGAGGACTAATAAGTATGTTTTTTTCCCCCTTTTTTTCCTCCCCTTTCTCCTTGCGTTATTTCCTGAAAGGTGCAGTGCCCCGCCGCTGGCTCCAACCAGCATTAGCAAGCACACACACACACGCGCACAGAGCAGAAGCCGCCCGTGACATTCCTGCAGCTGCGGCGCTCTCTCTCCCTCGCACGCGCCCCCCCAGCGATCTCCCTGGGGGACGAATGCCTAATGAGTCACGCGCCTGTCTGCCGTTACCTCGCAGCATGTGTGTGTGTGTGTGTGTGTGGAGGCGGGATGGCGGGCCGACTTGGCGCGAGCACTAGGGGAAAGGGGGAGGGGGAATGAAGAGACGACAGCGAGGGGGAGTGGGGGGGGGGGGGGGTGAGCATGAGGATGGTGGGTTTGGCGGGGGGGCGCGAAGCGGTCATTACCGCGCTAGCATAAGAGCTCTGAAACAAGGCCAAAACAAACAATTTGTCTGTTGTGTGTTTACGCGAGACTGAAAAACTATTCGTCACAAAATGCAAAATCTACTTTGTTTAGTCTCATCTCCTCGATTCCAGTGGACGGTACGGCCGTTATGACATTTTCACAGGTGTACCTTTGAAAAAGGTGATTAACTACAAATTTGTCAGCTTTGGTCAACCTGAGGTCGCTCAGTGTGCAAACACGACCAGCATAACCTAGCTACTGTGAATAATCAGATTAAGGTAATGGTTTGATTAAAGTGTTTACATGGTTCACAGTTAATCTGATTTCCCCCACTAACCTAATAATAAAGTTTATATGATTTGTTTGCTAGTCAGGATAAAGTCTGTAAGAATTTCTACTGATCTGTAAAATCTCTTAATGGAGCCACAAGTCATCAAAAAACAGAGTTGGTGGAGTTGCTTTTGCTTTGGTGAATTCACGGAAAACATTCATTGCCAGGCTCTGTTACTTTTCGTTATGTTCGTTCCATGAAAGATATTTAATTGTCGTCCCCACATTATTTCGGTGTTTTTTCGTTCTTCAACACACCCCATACGTTTGTAGAAGAAAAAAAACATTTCGTACTTCGTGACCTTTCAGCAAGTTTAGAAACAAAACTGAAAGAAATCAGACAAAGGCACAGTATACTGTGCAGAGACAATGACAAAATCTCTATTTGCCTCGTGGGGTTATAATTGTATGACTAGTGTGAGCTTCACATTAAGTAACTTAACAGACAGCAATTTTTTTTTTAAATGACAGCTGAAACTCACAGCTTTACACAAGTGGAGTAAAACATAGTTATGCTTCAACACAAGTGCACAAAAGCAACACAGTTTCATCACTTTTATTTTATATACATATATTTTACTAGTAACAGTTACAGTAACTTGTTACTGCTCTTCTGTTAAAAGATAAGACTTAGCTACATGTTCCTGAGAACTATACTAACATTTAGCATGTTTGTCGGCCTAACCATTACCCTATTTTTTAAAGCAAATCCTATCAATACTTCAAAATTTTATTTGTAGATGAAGCTCCTATCCAGTCTGTTCAGGTTAGAGTCTAAAGTGCTCGTTTTATTTTTTCCCGTCTATTCACGGCTACAATTGTGGATGCTAACGAAGTTTCAAATAATGATGTCAGTATACGCATTAGTGATCACTGGTAGCAACAAGCTCGGTTTCAGATAGTTTTTTTCCCCCCTTTCTAATTTTGTCTCTGTATGATGTCAGAGAGTGGGGATAATAACGATGCGTTTCACCTCGTGCGCACAGCTTTTTGTCGTGAGTAGTGAAGCCCTACGCGGCTCCTGTTCAGACGTTTACGAAGAGTAGCCAACCAAAAGAAGGCTAGCTTCAAGGGAAGGCGCAAGGAAGCTAAAACTGTTTGGTTTCAGAGCGCGGATTAACTGAGGCACAGAATCAAGGAAAAGTTGCAACTGATGCAAATGAGTATCACAGGTTCCATTTGAAATTTGTAGATGGTTTTAGACCCGATTTCCATCGCACCAAAATAACATCAAATAATACCAAATAACAAACATACATACATACATAACACAGCAGCATCGGGCTTGCAGGCAGAACAAGAGCAATGATCTAAAAGCAAGTATGGAGAGCACGAGTAAATATGGGATTTGAGTTTTCCAACATATTCTGGTATAGTGTTAGAGATGGTTCACTAAAGATTTTGTTGTTACATCATCTTCCAAGCTTTTGGAATAATTTTGGTAAGAACATGCTTGTGCTGACAGAGGTATTAGCATGGGGTTTCTTTAAAGGTCAATATTTTGGTTAATAATAAATAAATAAATAAATAAATATTGTTTGAGTGGCTCCTCGTGGTGTTCACTCCTTCACACATATTGTACTGAAAATGTGTGATAATAGCAAAAAGAACTATCAATCTCCAATGAGCTCATGCACAAAAGCACCAACTCCTTATGAGTTCAAATGCACTTTGAAAAATAGATCTGATTGTGGATGGCAGTGTGTGCGAGTGTGTGTCTGTGGTGTATGTGCAGTCTTTAGGCAACACTTGGTTGTTCAAGGCCATGTGAGAGAAAGAGGAAAAAAAAAGAAGTGAGAAAGCACTGTAGGACAGACAGGCATGCGACCAAGACCCACGCCTTCCCGACACACACACAGAGATATATTTACACACAAGCACACATGCTCTCCTGCACACTCGGCCCCCACGCGCTGAGCCAAGCGGGCAGTTGCAGCCCAGTGGAGCGGCACAAGGCAAAAGGGGAGGGGGTGGATGGGTTGGGGGAATAGTGGAGGAGGGGCTGAGGTGCACAGAGGGCGAGAGGCGGCGAGGTGGAGGGGAGGCTGCAGGCTCGGCGCTGGGAGGTCAGTGCCGGTGCAGCCAGGCGTGCAAGCGTGCCTCTCACGCCCCCCCGCCCGCCTTTCTTTCCTCCTTCCTCACTTATTCTCTCTCTCTCTCTCTGCCTTTCCATCGCCCTCTCTCTCTCCAACTCTTTCTATGTGTTTGTGTACGCCGACTGAGGTCGCCACAGGGGAGCTTTACAGACAGGTAACGACCGTGGCTTTCCTTCCCCTGACAAATATGGGGGGGAAGAAGAGGGGAGAATATAAATAAAATTGAATTGAATTGAATTGTTACATCTGTAACATTAAAAAATACATATACATTCTATGCGTTTACATTAAGTATACAGCTAACAACCAAATTCATTATTAAAGTCAATATTAATAACCAGAAACTCATTAGACCATCACAAACTGGTGAATGTTCTTTCTTTGGTTGAATACAGGTAAGAGTTCTTTTCAATGTATTGAAAGACGTATGATAGCAACACAATAGTGTCTACAAAGGTCTGATGTGGCAGATCAGGCCTACAATTATCAGAGGAAATCGCACGTCAGAACGCAAGCACAAACACTTTACTCCACACACACACAGATATCGAGGAGGAGGGTTTTTCAAGAAATATCACCATTGTCTTCACTGTGACAAACCACATTTGGTTGACAGACAGCTGTTCCAACTTATTTTAGGGGCATCTTAACAGTGTCCGCACCCACCACAGTGCAGCACAGAGCTCGTTCACACAAACTGCCAGACACATTCAGCTCTCAGTCTTTGGCATCTCTGCTGAACAGGACACTAACGGAAGCTAATGGGTAATTTGCTAAATTAAACAGTTTATTTTAACTGAATTATTCATAGATGGAAAGACAACAAGAGCCACAAAAATGGTTTTAAGTGTGTGTGTATATGACTAGGATTGCATTTCTGTATGTCATACCCACATTACGGTTTTAATGTCTGTCTATCAGTAAGACTGATGCACATATTGGAGGCTCCATATCTAATTGGTCGCAGAGACACAGAGAGAGACGCGCACCAAAGTTATGCACTTGGCACAACTGCAGTTTCTGCACACTTCTGAGCTGATGACCTATTCCATTGTTACCATAGCAACGTAGCATCAGCAACATGCATGCGTGCGTGTGCACAAACACAGAACACGTCACGCAGTGGATACGGTCTAGCCATCACACAAACACATCGTCCTCCTATATTTCACTCAACATGGAGCACTTTAATTATTTAATTATCTTCTCCATTCTTACCCAACTGAAAATGGGTGTTATGAACATAATGAGAAAGAAGTTATACGGAAAAAAGTGTGTGTGTGTGTGTACGTGCTTGTACAGATATGCACGGCTGCGTGTTTAATTCCACTTTGCAAGAGAAGCCCTTGATTGGAGGAGGTCTTTACGAGCCGGAGGAGGGGAGTGTAATTTCCTCCCGGCCTCCGCCAGTTCCGCTGAAATAACAGAGCAGAGGAAGCCCAGCTCTCCCGGGAAGAGACACACACACACACACACACACGAACCCAAGCACACTCGTATGTGCACACACAGCAAGCTGACAAGTCAGCCGGTATCAGGCAAAGAGAAACACAAATACAAACCAACACAAACATACGCAAAGACAAAAAGACAAATACACAGAGCTAAGATAAAGTATTATAGGCACTCAATAAGCAGCATCTGAAAACCTCAATGAATAACCGTAACAAAAGCAAACGCTAATATGAAAGAGGAATCCTTTAAGCAACTTGCCGTTATTACATAATAGAAAAGTAAGACACCTCGACAGCGAGTCGTAAAGGAATTAATTTCATACACCAACATTAAGAACATATTTAATCCATAAACTTTCCAGTGTAACGGACCAATTTGTGTCATGGTGTTATTAAAACAGCTCGTGCCCAGGCAGACGCAGCAAATTACCTTCCCTGATTTCTGTGCAGGCAGGTGAGACGTCTTCCCACCAGCTGCTGCACTTTTTTATGATGGCTTGCCTCATGCCTATAGCGAAACAAGATCACTCAAAGTTCAGCCGTCAAACTTTCAAAACAAATGTCGGCATGAGGTAATTTGTGTCAGTAGGCAGGCATATAGTGCGCGCGTGTGTGTGTAAAAGTGCGAGAGAGCGAGAGCTCATCAGTGAGGGAGTGCTGGCTGCCATGCCCTGAGGGGAGTCAGTGGGGAGAAAGGGAGACGCCAGTACAGGCCATACAAGTCCCGCTGCCTTCCCTCCTCCGCCTAACCCTCACTGCTCCACATAGAACTGCCAACATACTCAGCCTGTGTGTCTATGTGTGTGTGTGTGTGTGTCTGTGCGTGTGTCATAGAAGTATTCACTTGGTGGGTTTGACTTTAGGCTTCACCACCAACCCAAGGAAAGGGGGAAGAGGCAGAAAAGGCTACAACAACAACCTTAAGGCTCTCATATCTCTGCTTACGTCAATAACAAAGTTTTCTCCGTCACAGCTGTAATTGAAGTGGAACTGTACAAGCCATAGCAAGCCAAGAGCCAATGATATCAGTAATGAGCCTCAGCGCAAGCAAACGCTCAGATTTTCAAATCCTTCAATAAAAAATAAGACGTGTATTTTTCCTGCCCCCAACCTCCCTCAGGTAATTTGTTTTGGCTGAACTCAATGTGTCAGGGTGCAGGTCTTCATTCTTGGCTGTAAAAAATGTCACCAGTTTACCTGTATCACTCAGACACCTCCAGCTTATCAAACCCGCCTTTGCCTTGCGTGCCTCGCACACAATAATCAGCAGTAGCCACGCTCAGTAGCTCGCTAAGCCTCTTACACCCTTCCCTCAAGATTAGAGCTTGGGAGCGACAACAGATGCGCTCCGCGGTGATAAAAAAAAAAAAAAAAAAAAAAGAAAGAAAGAGAAAACAGACACACACGCAAAGACACACACTCACGCTGAAAACCCTCTGCACCTGTGTGAACAGATTTGGCGGCAGCGAGCCCGCAGTGTGCTTGCTCAAAGCTGACACACACACAGAGCGGTGATGCTATAATCGTGACACACCTGCAAGGCCTCAAGGTTTGGCACCGTGCCCCTGGCCGAGCCCTGAGGGAGGCACTAGGCAAACAAAAGTTCAACAGCCAGGTGAGGAAACTGACTCGGCGAGACAGAAGAACCTGACCACTGATACCCAACGTCAGGCATTAGACCTGGACAGCTCAATGCCTCCGAATAAAAGGCTGTTTGATACGCCACATCTGTGAAAGGCTGAAAGTGGATTTGATATTCATGCTGAGGAAAATTACCATCAAAGCTGACATGTGTGCCTGTAGGGTCTCTTCCATCAAGGTTACAAAGACTGCTTCACAATATACTCTTACAGACTACCCCCACTGGTAGAATAAAAGCTGACAACAAAAATACCAATAAATGCTGGTATGTCTTTTCCAGCTCTGACCCACGCCAAACTCAACTATAGGCTAAGAGGAAAAAATATATAATAAACAAAAAGGACTACAGACTCCAAGCCCTTAAACAAGATTTTGCGATTTAAGAAATACAGAAATAAACTGATGTGCCAGCCGAGAAAGAGCAAACAGTCATCTTTGATTTAACTGAGCAGAAAAACAAACAATTATATTGCCTATCTGCAAAAGAAAATGACAAAACCTTTGACACAAATGTTTTTTATACCACGACTGTGCTCTTTGACCAGTTATAACCTTCACCACCAATGAGATAATTCTTCACCACTACAGTAACCCTACACACTAAAAAAAAGAAGTTACCTTTAAGACAAATAAGCTATACCTCAGCAAGTAGTGTTCCCATACCTGACATAAAACATACAGAAAGCCACAGCAGCCACCAGTATGTATGTATGTGTATATATATATATATATATATATATATAAATAAAAGAAATATTCTTACCACTGGGGATGAAATTCGACAACCAGGGCAATCGCAGATGGGTGGATGCACCTGTAAGATTCCTTTGGACATAAGAGTCTTGAGACTTTTTCCTGGAAACAAACAAGAGAGACACTTTCAGAGAACACCTATCATATCCTCCATCAACTAAACTCATCTCCTGTAGCATGGGAGAAGCTCCCCACTAACATGGCATCTGTCTTCAGCTCTTCACCTCAGAATTTTAAAAACAAATAATGTTAAATAACAAAAATAAATAATAATAACCAGATAATTAACACAACACAGACCTGAAAGAGTCGGTACCTGCAAAGATTTGCCTATTCTCTGTTTAATTTTATCACTGTGTCCAGCTGTAGCCACTGTTCAGGGCTGCGAGCCAGCCAGGAGCTTACTGACATCTGTCTATAGGAATCGCTATATTAAACTATAAGACTATCATTTTTGACCTGTGGGCGACCCCCCCACACCCCCACCCACCCACACACTTCTTAATGCGTGTCAGTTTTGCCTGAGTAGCCCTGCATGCGCGTGACTGTGAGGCGAAAGGGCGCGCACCAAGCGTAGTTACTGCATAAGAATACTTTGCTGTAAATGCCAAGCTAAAAATCACTGGCAACGGTTTCTTGTTTTTTTTTTTTTTGTTATTTTGTTCTCCTTGGGGGGTTTTTTAATGAAAAAAAAAACATTCAAAATGAGTCAACAGCTTTAATGAGAAACACTGGATACAAATAAGTCGCATTAAACGAACTGTGATGCTAAATTGACGCAAAATATCGGCTCATAAAGTCTCCTCAAATCTAACATGCAATGCGTAAACGTGAACACCCATGCACAAGTGCAGCTGCACCTAGCGGAATGATTCATCTCATAATGTGGAAGAAAACAATATATCTGAACTGTCACGTATTTCAGTAAACTACGTCTAACTTTTCACCTCGGTCCAGTGCAGCCAACTCCTAGTGCAGCCCCGGCTCGGTGTGTGTGAGAGCAGCCCAAACTCTGTGTCAAAGGCTCGGAGGGTATGTGGAGGATATGCGCCCTTTCTCATCTGTCTCCTTACGCACCGACTGCTGTAACCCTTTCACTCCAAAACTCAGTACCGAACCACAGGATTCAAGTTAGTAGCCACACTATGCGGCGTCTATAAAGCTCCTAATTCACCGTGTCGTGTCCTCCTTTGCCCGTGAACCTTCAGAAAAGTGAAGATACAGTTCTTACCTTTGTGTCTGATACTCCGTTTCCAATCTTTGGCAGTCTCACGTCCACTGACAAACTGGAACTCGTTGGGGGTGAGCCACTCGCCCCTGTATTTAATTGAGGGTCCCTTACTGCCTTGACACAGTTTATTGATATAAAGCAAAGCCTTGTTTTCCCCGCACTCCACCTCAATGCAAGGCTCCCCGTTGTCGAAGAAGGGCTGAAAGTCGGGGATGGAGGAGAACCTCTCTACCATTAAGTCGTCCGTGTGATGGTGGAGGTGCTGGTGATGCAGCGCCGAGTCGTGGAGCCCCAAGTACGCGCGATGATGGGCGAAAATGTGGTCGTAGGGCGGCGGATGCGGGGTCACCACGGGGATAGCGGTGGCATTTAAAGGGGCCAAGTATTCAGAGGGGTTGAACGCAGTCAATGCCATGTCGTCTCCATCCAGCCTCTCCTTCTTGATGGCAGGCATGTTAGTGGGAGCCGAGCGCCGGTAACAAGTGAAAAGCTGCTGCTCGCCCGATCCAACTTGAGCGTCCTCTTCGTCTGCGAGTTGGGCTGACCCAGACTTGGAGACGCGCCGCTTGGTTTTACGCAGTCCCGTGTCGCCGAGAGACAGCGGTCTGATGAAGTTGCCGGATAGATTCCCATTCAGTAGTTTCCAGCTCGCAGCGGCAGCAGCGCTCTCCGCCAGCCTCACAGCTCCTACCTCCCACATTTAATCACACTCGCTCTGTTAATACCTGACATGCTGGGCAGCCCTGAGCCCCTCACACTCTCCTACCTGCTCTAATCAGTATCGGCCACGTTTTACCTCGCACTTCTTAGCGTTTGAGAATTTTAAAAGTGGGAGTTCTTTTTTCTTTCTTTTTTAATATCCACCGAGTAGAGGTAAACCAATCGCCAGTGCAATCTTAAAAAAAAAAAAAAAAAAAAAAAAAGCGATTCTGTTGTGGAAACTTGGGGGAGATGTAACGAGCCCAAATGTTACAGCCAATAATAAGAAGCCGATAAGAGTGCGTGTTTTATTTCAATTAAACCACAGTTATATATGCCATTGATCAGAAACGCATCCCAATATTATTATTAATAATAATAGTAATAATAATAATAAAATATGAGACTTAATAATCCTTAGTGTCTGTGCAAACGTTGGTGCGGTTTAAAGTTTGGTAAGAGTTGTTAGTTTTTAACCCCTGTGTATGTCGCTGAAGTCACGCTGAAGTTCACAGACCCAGACCAAACAAGATTTGCACTCTCCGCCGCTTCTCAACTTGGCCCATTTAAACAGCGGAGGCTAGGCGAGACCCGCACAGAGGGAGGGGGGTACCGCGAGGGACGGCACTTCAGTGCGTACAATGGAGGAACCACCACGAGGAAGTAAACTGTCTCCACCTATTTAACTAACTCTTAAACTTCTTTCAGCTCTTTCCTTCTGTTTACCCAAAAGCTCACAATCGTATAATTATTAAGTGGAACACTGACAAAAAATCGCACTCATACAATTTAACAACTGAAGCAAAATTCAACCCTAAAATATGCCTTTCGTGTCATTTTAAACTTCACTATTAGAGGAACTGCTCCAAATTTTGCTTTGGCCATTGTTTTTAGCCAACAACAACACCAAAAAAAGGCCAGTTTTACTCACATGTTCAACTTGTAATCACTTCATCATCATATAATTTCACAGCTCTAAAGTAGTCCTTTACTATTAACCTAGCCTATACAAAAGAAATGGACTGCTGGACGGACGTCAGAGACCAACAGATCCACACATGGCCACTGCTGTGTTCCGTTTTGGTGTCTAAATTCAACCATCTTATTTGTTATACTTCACCTACTATGACCCCGTTCTGCCCTCTCCCGCCACACCTGCTGCAGTGTCTTTATGTGAGCCACCACTTTCAGCGCTGAACACATTTTCACCTGTTAAGCTCTCTACATGTTCTATTTTTGGTGTTAACCAAGTACAGAAGGTGTTAACCTTGTGTTTCTATTTATTATAATAAAAAACAAAGCAAAACAAGACTGATATCATTTTCAGGTATTGCAAAATTTGGCAGGCCGTACCATTTCAAACAGCAAAATAGTAAGCTGTTAGACGTGTGCTTAATAACTAAGTTAATGGAAAACTTATTTTTTTTGTGTTTTGTCCTTTATATAGCTTCTGTTTTGATGTAGACAGGAAATACAAAGACAGACACTGGTGTGACATGCAATAAAGGTCAAATTATGGACCAAAAATATATTTTTGTGGTCTAACAGACTATTTTGTCCTCAATACAGTCATAAGTAACGGCAGTTTGTTTGAGTAAAAGTGTTAAAATTGAACTAAACTCAATCATCATATAGCAAATTTAAAAAGGAATTGGTCTTATATGTAACCACTGCTGCAGACTTTTGTTTCTTTAACTGGAGTATAACCCAAAACCTGGAACCATACATTCTGAAAGCACTTTCTCTCCACGCTGTCTGCAGGGTAGGCTCCCCTGAGCTCCTGGAGCTTATGAGCAAGACCACATCTGACCCCCATCAGTGAATAACCACCCAGGTGGATCCACCACCACCAACACATGGAATAGCCATTCCAGCAGCAGAGGTGGGGTCTAAAGCGCTGTGTGTCAAGAGCTTATAAATCAGGCCAAACTGCCTCTGACACACACAGGAAAGAGGCACGCCACACCGCAGGCGGAAGCGCTGCACGGGAAGGCCGGAGTCCACAGCCCGGGCCAAAACTGGTATAAAAGCCTCCAGCCACGACCAAGCAGGCAAACACACAGCAGACATGTATAAAAACAGATGCCAGCTACCTCACTGAAGATGATGACAGGCTGTAGATTGACATTTTTCCCTTTGGATATGAGAAGCTGTGATGTCTGAAGGGAAAAGTAATGGAATTAGTGGGTTTGTGGATTAGGAAGAGACCAAAACAGATGTTACATTCACAGCTAAGGAAGAAAAAAGTGACCTGAGATCACTTCTCTGAAAAGCCTCGCCTGAAACAGAAAGAAAAAAAAAAAATCAAATCAAACATTTTTCGACATATCTTTCCACGTGATGGTGAGCTCGCCGAAAAGCAGCACTGACATTAATTATGAACTGCTGACATTTATGGCATATGTTTAAAAAGTCGTTTCTAGGAAGTGGAACGCTGCATTTCAGATTAGAAGCTCTGATACTTTATCAAAGCGGGCCTCACCGCAGCAAAATGTCTCGATGGAAACCTTGTTGATAAGTGCGTTGGTGCTAGAGGCTGCACCGTCGGGAGAGCCCTGATGAAACTAGTCATAAAGGGGACACCCATTACTTACACCCACTGCCCATCCTTGAATGTGACTCATTCAAGGGGTTCCCCAAACTTTAGTGACGACACCTCAACTTTCACATCTTCAAAAAATTGGTTTGGTGTTAAATGAGTAAAACTTTCCATCAGCAACCTGTGCGTCTTACATAAAAAAAAATGTAAAAAAAAACAAAAAAAACAACCTCTTGATTTGATGGGGAAACCTTGCTCAACCTTTCTACCTCCTTTAACCTTTTTACTTCCTTTTTGCAGTTTGCAGTGTGGAAGAGTCTCGTGTACAATAGAAAAGAAAATACCAAAGAAAAACCCACACCTGCTCATACACCTCATAAATTTACAGTGAAACAGAAAATCCCAGCATCAACGTATAATGGCTATATTACAGTAAAATGGTATCTTATTCTAGTTAACAGAGCGTTACCTCTGCTTGTGTTGCTTTTGAGCAAAAAAAAAAAAAAAAACAGAAGAAGAAGTTAATTCTGTTACATTTGAAACCAATTTAGAGCAGAAATAACCCACAGGGCATAAAGTCAGGCAGCTTTGCTGTAATTGTGTAGGAGCTTTAATAAAATGTGTTGTAGATTCTACAAAAAAGTACCTCCCACAAAGATGATATAAACATTAGTTCTTTTGATATAATTAATGTTTTGTTGCCAATTACTTCTTCACTCTGTGACTTTCCGTGTTTCCTGAGATGTCTCTGAGCAGCCTACACAGACGCACACTTGTGCATCTTTCAGCTATGACGTACTCTAGTCAAGCGATCGTGAGTCAAGCCTTGCACTCGCACAGCAAAACACTGGTGGAGATATTAGCATCACCTCATCTTAGAGTTTCTCAGTCTCATGCTAAACACCTGTTCACATGTGAATAAACTGGTGAGCCTGCAGTACAAACGCTTAGATTAAAAATGAGATACCGACTGATTTAACAACCCCAAAATATACATAGAAAGGAAACCAATCGCCCACTAAGGAACAAGAGAGACTTTAACACTACTGAATTTTTCTCTTCAGGTTGGTCACTAAACTTAATACAGACATCACTTCACTGCACTGTTTGTGTATTTTCTTTTGACATTTCATCACTGTAATATTTTTAAATGATAAATTAAACATTCATATTGCTAAATTACACTGTTGCTTTCTGGAAATTCTGTCTATGAGCGCTACATTACGCAGAGGATAAGCGTCTACAGCTGTCTACAAAACTTCAAAAACGCAGTCAGAGATCAGTCCTCCCCCTGTAAACCATAAAGGATGTTTACACAAACTGTTGGGGTCGGCTTATTTGGCCGTGTGGGCTAATGAAGCACAACTTTTGTCAGTCTTCAAAGTGTATTTTACAGCCATTCTCTCTCCGTGTCGTCCGGCGGGAACCCCCCTAGAGCGGCCTCCGCCTCTGCGCCGTTGTTGGCAGCGGCCCGGAGCCGCAGCGCTGCCGGCGGGGGAGAGTGGTAATAAATAACCCGGGGAGAGGAGCGGAGACCGCCGGGCGGTGCACAGTCTGACCTGACAAATACTCACTGGAAAACCATCAGAGAGCGAGAGCCCACCCCTAGCGCTTGGAGCCAGCCTTTCAGACATGAGCTGCAAAATATATAGGCCTGCCCCTACTGGAAAAAACAAGGAGAGGAAGAAGACAGAAACGTCTCCGTCTCTCCCCCCGCATTCACATCCAGACACCGCCGGAGACACGGCGAGAGTAATTAACTATTTAAAGTTCCTTCTGAAAGCATCAAAGTACGCCCTGTCCAAATCCACTATGGCAAAATAGGAGACGATAAACAAGTCAGAGGAAGTTACAGGAAGATTAAACTATTTTAAGTTTTGTTTGACATGGAAATGACCCAGTTAGCCTGAATTTAACCCACAAGTTCACTAATGTTCTGCCTTGTTTGCTAACTGTAACTGGTGAACTTAGGTTCACAATTTCAAAAATGTCCTTGATTAAAAAGGAGCATATTTTAGTGCCTATACCCCAAACCTTCAATGTTATCCCATTAGTTTTTATGATAACGCCTTTGCGTGCGATTGCATTGCAACTGTACTGTTAAGCATTATGGACATGCAACCTACAGACATGCATTTGTGCAGTCCTCTAAAAAAGAAAACGAGCAACAGACTGTATAAAACACTCAGGTAGCTTCCCAGCTGGAAAAATTAAGCCCATGTTGAAGTGTGCTCAACTTGCATTTCATCTGAAAACCACCAGAGAGCAACAGCTGTGGTTTCAAACACACTTCCTGTCCATTAGAAGTTTACTGGAAAACAGCTTCCTGTGTTGACCTCTCAACACTTTCATGTTGAGTTTGAGCTCAGTCAGTCATTTTGAGTCATAGCGAATAAAAAAACAACTCTAAATGAAGGATAATCTGTGATCATGAAACCATATAATCATTAGCCAACGCCTTGCGATTGACAAACCGTTGCTAATAAGCGTGTAACTTTACACAGAGACCCACCCATCTCTACCACATCCATTTTTTTTGGGGCATCCAGAAAAGCTCATCTCAAGGTTTCAAAACGGGACTTCAAAAACAGCAGCTACACCCATCTTTTATAGCGTCTATGCCAACAGCAAAGCCCAATCAGACTGATATGGTTTTCTAGGTTAAATGCTGATTTGTTAAAAATTGTGCCTGAGCAGGAAAGAGAAATAGTGCAATTTACCAAGTACAGACCAAAGATTTTAAAAATAACACAAGCAGCTCAAAAAGTGCCCCAGTGGACACCTTTCATTTGGTTTCACTTCGGCTCTTCTTATGTTATACAACTTTGGTTTTATACACAGCTGACTGCAGGACCAACAACAGAAAAATCAAGAGGACCCCACGGCCCGGTTGTTGACCCCACGACTTTTTACAGAGTGACAGTAGAAAGCTACATCGTGTAGACTCCTGCAAAGCTATGCACCACCCACGCACAACCATTTGTTTACTTTAATAGGTTCCTAAAATCCTAAAAAAAATAATAATAATAATAACAGTAATAATTATCCCATCCAGACGAGCAGTATTTTGAACAATATCAATACACAAACACTAAAAAAAATAACATCCAGCACTGCCAAGAGCATACTCAAGTACCAGGTGGCAATATGACCCTAACTCTACAGAAATGTTGTCCCAGTCACAAGCCTCCTGCAAACAATAACAAGAATCACAGTCTTGCATCATAAAAGATGATAAAGACGCCTACTTTTGATGTTGCAATACAAAAATCTTTGTTTTCCTTGCTCACATGTAAACAGAGAAAATGAATTTCTTAAAGTCAAGTTTCCAAAAGCTCAGTTTTCAGTGACCCAAAGTCATGCAAGTATGTACGAAAGGCCAAAACACATAGATAAACCTACGTTTTCTAAAACACCCGTGTACGTGTGGAAAGGACTGAAGAAATTTCAGAACACCATTTTAAAAATGTTTCTACTTTACTTTTGCTAGTTTTTGTCGAGACCACAGCATCAACAATATACAAGCTGTTAGTCAGCAGCTAAAAACACTAAGGTGAAATTAATACCTTTGCAGACAGATAACTGACCAAAGTTGTGGTGTTAAGCCTTAGTTATTTCATTCTGTAGTTTATGGGGGTTCTCTTGATACATATATCAATCCATCGTCTCCTGTTTATCCAATTCAGGTTTGGGGTGGAACCCATGCCTATTGACCCAGTGCAAGAGGTTGGCTACACCCTAGACAGGTTGCCAGTCTATGGCACGGCTAACACAGTGACAAAAAACATTCACGCTGGCTTGAGTCAGTGTACCCTAATACATGGTTTAAAATCACCAATCAACCTAAAGTGCAGATATCTGACAAACTCCACACAAAAAGGCTCCAACTGGAATCAAACACAGGACCTTCTTGCTGTGTTAACCACCACACTATTATGCTGCCCAGCTAAATTAGTATTAATAGTTATTTAATTGTAGCCTGTAATATCATGCAAGAGCACAAATACCACATGGAGTGGAGTCACTTAGTTCAGATTTCCAGTTGGTGCCATCAACCAATTGGATAGGCCTAACCTAAACATGTGATGTAGCGCTACGCCCCATTTTTGTATACATGGACTGTTTTAGATGGATCAAAGTAGTGACAAATTGGGGACCACAGATTTTTCAATTATTAGAAGCAACTGTTGGACCAGTTGTCACAGCCACAAGGAGGTTTATTCAACGTAAACAAGACTAAACGTCTGACTCATAGGCCATCACCCAACCACGATGCTCTGCCCCTTCCTGCAAGAGGAACCAGCTGTGAGTAGTGCACTGATAATAACACGAGCATTTTAAGTATAGAGAATATGGTATTATAATCAGGATCCTTTAGTGTACACTGACTCATTAGTCTTAGAGATGCATCACTTCAATCAGGAGGAGATCATTTACATATGAGTCAAACAAGGGAATTCCCGTCATCACCCCTAAACAGTTGCGAGCTAAATAAAGATGTTATAACGCAAGGCCCGTGATATGATGCAAACAGCAGGTTCAGTGAGCTTACGCTACCCGAATAGAAGCTGTTGCCACATCTTATGAGTTGTTCTGAAGAAAAACAAGGGAATTAGTATTTTGGCTCATTTGCTGGGTTCAAGTTTTGTTTGCCCCCCAAATTGTGCCTTTTGTATAATTGCTTTAACATGACAGCTAACATTAAATGTTCTGCGACCTGCGAAGTTGCACCTTAGTAGGAAGAAAAAGTCCTCATCCGTATTTGAAAAATACTTTTTGTATTTATTCTTTTTTTGTCCTCAGCTTCTTTGATAGTCAAAATGTGAATAATTAAATGATAATAACATAACTGATATAATCAAGGCAGTGGATGGAAACATAAGTTAATAACTAAACT
Organism: Perissodus microlepis; assembly: GCF_051167445.1. NCBI lineage: Eukaryota > Metazoa > Chordata > Actinopteri > Cichliformes > Cichlidae > Perissodus > Perissodus microlepis. Next base: position 4,538,085 of record NC_140480.1, on the reverse strand, counting down.
AAAATGAGTACATTTCTCAGTTGCTTTCTGTACAGTGATTTTTTTTTTTTTATGCGTTTGTCATCTCGGTAAATTCCCACTAACATTCAAGCAGAAGCTCTTGTTACAGTGAATACTTTGCATCTTACAATTCATCATTCCTCTCATCACATACTTGATGGTCATCATTACTAGTATCAATGTTCTTCCCTAGCTGGTGACGCTAGTCGGAGTACAAATTTCCAGATTAGTGAATTTAGTTTGGTTCTTCTGTGGCTTTGAAGAACCAAACAATCTGTATTAGCATAACCGTGATCACACAGCTGGTCTTGGCTCTTTTAAGCAAAACATGGAGAAATATTAAGACTTTCAGTATCCAGGGATGTCAGACCTGTATTAGATAATAGGCTGTGACTGTTTTGGCATGGGCTAGGATAGAGCACATGAAGACTAAGATTTCTTTGGTACTTCACTTTACTGTCACACAGCTCATCACCTCTGCTCCATAGACCTACACATTCTTCTCAACAAGCTCCATTTTAAAAGGAGAAAAAACTGTATTTTAATCAGTCTTCATAGAAGCAGTTTCATTTGAGTCGTGTGACACAACGGCTACTGTTTTAATTAATCTACCCGTCTGTAGATGCTACAATATTGTTATAATTCTGCAGGTTTTGTTTTTCTGCCTTTTTTCCTCCTTCCTATATTCATTGTTCTACTGTGGCTGTTGGTGGTTTCTGTCTTGGGGTTGAACCTCTTGTTGTGAGCCATTCCTCCCGCACCTGTTTGTAATGGAGTCATCAGTCGGCAGGTAAATCTACAGTTCCTCAGCACTGTCCCCATCAACATGGTGACACTTAGACCGCCTTTGTATTAAACCTGTTTTCAAATAAAGACTAGTGTACTTACCTTATATCTCAGTGCTCTCCATAGTAACCTACCTGGAAACCTCGTCTGAACCCTGTCTATTTGGGAGCCCACTGACCTGCAGTCTGGTGATAGCTCCAACAATTCTGCTTCCTTTTGGCACCACCTCAGCAACCAGAGGAGCTGCTTACCTGCACTCAGCCTGCATTTCCCCTCTACACCCATTCGCTTCTCTGGAAACTCATCTGCCGACCCAGAAACCCACCCACGCTCTGTCTCCCTGTCAATTTAGAGCTCCGGCAATCCATTCCGCGTTGATCCTGCTTACAATTCCTTGTCTCCTGTTCACCAACAATCCATCACGCTTCTTGGGTCCTGATCATGGCAGATATACACCTACTGAAACAACACAGTGTGTACAAACCTAACCTACCCAACTCTATTAAATGTGTGCTGGAATCACACACCGGACATAGGACACTTTCACAGATGACCTACAGCCCAACACTGTGCCGGGACACTTCCAGGGCAGATGCAAATGGAGGGTTTGAGCTGCTGCTGCTGCTGCTGCTCAGCTAAAGTGCAAGCTAAAGGCTAAATTAACACAAAACAGCAACAACACATTGGTGTTAAAATTTCTACTCTATATTTCAACACATTTTTAACACTGTAGAGCTGTGATATAATAAAATGAGTAACAATGGTAAACAGCCCTTGCATAAGGACACACAATCCCTAGTATCAGCAAGATGGAGATTACGATCGAGCGAGTATATCAGTTTGTTTGTTTGTTTTTTAAACAAAAGAGGTGACTAAAACAAATTATAAAAAAACCTGGGCCATTATAAAAATTAAAAATCCTAATCTGCACTTGATACCGATTTCATCTTTCTCCACGTTTCAGACTCGCTTTGGTTCTTTTGGCATTCACAGAGTATGGCACCTCTTGGTTCAGGTCAAACTTCTGTTGTAGTAGTTGTTCCTGTTCAGTGTTATTTGCTCCGGTAAAAGGATGCTACCTTTGCTGATTCATTTTCATTTGATCTAGACCTGAAACTTCTCAAGGGACCGCAGGGAGTTTGGCTCTTCTGAATTGGAATTTGTGGAATTTAATATCACAAACGTTTAGAGAGGATACAGTCTCCGAGGCCTTGACTCTACCTCTGTTAGCAGACACAGAAAATGATCAAAAATCACAAGATGGGGGAAGAAAAAAAATGATAGATCAAAAGTGCCAGATTCTAACAAGTCTTTGGAAAGGAAAGCACAAAATTTGTCAATTCAAAGCATTCTTGTGATTACAGTCTACTAAACAACACATCCAATTGAAAATTCATCTACAGCTTTTTCAATATGTGCAGAGTGCTACAACGGCAGCTTTTCTGGCCCCTGTTTGCAGTCTTTAAACACCTGCAACAAAAACCAGCAGCTTCTTCAAAGCGGTTTAAGTCATGTTTTCCCTTCATTTTGCTTTTTAAAACATTTTTAACACCGCATTGGCCTGTGAACACAAAGAGACCACTCTGCTATTTTTGTGGTGTAACCTGGGCCTAAAGCTAAATCTTTAACCAAACAGTCGTCCAAAAAACTAGCCTAAAATAAGTTTGAAAACTGCACTAGTGTGAGATCAACACACAGTCTTGTAACTCCAGAATTTCAGAGTTGGCAAGCAGGCGGAGAAACATTAAACCCGGGGGGGGGGGGGGGGGGGCTGGGGAGTGGAGGGGAGGGGGGGTTATGCTGTCGTGCCGGCGCCCTTGGCCTCCCCCAGTGGATCTGGGGGGTCAGGCGGCTGTCTGTGATCCCACACAGCGGCTCTTCCACATGGGATTTATTTTCTTGCTGGATGGGCAGGCAGGCGGCCCAAGAGGATTCTCATTTTAGACCAGCGTCTGTAGCTGTCAACGCCAGCCGACAGAGGCGAGCGGACACCCGACCCCGAGTATCCTCCCTCAACACTCCCCTTTGGACTCTCTCCCCTCCTCCTCCTTCTATTCCCTGTTCACACACAGAAAAAGCACACAGACACCGAGCATGCACACATACACACACAAAATAATGATTTCACAGCCTCTTGTTTTCTTTAAATAAAACCTCCACTTACGTTATGATGTGGCTGGAAATTCTAACATTTAAAAAAATTCAGCATGACTGTTTATTCAGTTTTGGATTTAAAGCCATTTTTTTGCAGTTTAGCAGGAGTCCTTATCTTTGATTGTAATGCTGTGTGGTGAACTCAACTGAAAGCCTCGACGAGCAATGAGCCAGGTCTATCTAGCAAAAAAAAAAAAAAAAAAAAAAAAAAAAAAAAAAAATGCACAGCGTCTCCCCTTCCTCCCAAGCGCCGTTAATAATTCGTGCAGTAAAAGATAGCATGCCTCTCTGAGTTTGTGGGAGTTATTGGCACAGTATTCCCCACCATATTTGTGCGAGGCAGTGATAGGAACATAAATTATTTCTTATCTCTTCCGCAATCCATTTTTCAAAGGGCTCACTCTGTGTTTGAAGGGTAGCAGCGCCGGCAGCCAAAGCCCAGATAGTCGGCTACATTAGCCTTCAAGAGATCCGACTTCGTGATTCCAAACAATGCAATAAAAACAGAACTCATTGATATGGGCAGTACCATATATGACCACAATTTAATACCAAATTAGGCCTCTGGAATCCAACAAAAGATCAAAACAATGGTCACCATTACCACCACAGCAAAGGCAGACACTGTGAGATCATTAAGTTAAATGAATGGCAATGTAGCTGTGGATCTAAGAGGTAAGACCTTGAATGTTAAATATTTCTAGATTTTCTACAAGATGTAACAGTGGACCAAAAATGGACTCTTTGTCCAAACTAGTGATTTAAAGAATTTCTAAATTATAGGTTTTTTTGCGTGTGGAAATTGGACAATGTTGGGTAAATAAATTCTCTCGATTAGATATGTTGAAATAGTCCTCTTCTATCTGGTGAGCTGCCAAATAAAACTGAAAAGACAGTATATAATCACGCTAATGCCTTTGGAAGACACCAAAAGATTCAACCTTCTGAAAAGAGAAATACTTTTAAGGCTCAGGAGCCTGTTTTCCATAACAAGGCCCCTTCTGGGGTCAAGAGTTTCTCTGTCGGATGAAATCATGCAAAAAGAAACACAAGAAAAGTTTTAGGGGAAAGTGGAAAAAGTCGAGCAGTGACTTGACCTGGTCAGCTGTGTGAACGCAGCTCTGAATCAGAACATTTTCTGGAAACTCTTCACAAGCAGTGCTGGTTATCAGTCTCAGCAGTTTAGACGTGTTTTACAGTTCAGCCTGATCTGCTGAGAGAAAATGACAAATGATAAATATCAAACCCTCCTCTGCAAAGCATTAATGTCTGCTTGCAAAGAATAAACCCTAGCTCTCCCAGCTACTATTGATTTTTTTCCTGTGTGTGATGTGAAACCAGCAATCAGCACTGCGGTTCAAAATAGCCCTGAAACTGGAGCCGAGACGTCAATGAGTCGCCAACACATTTCAATTAGTGAGCCGCCCTGGCCGATCTCTCCCCTGGGGCACAAAGCACAGAGGGCCCAAGTCAACATATGGTCCTGCATTGGCTTAAACGAATCTGATAAGACACTGAGCGGGAATTTATGTATGCCACAGCTATTTGTCTAATGCTAGGTGCAAATTGTAAGCTAAAAAAAAACTAAAAACAACTGCATGCATCTGGAATTAAAAGCAACTACAGTCTCTGAAGGCCTTTAAAGAGTCTGGGTTGTTTGACACGAGTGGCTTCCGGTCAAAAGACGCATGCAGGGATAAGAATTCAGCCAATGTAATGTGAGCTGGTAGCAGCTCACATGACATAATTTTAAGAAGTGAAATTATAGCCCATCAGTGTTTAACTTTTAATTTAACTATTTAGAAAACCTGTTTTCATTAATAATGAGCCCGTGGCAGCACTACCTAACACCCAGAGGTTGATTTACAACTTAATCTTCCGTACGGATTTCGGTGTAAGCTACTTATCTCAGGCTGTAGTTTTGTTTCTCCTTGAATAGTGTTAGGAAAAACAAGAGTATAAGTAGATTTCATATTTGCAGTACTGAATTTAACTTCGCTAACAAGTTAAAAACAATAGTATTTTCCTCCATGTAAACACAGTTCAGTTGTTTCTTTTAAATTAAAAGTGTTGGGCAAGTTTAAAGGGGCTACTGTATATGTGGGTGTTTTATTTTGAAAGTCTCAGCCTGTCCTGTCTCAAGATTCCCTATCAGCAGTGGTAGTCCTCAGCGTCATCCAGAGCTGCCTCTCCTGCAAGTCTCCTGTCTTGTCCTGACTCGAACTCTTGGACTGTGTCGATATTTTGTATCGTTGTCTATTTGTCAAGACCAAGAACCCAACATGGCATTTAAGATTTGGAGCTGAGGACACTGCTCCTTTGTATCATTTAGCGAGACAGGGACCACCATTAGCAATGGCAGTCCAAAGCAAAGTAGGAGTCTGTCCACTGAATAACAGAGTTTTTTTTTTGTTTTTTGTTTTTTAACTGAACAGAGGACCGCCGCATAAGTCAGAAGGCCAACCTGCACTTGGGAAATGAGGATTTAGGCTGGGTTTAGATTAAATTTCACAATAAAAGTAGCACCTTTAATTGTTTTTGCTAAATGGGCAAAGAGAAAGACAAGAATTCTGTCAAAAAGCTATTTATCTTTACTAGAATAGCCAACAAGCTTCACTCTTAATAGATAGTGACAGAAAAAGAGACAATTTCATTGTTTGTTTGTTTTAGCACTGAGAAAATCATCAACAACAAATCAAGAATAGAAAAGTAATACATGAATGCCAATTCAATTTAGGTTTATTTATTTGGTCCCACACAACAACGATGACTTTAAGGCACTTTATACGGTAAGGTAAATACCATAAAATAATATAGAGAAAACACCAACAATTAGACCACCCCATATGAGTAAGCACTTGATGACAGTGGTAATGAAAAGCTGCCTTTTAACAGGAAGAAACCTCCAGCAGAACCAGGCTCAGGGAGGGGCAGCCATCTGTTGCCCCAAGTTTGAAGTAAGGGGAGGGATGCCAGATCATTGTATTAAAGTAAATACCTCAGCTGTTCTTAAGTTATTATCATCAGACTGACTCAGTGCTTTATATTCCTGACTACAAAGAATGCTGAAAACTGACATGGGTCCACTTTCACAATTGTTAAGCAAGTTAATAATTTTTTTGCCATATCTCTGCTATCAGATAGCTCCAGATTTAACTAAAAACAAATTACATTTATGATATTTAACACTTGTTAATTTTTGTTTTTACAAGAAAGAAAAAAAATGCATTTTTCCTCTCAAAGTCAGTATCTGTTATGATACTAAATTTTTTTTTTTTATAATACTCCTAAAAGTAAGACTAGATAACTGGAAGAAAAAAAATGTTTTGTGTATGTTTGCCAGCCTGCTCTCTCTCGCTCATAGCCATGTTGTTCATTCTCTGACAGCTCTCATCAACAGCAGCAGACTGGCGCTGGCATTGTGTGTGTGTATTTGTGTGCATACGTGTTTGCGCGTGTGTACGTGCTGTACATTCTCCACCGAGGGGCCAGGGGGTTACGCTGGAGCCACAGGGCCACCGCGACATCTCACTGCCCCCCTCCCTCACAGTCCCCCGTACCCCTCTGGCCTTTTGCTCCTCGCCTGGCTGGCAGCCCTGCATCAGGCAGACACACACAGACACAGGCTCTGCCCCCCCACCAACCCCTGCCAGAACACACACCACTCGCTTCACCACCCCCCGCTCGGGGCCGATCGATACAGCTCTTCGCCTTTCATCTGACCAGAGCTTTGGAGGAGCTGTGCTTCCTGAAGAAAACCCAATACAGCATTCCCTTCTCAGGGTAGCTTATTCTCTCTGTGTGTAAAAGTGTGTGTGTGTCTGTGTGTGTGTGTGTGTGTGTGAGCGCTCGTGTATGGTTGTCTAAATGTTCATGTGTTTGTGAATGAGAATGTGTGGGTGTAGGAGCAGAGAAGGAAAGGTTTTGTGCGCAGTGGCCAGCGATGTGATAAATCAGCTAAAAGATGACCATAATAACAGGGTGTTTGAGTGTATGAAAGACCAGTGACTAAAACATATAAACAGGTTTGTAGTAGATGTTGCACACCAGTGGAACAAATAGTCGGATCAAATAAAACATCTGATCAGTGCAACATGAAACTTGCTCTTCCCTTTTTGAATGGCGTGTCCTGACTCAGAGAAAACCCTCAATGCTCTTTTTATAGGTCAGTTTCTTGCTAACCTTAATGTTATTAAAGTATGAATACCTTAAAACTTCCCTGGGTGAAATTATTTCTACCTGAGCTGACACTCAGATTTCTGAGAGAAAAGTTCAATCTTAGTGGAAGATACTCATAAATACTTCAAAAGCACGAGAAGCGCACTCACTCCTCCCCCAACTTCTCCTCCGCTTATCCAGCAGCTACCTGTGTTGTTTAAAGACTGTGACGCTCAGCCATCCCCGCTCACTTAACTGCTTATCCTACAAATTCTGGTCCTGTTTATAGACGGTGAAGCCTAACTTCCCGCGTGAATCAGCAAAAGACTGAACCTCTTCACTCAACTTCAATGTGTTAAACAAGGGAAGCTGCCGAGGTCACACAGAGGTCAGGTGAAAACACCACCTCCGGGGACAAAAACACACCACATGTGATTGGCTAGCAAACCGTAACGGGTTTATTTTTTTCAAGGCTCCAAACCTGCATCCAACCTGAATGGAGATTAAAAAGTCAAGACACATATTTGAGTAATAAGCTGCAACTTGAAGAACCTGATTTTTCTTTCACATTTTTAACTGAATGTGAGAAAACCAAAAATGATGTTCAGCTGAACAGTGAGTTCAACTCCATCTTTATTCCACTCTATTATTGTCACCATACTCATACAAATTAAACAAAAGGAAAAATCTACTTGTCTTGTAACCAGTCATAATCATAAAATGCATTTCTATTTATCTTATAAAATAAGCTCCCCACCCTAAACACTAACATTATATTACTGTGCGGACACAGACTGCACAATATGTAACAAAATAACGTTAAAAACTAACTTTCATGGGAATAGCTCACATCAATAAAAATAACTGTCTGTAGGCATTTTCATTATGTGTGGCATGAATGCATATAATACTGCAAGAACTCAGTCCAAGGATTCACATTCAGATCTGTACCGTTTTGCATTTGAATGCATTTGTTCCTAACAAACCCATGCACTTGTGTTACTAACAAACGTAAAGATATTCACACAGAACGAAGCGTTTCTGGTCGAAAACGTGAAACAAGAGTTCTTGATGAACCACATTCAACTGCTTATTAATGCAAATAAGCCAATCGCAATGCAGAAAATCCATGCATTTAGGCATAAAGACATGAAGAAGAATGAACGCAGCATGGTTGTTGGTGCCAGAGAGGTTGGTCTGAGTATTTCAGAAGCTGCAGATCTACTGAGAGTTCCTTCACACAGCTATCTCTAGGGTTTACAGAGGATGGTCCAGTGTAAAAGAGAATGGCCAGACTGCTTTGGGTTGATAGCAAGTGGCTATTTGAGTAACTGTTGCCTAAACATAAGAGCATCTCTGAACACACAACATGCACAGTTTTGAAGTAGACGGGTTACATCAGCAGAAGACCACATTGGGTACTACTCCAGTCAGATAAGAACAGGAAACTGAGGATGTGAAGACTCAGCAAAATGTTGTTGCTGACCACAGTCGCCGTTTTATGACTATATACATCTACTACATCTTCTGCTTCCAACAGGACAATGCACCATGTGAGAAAACTCAGATCATCTCAAACTGGTTTTTTGAACATGAGTTCAGTGTACTCAAATGACTTCCACAGTCAAGCAGTTCAATCCAACATCATAGATGCACTGCAGACAGATCTCCGGCAACTGTGTGATGCCACTGTGTCAATATGGACCAAAATCTGTGAGAATGTTGAATAAATGCCATGAAGAATTGTGTGTTCTGAAGACAAAGGGGAGTTGAACTCAGTACTAGCAAGGTGTAACTAATGAAGTGTCTCGTGAGCTTATGTGAGTCTGTGCCAGCGACACTTAGCTTTTAAATTCCTCACCTCACAGTATTGCTACCCACTTTAAATGGCCTTGTTATTAAAATTTAGAAACAACAAAAGGCACAAAAAAGTTTTAGCGTGACATTTTAAAAACAGGAAAAACCCTCCCACTACCATCTGCTGAACTCCACAGTAGATTTGGTTCAACAGTAATTTTTTAATGCTGATTAACGTTCACAGTAGATTGTTGTAAAGTGAGCAAATCACACAAATATTAACTATTCAATGGTTTCCTGTAGAGTAAAAAAATCCCAAATACAATCATCAAGCAAAACAATGCATGCAAGTCTCTCATTTAGGTTCTTAGTCTGGTTCCTCTGCAGTCATCTTTTAGAGGGGTTAGAGCTTAGGGACTCAAAGCTGTCACCCCCCAAAATCAAGATTGAGGTTTATACAGTGTAACTGTTTTAGAGCGTGTGATCAGTTGCTATAAAGCCATCAAGTATTCATAATTATTTTAAAATGACATTGTTATGGGCAATAATTAGGATTACGACATCAAGAACATTGATGGAAGTGTTAGTTTGATCTATGAACTTCACAACAGATTTCCAGATGTCATCCTGTCACATGAATTATCAAAAAATAAAAATAAAACAAAAAAGTCTTCTATCTTCATGGTGTGCTTCTGCATTGCTTGGCCCATTGAGTACACGCATTTAAGTTTCTCACTCAGGCCACTCTGTTTTATTTTGCTCATATATTTTAAACAGGGATAGTCATCGGCTTCCAAGTATTCAATAAAGCTTTGGAAAGTTTTTAAACTATAAAAACCAAAAATGTAATTCTTATTCATTCTTAATACAGGATTAAATATACCAATAGCCAAACCAATAGCCAAATGCTAGTTTGGCTCAATTTCCATTTATCTGAGGTGATGGAAACTTTTTTTTAAAACAGGCTAAAAATTTAGACTGATATGGTCAAACTTCCAAGTTTAAACAAAGGCAGTCCTTTTCTTAATTAATCCAATTGGGGTGCAAAAAAATAACAAATAAAAATGTAAATAAAAGTCCCATATTGTCCTCAACAATGCCCAGCGTTTGCTGTCCAGTCTAGACCAAAGAACAGAATCAAACATAACAAATATCCAGAGGGGTTTTTGTGTTTTTTTTCCCCATTTACTTCCACTTTGTTGGAGAAGGTGGAAGCCATTTTTAACTAGGTACACGTAAATTCAAACAACACCACCCACCTTTCACAGAAGCTCAACACAGGATGTTGTCCCAGCAGATGTTTAGTCTGCCCAGAACAGCACACCATCTTCTGTTTTTATTGGCACTTTGAGTCCACTGGCTTTCCACAGAGGAACCACAGCTTTGGTCACTAGCACTACCCCCAATCTGACCCACACAAACATATGAGGTACAAGCGAGAAGGCGACGCAGGTTAGGAGCAAGCGAGCTGAGCCCAGATCCGCAGGGCCACGGACAGTGCAGTATAAACAAGACTGAGCATGGCCACCAAGGATTGGTACATTATCCCAGTGGAAACGTCTGTGCAAGGATGACTCAGCCTCCACACAGCACAAAAAGACTGGAGAAATGCTGCTCTGTCCCAAACATTTTCCAGACTATTCAAAACAGGCCTTTTAATCCCAGCCTGATGGTAACCAAATGGCCAAGTGAAGGATGAGAGAGCTTTGTGGTTATCACATCATTTCACAGTCAAGACAGATAACTTCCAAACCTGGATTCTGGCCTGCAGGAAGTACTGGAATACCATAAATATGTAATAGGCATGTTCATCCTAAGCACAGGTTGGGTAAATACCTGGGATTTGATCTAGCTGGGTGTGTATCCTGCTTGCATGTTTGGAGATTTTTAAATATTGTGTGTTCTTAGGAGTTCAAATGCAAGTTTTTCTAATTATATAAAGTCTTGAGACACCCCTTTATTTTTCTATAATACGGTACCAAGAAGCCAGACTTTCAAATTGTTATTATTAATATTTTATAATTATGTAAAATTATCTTAAGTGACTGTTCTCTAGGCTTTCTGAACATCCTCCAAAGTACTTATTTGGGCTTTAGCAGCATTTTTACTCATTTTCAGTCCAGTTCTTCTACCTGGCCATTCTCAGGGGAATGTTTTTGTGGTTGCTGTTTGTTAAGCCACCTAAAACTGATCCTTGTATTATTCAAGCATAAAAAGGCCCCTAACTCAAGGGATGAACCAGTGTCGGCATGGTTCATGCCAAGAAGCCATTCTTAAGAAAGGGAAACTGGGAGAAAAGGTTGAGGTATGAAAAATTACACAAGAACTGGGCTTGAAGTTGGTGACAAAAGCTCTTATGGAGTGATGACTCCAAATTTAAAATTTTGGCTTCAAATTAGTCATTGTTATGCAAGGAGGTCAGGAGAGACGTACAACAGTGAGTGCCTACAGCCATCTATAAAACACGGTGCAGACCCTGTCATGGTTTGTGGCTGCATTTCAGACAGTGGTGTAGGAATCTTATCAAAAGTGATGGAATTATAAACACAGAAAAGTACTATTAGTTTTTGATCCACCATGCGATACCATGCAGAAAGCATCTGATTAGAAACAACTTCAGCATTACAATGATCTTAAACACACCGCCAATGTAGTAAAAACTTACCTGGACAGTATGTTATTGTTTATTTTCCTATCAGTCACAGATTGTCCCCCTACATTACTTATTAAAGCACTTTGGGATCCTCTGCAGACAGCCAAAATTCAAGAAGAGCTTTGGATTTCCTTTAACAGGCCTAGAGAAGGCGATCGTGGCTCAAGAGTTGGGAGTTTGCCTTGTAATCGGAAGGTTGCCGGTTCAAGCCCCGGCTTGGACAGTCTCGGTCGTTGTGTCCTTGGGCAAGACACTTCACCCATTGCCTACTGGTGGTGGTCAGAAGGCCTGGTGGCGCCAGTGTCCGGCAGCCTCACCTCTGTCAGTGCGCCCCAGGGTGGCTGTGGCTACAATGTAGCTTGCCATCACCAGTGTGTGAATGTGTGTGTGGATGACTGGATATGTAAAGCGCTTTGGGGTCCTTAGGGACTAGTAAAGTGCTATACAAATACAGGCCATTTTAAAGAATTATGCTTTAACTATTAAAGAAATTACAAGAAAGCTCATCTAAGAGAGTTATGTTCAAGGTTAAACGTGGTCATGCCAAATATTAAAATATTTACTTTCAAGCTTGTTAGAATTATAAAAAAAAACAAAAAAACTTTTTGTATGTATGTTTGCATATTTCAATTTAATCGTTCCGCGCATTTCCCATTTTGCTAGCAAAATATAAAGAAATGAGGTTCAAGTCTTTTGCATAGTACTGTACACCACACTCTTTTTGGTGTTCTGTTGTAATTTTTTATTTTTTAAATATGAGGAAGACCACAACTTTAAATTGCTTTTGCCTTACAACCATAGCGCATGATAAATGATCGCCAATCAGAAATCCTGGGTCTAAGTTAAGCGTTGGTTCGCTCTTTTTGTGTCAGGTGAAAGTTAAGGACAACTACTGTTCCCTGCAGTCAGAGCAAAGGAGGACAAGAGATCAAGATGGAAGGAGGAGGGAAAGAGATCCAGGAATGCACGGCAAGGCGGCTGCCTTGGCAGGTAGATGAAGTGAGGATCACATGGGCCAGCGTGGGGGTGATTAATGCGCGAGGGAATGCACGGGAAGGAAAACAAGGCTATAAATCAGCCGCTGGGCCTCCATGCTAATTGTAATTGAAATGAATTTGTCTGGCCCATAGTGTAGGGAGTTGCATTTACTATTGACCAATAGGGCCCCAGTGGTCTAAGGGAAATGAACAAGGAGCGGGGCATGTCCGTGCCAAGATCGACGCATAACCCAGCGCGGATATTTGTGTCCCGTAAATAAAGGTGATTTGGGACTAAAACATGTAACAGGTGAGTCAGTGTGTTGGTTCCCATGGTAACTTTGGTCAATGTGATGATGGAGGCCTTAACTCAGCGTACTGGGTTCTCTGCCTCTGGGCCACAGTTCAGAAGTGAGGATGTTTTTAAAATAATAATACATACACATTCACAGTGGTATAGAACTTGTTTCAAAAAATGTCCGTGTCACTGCCCTCTGAGTACAAGAAAACGTCATGTATTTGTTGTTATAAAGCTTGTATTTTGCTACAAAGCCTCAAAACTCATGCAGAAAATGTTTAAATCCCAAACTCCAGTCCACTCCCAGAAAAGGGCATGTAGTCCTTTATTTATTAATCCAACTGCACATCATGTAAGTGGGACAAACATACACCTGCCAGCGTGTGAGTGTCTTTTAAATGAACCTGAAGATAAATAACAACATAGAGCGAAGACACCAGTGTTGTGCTGTTGCTTAAAGATCTCCACAGGGATCGTGTATTCATGAGCCTTTTCTGGACATTTCTGGAAGTTCACAACCAAGCGTCTTTCAGCATATTCACAAAGAGTTGTCACAGTAGCTGGATCCCCACATTTGATTTGGCTGACTTTTATGCTGGATGTTCTTTCTGACGCAACCCTCCCAGGCATTTGTGCTTCCTATCAATCTCAAACTAGGGATTTTTCACATGTTAGGCTAATGTGTTAACCACTACACTAATGAAATGTAAAAAACACTACTACTCACCTCATCTGCCACATTAAAATGCCTTTTTACTAGAAGAAAATTTGTTTTTCTATTGAGGTAGCAAAATATTTCACCAAAAAAAAAAAAAAAAAAGATTAGATAACACATAGAAAATGAAACCCCAAATGAACAACCTTCCTCAAAGCCTAAAGCAGAACCAGCCTTGGATAAATGGGATGTTGTGCCGAGCACCCAGCAGAGTATTCCCTCCTTTCTCTCTCTCTGGGATTTGATCTCCATGTTGTGATCTAATAACATTCCCCCATGAGACTGCAGATGGCATCCCGATTACACTGCAGGAAAATAACATCCTTTCCCATTCGCACACATAGCGTTTCATAACATACCCTCATCAGGACATGGTTAAATGGCAACTGCAGTTGGGCAGGCTACTCATTCAAACCATTTCCAGCAGACATTCAGTGAAACACCAAGCACTGCGCTACGTATCGGGCAATTCTCTGCAACATGTTTGAAATTGCTTAGAAGATTTCACATGCTCTGTGACAAACTACACACCAAAAAAAAAGAAAAAAAAAAAGAAAAAAAAGAAATTCACCCCCGCAATTTATAGCTCTTTGAACCCTGCGGGTGCAACGAACAATAGGAACAAAGCATTGTCTTTCAATTGTCTGTGACAGTGTGGGCTGCTCAGCACAGAGGCCTTCGCCCTAACTATTGGGGCTGTGTTTGCTAAATGAGCCAGAGCAACACAGTGGAGCCCACAAGGCTCCACACTCTCTGATACGTCCAGGGGCTTTTCTCTGCCTGCACACTCTCTCCACCACCTTACCTCCTCCTCTACCCCCCAATCCTTCCCCTCCGTCAGGAATCTATATTTCATAAGCGAGCTGTGGAGCTCCAGTGCCCAATTATCAGCAGATAAGGCACAGGAAGCCCTGGAGCGCCGGCACGGCTATTTAGACGGGGAGGGGGGAAGGAGCTGGAGAACGAAAGGCAGCCAGGCAGGCAGGCAGGCAGGCAGGGACCCAACCCCCCAGGGGCACTTCGCCCTCGCTATTTTTTTCTTCCTTCTTTTTTCTTTTCTCGCTCTCTCTTTCTCTCTCTCTCTCACTGACAGCCTCCTCCCCCCCTTACCTTAGCGGCAGGGTTCAATTAGTGCCGACGGCGGCTAGCACCCACAGCCCCGCTTAGCCCGGGAGCTGGAGCCTCTATCAGCACACACCAACAGCACGCAAGGCTGAGTCCAACGAGCAAACTAACGTCAAGACAAGTTTTGTGTGGGTCTTGCACATATAGGCATGCACACGTACGCACACACACAATCGTACAATCCGAGAGGCTTTTAGTATCTCAGCCAGGAGCACCACAGAGTCATCCACATAAAATTTTAAATAAAAACTGAAAACTTTTTACTACATTTTTTCTTTTATTCTTGAGACCATGGCATGGAGGTAAGGACGATTCAGTGGCTAGCCTTAACATCCACGTCATGCATGAAAATGAGAGATTATTCATTGTCTCCATGTAATAATCACATCTCACTAATCCCTAGGATGTTACTTTTAACAATGCAGGGATTTCCTAGATAAAGAAAGGTCATATAAAAATATAAAAAGCTGACCAAATGTGAAATTAACAGCAGCCACACCAAATATTTCCTGTTATTTCAGTGTTTTTCAGACACGTCGTTGCTGCCTCGTCAGGCCAGCACATTTAATTCAGGACTTTTCACACTCTTCTGCAGCGCCAGACCTTTTTAGCGACGGGGTAAAAGTCAATGTGCCTCCCGCATTTTCAGACCCCACCGAAAAAAAAAGAAAAAAGAAAAAAAAACACGAACTCCAACTGCCAATGCTGAGCAAGGTCGGCCAGGGGTCAGGCACAGCTCACGGATACGAGACGGATATCGATTCGCCGGGACAGGCCACGAGCGCACACATACACACACACTTTCTCTCCTCCTCTTTTTCTCTACAGTCACAGGGCAGGCATCAGCCAATAGATCAGCCAAGGGCAGGAAACGGCCGGGGTCAGAGGGGACGCTGAGAGTATGTGTGTGTGCGTGCGTGTGTTTGTGTGCGGGTGCACGTGTGTGATGATAAGACTAACAGCCACCCGAAAGCTGCACCACAGCTATGGGACCTTCAGGCTGGGCCCAATCACCTGCGACCAACAAAGAAAATCACTCTGACCAAAAACTGATAGAGTCATCTTACCTTATCTTCTGTGACTGCTTCAGCAGCTTGCCTGTTATTGCTATGGCTTCTATCAATAGGCAGTTAATATTCCCAAACACTTGTCACCACAGGACAGTGTTTGGGTGTATTTGGTTTGTCATTTTTATCCAGTGGCCTGGATCAGGGAATCCACCAACACCAGGAAAGAAGCTGGAGTCGTGCTCTTAAAGCACCTGCAGTGCATTGGTTATCATTGAGTACCATGTATGATTGTTATACTCGAGTAAATAAAAAGTTTATATTTCTCAGTTTTTATGGATGTGTGGTTAAATGCACAGGTGGACCGTATGTTTGCAAGTCTGAAACAGAGGAGAGCAGGCAATGCTCCCAGGCATAGAGAGCAGGGCAGCTCTATCTTGCTCTACTATAAGGCAGGGCAGTATAAAGAAAACGAGTAAAGTGCACTGGGCTGCATCAGTAGAGTTGTGCGATATCTACAGTTCAAACCCAATAACTGCAACATACTGTAGCTCAAATGCAAATATGTGAATAAATTAAGTATCTGTTGATGCAAACCCTAGTTTCTATCCTCTTTGAACCTTATCTCATTTTAGTTTTACACATAATTTTGGAAGACGTGACTGCCCTCGATATGTGGGGTAGTCAGAAAGTCAATTTCTTGGTCATCTTGCTCATCTCTTACGCTCTTTTAGCTGTTTCAACCACAAACTGCAGAAACACAGAGCAATTTTGATAAATAAGGAAACGACTACAAAAGAAAAGCTTCAGATACAAGACAGAGAAGATAGCGAGGCAGTGAAGGGGAAGTGAACTTCCCCCGCTGACGCTCTTGTTCCACAGCAAGAATCCCCCGGTCGGTAGCCTCAAACATCTGGTTCCAGTTAGCTCTCAGTGCTTTGACGCGTTTCCTGTGCTGCTCCACGCAGCCACGGCCACGACGCACACACCCCTCCCAACAAGCATGACAGCAAAACTCTCTTGAGATGATACACTGTAGGTCATACACAGACGCATACATCTACTCTATGTTCAAACGAGCCAAGAGTGCTTGAGGCTGTACTCTGGCTTCAGACCGTCTGTTACAGAAATGAAGGGGTAAAGACATCATAGCCAGAGTTACATTAATAATCTGTGGCATTTCCAAATAAATGTTTTGATGCTATCACACATTTATATAACAAGCAAACATTACTCATCTCATGAAACTTAACACTGTATCTTTTTCTATGAATAATAGCAGCCAGTTCTATATTAAAACCGCGAATATGATGGAAGTAAGAGCTAGAAGAACAGGACAGTGACTTTACAAAAGAAATTATTTAGCCTTTTGTTTCCAATATGAAACTCATAGTAATACTTTCTTGAAACCAATCCGCAGTGAGAATTTGCTCAGCAGTAGTGGTGCGTGCGTCACTGTAAAGCAAACATCTAATGCTGTTTATGTTTCGTACCTTAAGCTGAACCGAGGCAGTTTCCTGCCAGTTACACTGATGCAGCAATAAAGTACCGAAGCTTTGAGTCTGATACACGGTCACAAACAAGCTCAGAGGCACAGATTGTATTTTTGACCTGTCATGACACCATGTTATGTCACTCACTCTGTGTATGACTATAATGTTTCAGTGTAACTGCCCACATAATTAACAAAAACGCCTTCCAGTGAGGTGATTCCCTTTGTGGGGGAGTGGAAAAGGGTGAACCCAGAATGGAGAAATACATGTGAGATGTGCAAAAAAGAAAAAAACAAAAAACAAAAGAAAGAAAAAAAAAAAACAACAAGGAGCCCACACAGCCCTGCTGCTGTGCAGAGGAACATTGTAACCTCGTGGGCTACACCGGGGATTACGGGTGGTGAAAGTGAGAATGAGGGGGTGAGAGGAGAGAAAGAAACAAAAGTGCAATGAAGAGGAGGTAAAGAAACAGGAAGGAGCTTCTCAAAGGCTTTCCTGCGTTGGAGGGACTCCCTGTACCACGCAAATTCTCTATGAACAGAACACAAAATCATTCTGTGAAATCACCATGTGACTGGAAATTTACTAACCTCCTGTTCGCCTACTCTTAAAAAAAAAGAGCCAGGCCAGTTTCCATTTCTATTTTAGATTACGCTACAGATGTAAAAACCCAGACATACAGCAAATCTAAGCAAACCAATATTTTCTTACAGCTTCTTAAGAGTACAGTAACATTGCAACTTTCAATATATGAATAATAGTGCATAAAGATGTCTCCATCTAAATTCGGTTTGCGGTAAAGCCGTGCTTTTTCTAGATTTAAAAAGCCACACTTTAATTGCTCCCAAGCGCGGGTGAGCATGACCAAATGAGGACAAATGAAAGTTTAAGGAGGCAGTATTGATTTGTGTGGAGGTCAGGGGTAGGTCACCCCTATCAGAGAATCAACAAACAGCCGCCAGCACCCTTCTCAGCTAAGCCAATCACCTTCTGACCTGGTCCACTGTTACCATGGCAAATGACCCTGAACCACACAGACCATAAACTCAGCTCCTTACCGAGTGAAAGCAGCAAAGCGGAGCTACGCAAAGATGGTGGAACCACAACAAATCTTTAATACAGATTTTACTCTGTTTTCCAATCTCTGGAACTTGGCGAGTATTCAAAAAAATAGTGCTACTTCAGCAGAGATGTGATGTGGTTGTGCTATTGATTCACAAAACGATGTATTAAAATTCATATTATTCCAATTGAAATGTAATTGAAAAGTAACAAATGAAGGCTTTTGCCTGTATGAATCATTAAGCCCTTAAAGGAACATCAATTTAATGGTTTTACATGCAGTTTAGCATTTGCTTTTGGGATTTTTTACTCTACAAACACAAAATTCTCATCAATACAATGATGACTGCAAAAATATCACCCAGCCCAATCACTCCAGTCATGCCCTTCTTATAATCCAATTTTTTGTATCCATGTAGAAGGAAGAAATCTCAGACTCTTGTCTTATATCTACACTTTCCAAATTACCCTCCTCCTGCTCCTCCTTTTAGCCCACTCTCCTAACACCCCTCCTTCCCTCCGAGGCAGGCAGGCAGTGGTGGTAACCAAGCCTCTGGCAGTGTGTTCCTATCCTGCAGGAGCCCTCAGGTTCCAACCTGTCAATATCCCAGGCAGCATCTTGGCTCTGCTGTGGCTCAGTTAACCTCCTCACCCACCGCTACAGCACAAGAGGCTCCTGTCCCTCTGCCAGCCCAGAGACAAGCACATTCTATTCCCCCCACCCCAAGCACTACTTCTCCTTCACCTCAAATACGCTCCTGCACCACAAACACTGAGCTAACATCTGTAAAGGGCAGCACTCTGGCAGCAAAAGCAAGCAAGATGGCAGCTGACGGTAGTTTTCTGCTCACTGACATCTCAGATGCTTTTGGATGACAGTCACGTTGGAAGCTCACGGAGGGTAAAGAGGGAGGATATTGGAGAAAAGCCTGAAGGAAAGAAAAGCTCAGTGACTCGGTGACAAAGGTCCCGTCATCTCATGGTCTATATCAGTTTCAGACAGAAGAGGGGTCGCTGTAAGAAAATGAATACATTTTTAAAAAGAAATCGATGTATTGACACAGAAACAGGAATTTCAGAGTGGTTTAGGAGTATTTGTAATCTACAAACGCACACAGGCCTGATCCCAACCGTGGTAACAAGCGTGTGGCAGCATGTCACCCATCCCATCTCAAAACACACGCACTCTCTCCCACACACACACGAACACACACTCCTCCGTGCCTGACTGCGAGGCACCGTGGCTGTCTGCTGGGAGCTCAGGTTACGGCCGACCAGACTTTATGGAAGCCTCTCTCCCACACCCACTCCCCCTCCGCAGGGCTCCGGAGGAGGTATCGAGTTGCCGGTTCAGCGCCGGCCAGGCTTGGAGCTGGCGGCAGCTTGTGATCTTGGGTGCCTGTGTGTTTTATCTCCCACTCTTTGAGGATATCAGCACACAGCGCTGCTGTCTCTTCAGGTATGTAGGTGTGATTTACATAGACCCTTCGTGCTCATGCACGTACACACAAAATGCGGCCTCCTTCTCAGCACCTGTATTTTATATTCCCACATGCAATAAGAATAAATGAGGAACAAAAGTATAAAGTGCTACGTTTTCTCACTTAGAAGCAGGTGTCTCTGAGTCTTATTTGAAGATGTTCACATCTGATTTTGCTTTTACCTTTGTAGAAGCAACTTCAATTTTTACTAATTCATTTTAAAGCAACGGGGTTTCAATTTTCATCTTCAGATGGTCTCTAACTCTTGCTTCTATACACGAACCAAGTCAACAACAAAGTGACACTGAAGAAAAATTCTTATTACTTTCTGGATAATGAGTGAGATCAGAAGTCTCAGTAAAGGTTGCTCCAAAACCATGATGAATAAAACCCAAACTATCTGCAGCTATAGGGTGGATACTACAAGAGCTAAGAGAAAATACTGATATGTTGACTGACTCTACACCTTAATGGGACTGGTGTCAAAACCCAGCACAACTTTTTCACAACTGAAATGACACGTAAAAGCAATGGCGTGCCCCTTTAAGAAAGACTCTCTGTTTCGTGACTCCTACAATTATTCATACATAACCAAAGACCATCACCACAACACCTATGTCCCTTCCAAACCCCATGATGCTGTTCTCTGAGAGAGTGACTTGCTAAAACCCCGTCTATGAGAATCTCATTGTGGCACATTTGCATGAAGGAGTCACGGGAAAGGTGCACTCGCGGGTCAACATCGAACACACCATCTATATTCAGGGACCTTGTGACGGTTCTACCGCAAGCTCGCTTGCTAGCCTGGCTTGGAACGGCACTCATGAATATTGCATGGGGACATCTGCCACCTCTGAATTATAGATCTGTGGAGGCCCAGCATATGGGAACAGCCCAGCAAGTGCTAATGGCTAGCTCACCATAACAAAATATGGGTTAGAGGCACGTGAATGATAGTTGGGTCATGCAACCTTTCTGTCATCTGAATGTGAGGCAGATTATAAATGTGATTATTTACATGACTCTGTGTGTGTGTGTGTGTACGTGTGCGCGCGTTCATGTATGTGGAATGAGGATGGATATAGTTATTTGACCACAAACAAGCAACCAAATTACAGACATCCAACTTGCTCATGTGACTGTGTGAAAGCCAGTAAATCACACCATGTGTAGCCCATGTAACTCTGAAGCTAATGCGACCTTCTCACATGGGGAAAAGGCAACAAACGAATTTCCACACAGGAATTAATAAAAGTCAGTCGATCATTTTAAAACACTTCCCAACGCTAAACTTGTGGATATAAAAAATGAGACTCAGAAACCCTCAGCCTAACAAGCAATGGTTAATGTCCCTGAGCCTTTTATGTAGGCTTCCTCCAGCTGAAGTGCAGCTTGCTTGAATATTCTATAATCTTCTTGCAAGGCCTGCTCTTTAAAGAAAAAGAGAGAGGACAGGAGGGGGTTGGAAGGATGGGGGGTTTATTTTCTTCCGGCCCAGTCGAGCAGGAGGCCTGGTCTACCCGGGACCACTTCGATCTACGCCTTTCTCTCCGGGATTATCCTCTTATCAGCGCCGCAAAAGCCAGGCTAAGAAGCGCCAGTAATTAGCCTATCTTTAATTAACAAGCACTTTGCTTCAAAACCACCCACAGTCCATGTAGGCTCCCACTTGGAAGGCAGTCAGCGCCGGCGCAAGGATGAGCAGACTTAATCTTGTTTTTGTCTGACTAAGAGAGAGTGAACATGTAGAAAAGGGCAAAGTTCATTTTCAAGTAGCTGGAGAGTCACACCATGCAGAAACGTCCCTCATGCATGCTCGATCGCAAACAAGCCTTTCTACACCGCAGGTTTCAAAGGGAATCCTACCACCCACCACTGTTCCACTTTGTTGTGCAAGTGTTTATAATGTGTGTGTGCGTTCATTTGAGTGTGTACACTAATGTGTGGATGGATAACCACACTCAAATTATGCTACCACTCACCATCATTCACAGACCTAACTTTCCAGGTTTACTGAAGCCTCCGCCGAGCCTGCAGTGGAAACTTGTGTGGGAGAAGATGAAGGACAGAAGTGACTTCCATGCACCTCGCTGAAGATTAGAAGAGAGAAGGTTCACAACCCCACTCTAAACTGCCACCTTTTAGAGAATACATAGTTCTGAATACTTGCTATGAAGTGATGTGGTAAACAGTAGCACAGCTAAGTGGCCTGCTAAGTCACATTATGGTCATAGATCACCAAGCACCGGGTTATGGCTGGAGCAAGATGACAGCTCCGGATGAAAGGAAGAAGTGCAGACTATGTAGAAGGTAAACCATGCCCTAGCTCGGCCTGGCCCTGGCAGTGCCAAGCAGGAGGGGCGGCCCCAGCATGCATACATTAGCGGTGCTTAGGCGCACTAATTGCTTCTCACTTAGACAAATCTCCTGCAAATCACGGCTGTGCCGCCAGCACTGCCCGAGCCCCCCGGGATGGAGAGACGGCAGGCAGGCGGACGGAGCGAGAGGCAGGAGGAAGAAGAGAAGGAGGAGGAGGGGGGTGGCAAGTGGAGCGTGTGTACCAGAGGCGCCTTGGAGAAGGAGGGAGGAAGGAGAAGGATGAGGGGGGGGATGCTCCCATGAGAATGGAGAGAAACGAAGAGGAGAGAAAGAGAGGGAGAAGCTTCAACACTTCAAGAGGCTCTCTCTCTCCATCTCTGCTCATCCATAGTCCAGGCTGAGTGCCCCCCACCCCAACCTCTTACACCCCTACGCTCAGAAGCCCCACCGCTGCTCCACTCCTCCAACGCTCCATCCCTCCACCTCCCCACCCCCCACCCCAAGCTCTCAGATCTGTGCTCTGCCCCCTCGCTCGCCCCTCCTTTCTCACACTCCCTCCCTCTCCATCGCTCTACAGAAAAGTGGAGGAAAGATGAAACTCTACAAAGAGGGGGGAAAAAAAGAAAAGAAAAAAAATCAATAACACAGATGGATAGCTGGATAACAGGGTCCGGCATGCTTCGGCGGTGAGGCAATCCAGAGGGTGCCCACACAACTTCCACAAAGGCGGAGAGATGGGCAAAAACAAGACGCAGGAAAAGAAGGTGGTGATCAGCCTCAGGAAGTCAACATCACCCGCAACACACAAGTACACACTTGCTCACATAGAAGAGTGCTCTCTGCAATGTATGGCTGCAGCCATACACAGACACTCTCACACACAAAAACACCCAATATTTCCACAGATGAAAATATAAACAAAAATAAATACGTTTGTTGGAATTACTCATTCTATCCTCAGCCCCACACGGCTAATTGGGGAAATGCTACAACACAATAATAGTCATCAGATAACCTGAGGTAAAAGAAAATAGCCCTCTGTAACAATAAGATAGAATACAAGAGATCAATATTATTGCCAGGTTTATTATTCTGCTGGTGTTAATTTGAATATTGGGTGGCTGAAGGCAACATTTCTCTTTTTAGCAATGGTTTAAAGTATACCCAATCACGAGCACTGTATACAATTTACTAGGGGGAAAAAAAAGGACCAGGAGTTAGATCTAATTTTTGAGTATATTCATATATATATGATGATGGGTGACATCATATATATATTATATGACTTAGTACAAGTTTGTGGTACTTTTTTCCCTCAAACGTTTTAGTTGCTAGTGAGGTCTTGTATAGGGAGACACTGAGCTCATTCAAGTCTAAAGCAATTCATGGACTAAGTTGTCTGGGAAAGGGCAGAGAAGCAGTGGGCATCCAATAAAATTACACTCAGGAGAGGTGAGGGAAGAGCTTGGCAGTAGTCCCCAACAAAGAAGCAAACTTAGTTCTACTCAAGCGCACAACTAGAGCAAAGGAAAGCATTTCCAGATATTTTCTGAGCCAAAGACAACAAAACGACGGCTCAAACTTTCTTAATTTCTTATACAAGATTACCATTCGAGTTCAGAGGCCTTGAGGAGACAGATCTAAATGAAGATTAGCATCAACACTTGTGTTTTTTTGTTTTAATTTAATTAATTGGGGAGATAAAATTAGTGGTAATGGAAAAACAGGTCTATATGTAATATAAATATAAAATATGAAAAGAGAGCTGATCTGACACCGATTACCTCATTTCTATTAGCTTGAGCTTTCCCCTTCTTCTTCTTCATCTTTTCCCCCATAAAGATGAAATGTGACGACATCCCCTCTCCTCTCCTGAGTGTTGCCACCTCAGTAGCTGCATAGGCAGAGGCCAAACTCACTACCGTCACTCATTTTGTTCTATAAGAAGGCCTGAAGTAAGCACCAAATTCACAAAAAGTGCTTCAGTGGTTTCTCCTAGTAAGCTTTCAAGGGGTAAAGAGTTACAATTCACATTTAAGGAGACAAAATTAAAACAATGTTTCTTTCTTTAAGCCCTGAAATACCTGTTTGAGCCCTCTTACCTGGGATCACTGCAAGCTAGCTTAACATAATCAGGCTTACTAAGAATAAACCTGGATTATCCCTTTAGTTTTCTTGTAAAACACACAGGCACTGCGATAATCAGGGCCATCTATCAAATGTCAAAGTGGTTTAAAAAAACTGTTTGTAGTAACACACCTACTGTCTGTGTCAAACAGTACCATAGCCCTTTATCTCTCAGGCCATGTGTGATGCACTTCTGCATGGTCTTTCCTCCCACGAAACCAGTGCAGATTGGGTGTGATGCTTTTAGCAACTGTGGGAGAGGTGACAGGGTGAAGACTTCATTATAATGAATGTCAGCGATGACCCCAATCTCCCATATTCACACATGCACATGCAAATGCACACATGCACATATACATGCAAATGCACACATGCACATATACATGCAAATGCACACATGCACATATTCCACCCAGCTCTTCTCCTACAGTCCAATCTTTGCTGAAATTACTATAATCCTCCCTTGGGCATAGTGGTTCTTCTCTCTGTGGTCACGCTGAAGCTGTCCTCAGCAAGCTATTGCAGGTCTGTTACAGTTGGTAAGTGACTGAGGTACATTTGATTATTTACATTAACACATTTTATTTTTTTCAGTGTATGAAGATTTCAGAATTCTCTTGTCTGAGTTACAATGCTGAAGGTGATTAGGGTGCTGGCTGCGCCCAAGTTTGAGGTTAAGCCTGTTAAGTCAAATCAGAGTATGTCTAAACTTATATTTAGACCTCTGAAGTGGTTTTGTTCAGTAGTAGTGATAAAGTTGATAAAGAAAACTATTTAAACTGACAATTTGTGATCAATTAACACAAACATTTCAGACATTTAATAATTAATCCTTCATTTAGACATTTTCCCCCCAATATAATAAATCACCAGCACCATCTACTGTCTACTCCCTACCCTAAAACGAAGACACAAACTAGACCCCAACTGCAAAATATGTGCCTACTGCGCCATCTTATGGAGACAAGCAGACAACTCAACTCCCAGCAGGCAGATAAAGAATATGCAGCTTTTCTTTGACTGCAATATTTGTATGGCCACATTTACAGAGGACTGAAACACAGGAATCTACAGTAGTTTTGGAATGATAAATATATTAGACAAAACACATAATGGGAGATGTTAATAAATATTAGCATACCTTATGTGAACTAGTATTATTCTTATACGAAATCCATGAAATCCTGGATTGATGCCCGATACTAGAAGAAGACAACCAAACAAGATTAATAGCTTTAATTTCATGGGGGTTTTTTTTTTGTTGTTGTTGATTTTCATGTTTTCTAGCTACTAGATGGCTAATCCATCACTGAATACAGACCTGGATTAGGTCAAGCACAAAATGGAGTGGACGTAATCAAGTGTTGCTGACTGTCAGAAAAATAACTAGAATAAAACTTAAAATAGCGATTATACAAAAATCTGAATAGTTATCCAAATCATGCCAGCACAGGATAATTTGTAGAGGTCAAAGCTTTTGTTGCATTGTTGTGCAGGTGGGTTTTGAGCTGCAAGACTCTTACACCCTAGTATTACTGACCTGTGAGATCTACCCTGATTAATCCTGGTATGTGTGCAGCTCTCATGATTGAGGGCAGCTTTACACTGAATTTTAATTGCAAAGAGATCAGATTTGCACATTTCAAGTGTTTAGTCTGTCCCACCTGTTAATGCCTGAAAAATAGTATTATCTCAAGAAATCTGATATTCCTTGGCTTGTGTGACACCTGTTACGAAATCAGTTTCACCCTGGTTCTTTTTTATTCCTCGGGCATCCAGAGACGGCACCGGACTCAGGAGCCATTTTACAAAATCTTTGTTCATCTTCAGTTAAGCATGCATCTTCTAGAAGGGAAGACGTGCAAGGCCGGTGTCCCTCTGCAGATCTCCCACTCCTTTGTTTGTTACAGTCAGCTTTATAGAAGTGACCCCATCATAAAACCCCCATGGTGTGTTGAAAACTGTGTTTGTGTGTGTATGTGTGAGTGCACGTGAGTGAGTGTGCATGTAGGTGTGGGTGCGTAACAGTTAAAGCACTGTGTGTGTGTCTCTGTACCTGTGGCTTCCTGCCGGTCATAAAAGTAATCTCCTCACCCAATCTACACCAAATTCCTTTAGACAACATACAAAACACAGTTAACATATTACAAACACTGAGACCCCCACTCTGCATCCACTGGGCCATTGGCCTCTTGTTGTCTTACATTTACAGATAAGCATGTGGAGAGTCTCCTGCAAACCTACTTCCAAGTTATGGCAATTATGAACTTTTATTAAAGGTATCAGCATCAGCAACCCCCAACTGTAGCTTCCTGTCTCCTTTTATGACAGCAGACCCCCAGTGTCAATAAATTCCTTTCCCTGTACACAATTACACACACTCTCAAGCCTTCAGCTAAGCCAAACTAAAACACACAGACAAATCCTTCCCTATTCCTCTGATCTACTGCTGGACCCTCTCATCTAAGCAAATTTAACACTTTGTATTCTAATAATTGTTTTCTTGTACTCACACACCTTTGCAAGCATATCTCCAATATAGCTGGATGTAGCTCTTTGAGTATATGTGCAGCCTTCAGTGTTTGTATGGACTTTATCATAATATAAAAGCACAAAACTGGATAAAAGCTCTTCATTAGTGGTAAGAATTATTTTAAATGACATGGTTTTTTGTAATCTTGAAAACATGTTAAGCAATCTTTACATTTAGAGGAGTTTCAGAGGACTTCTTACAAAGTCTTTTGACTGAAGTGTACCTTGTGCTTGCTAGCACTGCTAGGAAAGGTATCAATTAGTAATTTAAAAGTTAATTTTATGTGTTGTAATGTCAATAATTTTATGGTTTAACTAACAGGGTAAAACACCATAGCTGCATTAAATTACCCAACTAAAAAGTGTCATACTAAAGACATGAAAACAGCTGCGTTTTAGACAGCTAACTGTTAGCAGCGTTAGCTAAGAGCTATCCAATATTTAATTGCTAGAAGCCATTTTGGCATTTGGTAACTAACTAACATTATTTTATACTTTCTAGATTAGTTGTCTCTTTAACGAGGACATTATAATTACTAACTTTACGTTAAATGCCCGTGACTGTCATCATTACTTACCGGCGTTTAAAATATTAAAATAGAGACTGTATATATAAGAAAGCAGGAAAAGTTTTTTGGTCCTCTGTTTTTCATTGGATGCTGCCAGGAAAACAGCTGACTTCCTACTACCAAATTTAACAACATCCGGTTGCTTTCAGTGTAAAATACCTTTTTGGGATATATGTATGCTTAATTAGGGGGGAAATTATTGAATTACAAACTCAACTAATGCTTTTTGCACTAGAAAATATATGATAAGCAAGAATGTTACCTCTTCTACAAATCAAATATCCAAACTACAGGCTTTTATTGTGAAAAAAGAGTATTTTACAGCATTAGCTCATTAAGTTAAAAGTCCACTAACACAATCCAAAAACAATTTTAAAACTAGGTCTAGTCAGAATCCAAAAAACTGTAAATTGGGCCGAAATCAAATAATTGGCCCACCTCTTTTGTTGAAGTCTGACAAAATGAATCTACCCTATTACCTTCTTATATTTTAGATCTTTCTTGAATCAGGTTGACTGTGTATGCACAAATCAAAATCAGATCAGAAACAGCTTCAACAACACAAGTGAGGGAATCATCCTCTGCATGTCCTATTTCCTATTAATAGGTAGCCTGTATGCATTTTTACATTTGATCAATTCTGAGTTCACAATCAGAGCTAGAAGCCCCCTCCTCATCACCTTTGTCTGCATCACAGTTCACTTCCTCAGCTACAATCTTTCTTTCACAGCCAACTGTTCCCGCTACAATGGACACTCTCTGATCACAAAAGCACAAAACTGCATGAACAATGGTAGTGGTAACTCCACATACTACTATTAGGTAAGTTGATTTTTACAAAATTTGTAGTAAAAATGCTAGATGAAGTGCATTTAGTGGATCCTATTTAGACTTTCTGTCCAGCTGAAATATTTGAGTTTTATATAATCAACCTTGGCGCTCTGTCGCCGTCTTCTGGTCAGCCACCCATAAAAATGACAACAATAACATTATGACTGGTTGTAAACAGTGTTGGTCAAGTTACTTGAAAAAAGTAATCAGTAACTAATTACTGATTATGTCCCCAAAAAAGTAATCCCGTTACGTTACTGATTACTTATTTTCAAAAGTAATTAATTACCTAGTTACTTAGTTACTTTTTAAAAACAGGATTTACAACCTGAATAGGTGATAAAGCGATAGATCTTTCAGCCCAATTCTACTTTTTCTACATAATCCATCATACAAAATGTAATCAAATGGAAAAGTCCCTTTTTAAAACTTGTTTTATCAGTTTTAATCTTTTAACTTTATGCATCAAGCAAAAATTTAATTATATGCAACATTCTCTGACTGGAAGAAATTTGTTTAATATTTAAACCTATTTTCTGCACATTCCAGCACATAAAATATTTTTTTGTGTGTGTTTACACTCACTCTTTCAAATAGATGCAAGTAAAACACAGCAGAAAATAAATAAAGTCAAAGACTCAGCGGTCCTGTTGCTCTATTTTCACCTGTAAAGCAGGACTAGGGTAGGCGGAGGTTTACCCTGGTGCAGGTGTGCCGCAGCGGTCAGTGGAAGAATCCGCGAGTTTCTCTGTGAATTTCCCATTATGTCATAGCGCACTAGGTGCTTGCTTGGAAGTTTAGGGGTTTTTTTTTCGCTGTAAAAAGAAGTTGTCTTCCTACCACAACTGACACTAATGTTTTTGTCACTTTTTATGGAATCAAACTTAAAGTAAGGTCAGTACTTCCACGCTTTAAACGCTGCACGCTCATACTCTCTCCTGCACTCGATTTATGATCCATTGTTGATCTGCACACAGCTGTTGTCACTAACGTCGCACTTGCTTACGTCACTGTCATGAGACATTCTCGCAAAAAAAAAAATCACGGTTTTAGTAACGCAGCGTTCCTACGTGAAAGTAACGGTAATCTAATTACCGTTTTTGCAATAGTAATCCCTTACTTTACTCGTTACTTGAAAAAAGTAATCGGATTACGCGTTACTGCCCATCTCTGGTTGTAAACCATCGTTATAAAATTAAATATTGTTTTGGAGTTTGGAAGAATCTTTGCTGAACACTGAAATGATCCTAAATTACCAGAAGTTGAAAGCTTTAAAGCCACTACCAAAATTTGTGTTTTGAAAAAAAAAGATTAATTTGGCATGAAGACTTTTTATTTAAAAGAACAAATAAATATATTGTTTGTAACTTTTTACATCTTGCCTCATGTGATGACATAATAGTGAGTCAGTGACCCTCTGGTTCACCTCCAAGGTGACAGCCCCCTCTAAGGGTTAAATACCTGGTACTCTCCGCCAGTCATTTTAGAAGTGAAGAAGTCTCTTGGATGAGAGGCGAAGTCCAATCACCTTCTTTTCAAGCGCTCAAGACTGCTATGACCTGGAAGATTGAGAACCTATACCGACATATCTCCATGTAACAGCACAACCACTATGTTTTTACATACATAATCTGTTTTTGGATTTTTGCTTATTCACAAAGGGTCGCCAGCAGGTTTCTGCATGTTTGAGTCGGCAGATTTTTACATTGGATGTCCTTCCTAATGCTGTTCCACGGGGACTGGTGTCTCCTCCCAGGAGATCTTTCACTTGTTAGGCAAATATGTGAACCACTACACCGCAGGACCACTATTTGCATAATTGCTCTTCCCTTGATGACAATACAACTGCAGGTGGGGCACATACAAATCAGGCAAAAACATGAAACTACTTTGAATGAATATGATTTGGTAAAATTACATTTGAACTGGTTATTGTTAATGATTAAAAGGAATTGTGGGGTGTGGGGTACAAACATTCCTCTCAAAGTGGGGCTCAGCAGAAAAGGTGACTGCAGCTAATTTGTGAAGCAAATTGTTTGAATTTTTTGCTTATCAGAACTGTGTGACACAAATAAGTCTGTAAGGCTGCGACGTATCAAAGTTTTTGATCATATTTATGTTTTCTGTTAAGAAAAGACTGATTCAAATGAACCAAATACAACTTCATGACTAAAGGTTTTGTTGCCATTTCAACTATTTTTTGGTTAAAACCAAACTAAGACTATAAAATGTGAATATTAACTCATACTGTGATCTGGATAAACTTCCAACAGATTAATGTTAGGGGATCACAGCACATCCACAATATTAGGCTTAATAATAACCAACAAGACCTAGGGTGTGCAAAATATTCCATCCATCCATCTTCTTCCGCTTTATCCGGGGCCGGGTCGCGGGGGCAGCAGTCTAAGCAGAGAAGCCCAGACCTCCCTCTCCCCAGCCACCTCCTCCAGCTTTTCCGGGGGAACACCAAGGTGTTCCCAGGCCAGTCGAGAGATATAATCTCTCCAGCGTGTCCTGGGTCTGCCCAGGGCCTCCTCCCAGCGGGACATGCCCGGAACACCTCACCCAGGAGGCGCATCCTTGTCAGATGCCTGAACCACCTCAGCTGGCTCCTTTCGATGTGGAGGAGCAGCGGCTCTACTCTGAGCCCCTCCCGGATGGCTGAACTTCTCACCCTATCTCTAAGGGAGAGGCCAGCCACCCTTCTGAGGAAGCTAATTTCCGTCGCTTGTATCCGCGATCTCGTTCTTTTGGTCACTACCCACAGCTCGTGGCCACAGGTGAGGGTAGGGACGTAGATTGACCGGTAAATTGAGAGCTTCGCTTTTACACTCAGCTCCCTCTTCATCATGACGGACTGGTGCAGCGTCCGCATCACTGTGGCCGCAGCACCAATCCGTCTGTCGATCCCTTCTCCCCGCGAACAAGACCCCGAGATACTTGAACTCCTCCACTTGGGACAGGAACTGCAAAATATTATTTTTATTAAATAAAATATATATCTTTATGTCTAATTAACCTTTTACCACCTGCTACTTTTAATCTTTCAAAGTATGAGTCAGCGGAGTATATTTTCTTATTGTCCATAAATCCTGGAGATTATGAATATATCCCAACATGTGCATGTGCAGCTTAGAGTCAAACACTTAAACATTTTTTTAAGATTTACATCTTCGGTGGGGATTAACCTGCTTGGGGTTGAGTAGCTTAGACAGGGTATCAGAAAGTAATGAAAGGCAGACTTTGCAGAATTTATTGACATTAAAAGGGTTTAAAAGTTTTACCTTTAAGCTAGTGGCAAATAAGAACTTGGTTTAGATGGTGTACAAAAATGACCACAAGCCATTTAGAGTCATAAAAAGGGCAATTAGTGAGGGCAATGCATTACATTTTATTTAGCTTTTAATTCCTGTTGTTCCACCTTGTCTCACCAACCCGCCCATACATAAAAACAGCACAGTGCACTCAACTCTGTGTGCGCTTAAAATCTAAGCTGCCTTTTTTGGATTTAAACAATATTTTAGTACAATAAATAGAATCGTGTGTGTGATCTTGTAGTTTTTTTCTGTGCAACCTTTTTATCTTCAGCTCATTTTCGTGGTGTTACGCTGTGAGGGAAGCGAAGCGTACGCAGGAGCAGCGTGGCCAGTGGGTATGTGTGTGCGGCGGGCGGAGAGGCTCGCGGACAAACAGAGTGTGACAGGTCCGCTCAGCCACGCTGGGATAGAGGGTCACGCCTACAGCAGCGCTCGAGACAAGGTCAGCCACGATGAGACTGACGAGCAGCACTGGTGGAGATTACACATGATAAGCCACCGCTCACCCAGTGGCCTCTTCGCTCGCTCTCATTTTCCCCTTCCTTCCCCTTCACAGCCGGCCTTCTCATATCTCTCTGCCACAATGTCAAGTGTTTACCGTTTTAGTTTGCTTCACTGAAAGCCATTTGGTATGTTCAAACATTTCTGCCTCCCTGGAGCGCTGCTTGCGCAGGGACATATTTCCTTTAATGAGGGCAAGCAGGCAATGCAAGAGACATCTTTCACTGCCTGCTTTTATTCGTACACACCTAGAGACACACACAAACAAGCAAGCAACTTCTTGATTTAGACACCTTACTCTGTACTGTTATGAGCACAGACAGTTAGCGAACCTGCCACATTTCCCTCCCACGCAAAAGTCGCTGAGCTGTTTCTGTCAGCAGCGAGTGGGAGAACGTGGCTCCACAGCGTGTTTGCTAACAGTAAGGAAACCCAGCAAAACGCACACACACACACTACACAAACACAACCTTATCAGTGTTTACACATATTGTCTGCTGAAGCTCGTGTATGCACAGCGTGCATGCTGCAATAAAACTTACATCGGCCTGTTTCCACTACATCTGCTAGCTGTGTGAGTAATCAAACTGCATGGGCAGGGTGTGTGTGTGTGTGTGTGTGTGTGTGTGTGTGTGTGTGTGTGAAGAGAAGCCACTTCATGCCATCTGCATGTGCAGAGCATGCTGTATTTGAATCTGAATACAGATACAAGGCAGTTGGTTTCTCCCCCTTTTTTTGCAGCTCAACACTCAACAGAATCAGTGTGTGAGTGTTGAGGATCACATGTTTGCCAGAATTAATTAGTTTACAGCTAATAATCTGACCATATTTGCAGCCAGCAGTAGAGCATGTTGCCAGATCAAATGGAAAAAAAAAGACTCCGAGCAGAAAATCAGCTCAGTGTTCATCTGCCTGAAAAAGGAAAAATAATGACTTTTCCCTGCTTTAAAAAGAAGAAAAATCAGAGTGAAACTTTAATAATTTTCCATTAATTGGTGCACATGCCATCTGGAGAAAGCCACACTTTAAATTAGAGAAAAACTTTTCCACACAGAGGCATACATGTGCATTTCCAGTAGAGGACTCTCTGCACCGCCTTCCCTCCGAATGACATCATGATGCACATTGAAAGCAGATGTGCTGGACGGGTTACAGCGCTCCCTGAAGAGGGCGGCCTTGTCAAGTGCCTTTTAAAGAACCTTTGAAATACACCATGCTCTGCTCTTGTTTCATGAATTAACAGGCTTACACACCCACTGCAAAGAGAAGGTTAACCGCTGCCTCGCGTACAAACACCTAAAAAAAGGAAAAAATCTAAAAACAAAATCAGCTCTTTTTGTCATATGGGAGAGAAATGATCAAAAATATTCACAGTAGTGCTTTAATGAAACAAAAACAAAAACGTCAATCAAATAAACTGAACGAGCACAAGCTGTAAAACGGTTTAATGGTCGACTGCACCCTGTGCCAGCGCCGCGTTCAGCTCAGGCAGTTGGAGCTCATGTGGCGAGCTCGCTGCTCTTTGTTCTAACCAGAGCATATGCCACAAGCCCTCACTGCTTTTCCTCAACAGCTGCTAAGCCCATTAAATCTGCAGCCAGCCACAGGAGTGGAGGGCGTGCAGGGAGGGAAGGAGAGAGGAGGGCTCGACTAAGCCGTGCACTGTTCCTCCGTAACCCCGGGGGCTGCTCCGCAGAAATGTTCAACACGAGAACACATAATCGGGATGAGTGCTGCGCGTTGACGTGCTATATCTGTTCATTAGATTCACTTTAATCCCGATTATTACGGCATCGTCGCTGTCATATGCTTGGATCATGTGACCTAAAGTAAAGCTATATAAAGAAGAGGCACTCAGGCTGCTCTAGGTGCCTTTAAAGGAGAATTTATGAGCAGTGTGGTGATTATCCGGCATCCATTCCGCATCATTTAGTGAACTAACACTGCCTGTTTGCTCTGCAGTCCTGTGCCTCAGGCTCCGGAGCTCAATGGCTCCCAGTGCCTCTATTTGCTGTGCTGCAGGATATCACAACACTATTCATTTCCAGGCTTCACATCACCTCATTAAATTGACCTGTCCCTCTGCACAGTATTAAAAACGGCTTTATGAAGACTTTCCTTTCACACGCGCACAAATAAAAAAAAGGGGGGGGGGGCAGTATAGCTCTTCTATTTTGTCTCTGTATGGCTCATTTCGAGGCTCAGTGATTTGCCTGGATTTGCTTCACACCTCCATCTCGAGGGGGCTTCAGCTTGTCCATAACCTCGCTGCTCTCAGCTGGTGAAAAGCTCCACAGCCAAGGGATTAACCACATCCTGTGATTAGCAGCCCACTACTTCACCCAAAGGAGGATTTTACACTCAAATCACAAACACCGCCTGGATCACAACGCTTAAAAGATGCCGTTTTCATTCGAGTCATTATAGAGATATCAACCGTTTCTGCCATTACACTGATGGCATAAATATTTACACGCAGTTATACTTATTATAGTGTTATCAGATCAAATATTAAACTCTAGTAATCTGTGGTAAGAGCAAACAAGGGACTAAGCTATATTGTAAATATATAAGTAAATCTATAATACTGCACTTTTAGAAGATGCTTCATGTAACAGTAAGAGAGAAAAATGGATG
The DNA here is from genome assembly GCF_051167445.1 of Perissodus microlepis. Taxonomy (NCBI): domain Eukaryota; kingdom Metazoa; phylum Chordata; class Actinopteri; order Cichliformes; family Cichlidae; genus Perissodus; species Perissodus microlepis. Next base: position 4,503,543 of record NC_140480.1, on the reverse strand, counting down.
ATTTACATTCTCTTTCCTTTATAATTGGGCATAAAATGCCGCTTTATGCTCGCAGCCTTCATTAAACAAACCCGTACCAGTGTAATGTGGATTCTTTGCAGCCTCTTGACTTACACATTCAAACAGAGCGTAAAAAAATAGTAGCACAGATATGTCCATTTGCTTTAAGACATTTCAGCCCACAGTCTTATTATCTTGTGAAATGAAGCAGAAAACGTGTGGTGCGGGTAAGGCAATAGGCAGAGAGAAACCAGGCCTCGGTGTAAAATATATGATGACAGTGGTGCTGGAGATGGTCTATTACTGCCGAATCTTCCCAGAGATGCTATTTTCATCCGGAATAAATTGTATTCTAGAGCAGGGACAAATATTGTGCTCGCCTCCTCTTCTTTTGATAACCAAGGTGAGCGAGGAGGCCTGGGGCAGCATGCATTTAAACATCTTTTTTTTTTCTTCTTTCTCCATCTCCGAGGTGGTGCTTGTCCTCGGGGCCTTGAAGGCTGCTGCTGCCCGCCCGCCGGTGAGTTTATCTGCCAGCACAGTGGCCGAGCACTCTCTTCCATGGACTCCAACTGAAGATTAATTACACAGCAGAGGTGAGGGGAAAAAAACAAAGGCCAATCCATCTGTGTCAGGGCAAGTGGACAGCCCCACGGCGCAGCGGGTGAAAGCACTGGCAACACCATCTATCACGGGGTCGGCTACAGCACAAACACAAGGTCAGGGTGCTCCTTGTCCCCAAGCCGCAGCGTGGTAGCCCCACTTGCACCCCAGAGCCCTTATTTGGCCCCAAGGCCCCCTTCTTAGTCTAGCTATAGTCCTTAGCACAGCAGTAGGTGAGGCTAACCAGTTGCCACACCACAGGAAAAACCAGTAGCGGGCTTCTCCGTGGTAGCAGGCGACTGACAGCATACTATCAGTCCTGGCCCACAGACTGATGATAGCTGAGGAAATTGCTAAGGAGTAGAAGCCATTTACTGCCTGTGATTTATTTAGCTTTGGTGCTGTTGCTACCCATAGACAGGCAGGCTTTTATAAAGCCACCACAGCAAGCATGACAGGCCAGGGTCGAACACGCGCTGTCTGCATAATGGGAGACTGTGAAGCTGCTCTATAGCATGTTAGGCCGGTCGGTTAATGATAACCTGATTCCCCCAGAGTCACATCTGTTGTGCAAAATAAAACAGATTTATGGTTTGATTTATCAGGAAAAGTGTCTGTGTGAGGATTTGCAGCTTTGCTCCTTATTTCACTCTAAACTGAATTGTTACAGTTTTTACTCTTGGAAGAGAAAAAAAGCTAATAATAATCGTTGGTTACAGCCCTAATGGGAGTAGGGAGTATGTATCTATACTGAGATGATCATATAGCAAGCTCAGCACAGCAGACAGTAAGGACAATAATAAGCATTCCTTTAGGGGAGCGTGGTGCTGTTCCCCTGCTCAGACTACAGGGAGAAAATGCTGTCAATAAGCACCTTTTATGTGTGGGACAGGCACAAGCTTTGTGGCTGTGTTGGCTAGTAAAGCACCTTTATATTGCAGAGAAGATATTTCAGTAGCTGCTTAACAGAAATGCAGAAATCCACCTTTAGGAAACACTATTAATTAATCTTAAACTCACAATCATGATCTTGTGGGTTTGAGTGGCTAATCTGCTTTTCAAGTAACTTAAAGAAGTCCAGACGCTTTTCTTTGCAAGCTCCTTTGACTACGATGACCTGGATGACTGAGAACCTTCACAGACACCTAATCTGCTTTTGTATGACTATTATTGTCTAGAAAAGATGCACAGCAAACCAAATTATTTCTATGAATTTTACTGTTTTTGTTCTGTTTTCAGATTATGTCTTTCTTTAGACATCAATATATGAAAAATATAGCATGTAAACAAGCCAGATTATAGCAAAACTGCTAATTTACCGCGGTAGTCCCAGGGCCGGCCACATTCCTGGAGCACCATCCACAGTTTGCCTGTAAGCAGCTTCTCCGGTTTATATGTTCAATGATAGTGAGTCTACAGCATCTATATATAAAATGAAGACATTTAGCTCATCTTGGTAAAGCGATGCTGTGACCTTCATCATTTTAAGTCTGTGCAAAGGAAAGCTCTGCTGAACCCTGGGCAGGAAGGAGGTAAGATTGCCTATTAGTACAGTTAAGCTATCATTTGAAGGTCAAGGCAACAAATTTAGAGTAAAAGAGTGGGCATGACTGTAAAGGTTTGAGGTTAATGTACCACCATGTTAAATTTTAATGGACTTCAAAACACGGAAATGAGACAAAGGCAGAGAACGCTTTAAGTTTTACTTCACACATTATTCAAAGAGCTCGAGTGTAAAGACGGAGGCAAATTGTCAGGGATATGTGGGGGACATTTAGGCACCATGGTTTGGGTCCAACCATCACCTTAGAGGTGAGGAAAAAGGAAAATTCTGGGTGGTCACCTGTATCCTATGATGGAATATTTCCATCCTTATAGGAGTAGTGCTTTTAACGATGAGTAGCACACCTGTAAGGCACTGATTGGTCTAATGAGTATAATGGCCTTCACAGCTCCCAGATTTTAACTTTTGGTTTGGGCGTTCCATCCATCAATCCATTCATCCATCGGTCCATATCCAGTCCAGAGTTGTTGAGGGCTGAAGCTTATCCCAGCTGCCATAGGATAGGTAGCATACACCCCGGACTGGTTGCCAGTTTATTGCCTGACTTGCATTCTCCTTTAATTTGTTTCACATCTGTGTATTTCCAAGCATTACATGTACCACACATCCAAGGTATGTTAGCTATAGATGGACATTTTGATGTTATGTAAACAGGTCACCAGTAGCTGGCTGCCTGAGATATCAGACAGGCTGTTGTTCACCATGTAAAAAAACAGGAAGTTCGTGGGACAGTGTGATATGTCTATAAAGACTGTGCTCATCAAAACAGGGTTAAAAATAGTTTGTTATCAGGTTTAACAAACTTTGAGTCTCTGGGCTACATCCGCTCCGATGGCAGGAAGTTGAATCAAGTCAATAAACCTGATAAAGAGGATTGAATGTGACCCCAATCTGACCATGCTGTTAGCTTCCTGTCTCTGATTATGAGATTTATTCTGGTGTTAATTCTGATTTAAATTATTAACACTGATTTTACTCTGATATGGATGATATACAGTGCAGTATTGTGCAAACATCTCAAACCACCCCTCATTTTTTTGTGTTTTGCTTCTACAGAACCACGCTTTGTTGTCATTTTTAAAGTGGCCTTGAGCAACAGTTCTTCAGGCTTTCAAAGTTTTTCTCTGCACACTGGCTGCTTTTTCACTCATGTTCAGTCCAGTCCTGTGGACTACTCAACACTGACCTATGAGTCATTCAAGCATAACAAAGCACCTAACTCAAGGGATGAACCAGTGAACTTGTAAACTGTATCTTTGTTACTTTGTTCCTGTTTCTTTAGTTGAATCTACAAAAAAAGCCAAAGATAACACAGTATGTTATCAAAGATAATGTGTTGTTAAAAACATTTGAGGAAACTGGACTAATGGAGGACAAAAGCAGAAGTGGTGGGCTTAACTGCAGATGAGCTGTATCTGAAAGAGAGAGGAAGCGAGAGGAAGAGAGAGGAAAACATCCATCAAAGTCCTGACACAGGACCTGAGAGATGTATCTGACCCTTCAGTTGAGCATCTACTGTTCACTGAAGCCTCATCAGAGATGATTTCAGTGGAAGGGTAGCAGTCAAGAAGCCATTCTTAAAGGAGGGAAACAGAGAGAAAAGGCTGAGGTGAGCCAAATTACACAAGAACTGGACTGAAAATCAGCAGCAACAGGTCTGATGGAGTGTAAATCTCTTCTACAGCCATCGATAAAACACAGTGGAGGCTCTGTTGTGGTTTGGGATGCATTTTTTAGCATGAACATGATCCCAAGCACGATGCATAATGCAGTAAAAGCATACCTGGATTGGCCCCCCCCAGAGCCCAGACATCAACACTATTGAGACGGTGCAAGAAAGTTAGGATTGTCAAGACTTTGTTTTTGCCTTATTTGCTGTTCTTCCATAGTAACAGTACAAAAAATGAGTGCATGTCCAATTTTTCTAGTGAAATATAAAAAATAATGGGTGGCTCAAGAGTTTTGCACAGTGAATATAAGATAGCTTTGTCGTCCTCCCCCAGCTGTAATCTGTGTTTGTTGCTTAGTAGCATAAATGTGTGTCTGCCGTGTGGCATTCACACTTCTGTAGTTGTGCATTCAGATTAAAAACTGTGTGAATAATCTGTTATGAATAGTAACAGTACACTGTTGTATTTATGTCAAAGATGAGGCTGCAGTGACGCGTTACAAACCCTGTGACCGGCAACAACAGCAGAATCAGTTCATCAAGAAGCACTGATGTACTAACCTGCTGCTCCTGCACAGAATCAAAGCAGTTTGGGGTTTATTATGCACTTTCTGGTTTAAGGACTAAAATAATTTATTTACAAATGCTGCACTAAAACGAATCTGTTTTTGAGTTCTCTGGGGTTTGAAACCCATTAAAAGGCTTCGGGTTAGCCACATGGCAGTATGCAGGCTGTGTCTTAAATTCACTCTGGGTTTCTGTGCCCTTTAAGCAGAGGAGAAGTAAATCAGATCACAGCCTGAAGTCTTTATTTTCATCTGAAAAATAAATTTGACAGAGTGCACTGCCAGAAGAACCAATATCCTCTGCACTGTCCCACTAGTCTGAGATGACAGTAGAGGACATTTTTGGTAGACTGCAGTCTCGGCAGGGCTCTTATTTTCCCAGGTTTTCCACTGGGTGTATGGCGAAGTGAAATGCTTTGCTCTGAAGGAGCTGAAATGTCATGTCTCTGCGACTCTGACAGTGTACAGACGCCACAGTAAGAAACATGCACGGGGACGGCTGGAAGGGCAATACCCGAGGCTCGGTGTGCTGCGGCAGCCCCGAGTCCCACTGAACGTTAAGTATGTGCCAGCTGCATGCTTTATGACAACACAATAAAGAGGAGCCTGGAAGTCTAGCGTGTGAGCTTAACATTGTCTCTCTCCTGCCAACAAGGACCCGAACCTGGCACGCTTTATTGAACAAAGAGTTCCTACGACTTTGGCTACAGGCTGCTCCCTTGAAATAAAACTCAAGACAATAGAGACAGAAGGGAGAACGAGTGTGGGAGAAGGAGAGGCAGTCTGTGTGAGGTTTGTGGTAGGCGTCAGCGCAGAGGCCTGCTGAGGGCGTTTATGTGTGTGTGTGTGTGTGTTGGGGGCGAGTGAGGAATGCACAAACCGGGCCAGTGGGTTGATCCGCTGGTGCAGACAAGGGGGAATCCAGATCGGCTATGACACAAATGTGAGAGCAGGATATCATTAGAAGCATGGGAGCTCCAGCCTGAGCCTCAAACACACAGCAGGCAGCAACGCAAACAGATACTCAAAGATAAACACACACACGCACGGCAAATGAACGTTAAAGTTGGTCAAAATGGCAGCAAGCTCTTAACAAAAGACAGGGGTTATCATGCTGTGGCATGCAGGCCTGCAGGATCCTCCTGGGATGGTGCAGAACAGCTCCTTTGTTCTTATCATAAATTAGATGCTGCTCTGAGTGGACCTAACAAGCAACACAGGCTTGTTATGAGAGGGTCGTATGAATTTTTAATGTGGAAAGTAACTGCAGTAAAGTTGCACAAAAAAAAAAAAAAAAGGCGAGCTATAGAAGTCTGAAGCAGCGGTGGAGGAAACACCCTGATTATTTCCCAGTGTGTCGGAAATGTGAAGACGTTTTGGATTTAAAATGTTACTTTTGATTAAAACAGCCCCAAATCATGGTGCTACCACCACCATGCTTGACAGCTGGCACGCCTCACCTTCACACCTCCAAACATACCTCTTGTCGTTGTGGCAGAATAGCTCAAATTTTCCTCCTGAAGGCATTTGGCTTTTCTATGTAGACAGCTGCAAATTTCAGTCCAACTTGAAGGTGTTGATTTTGGTGCAGGAACTTGTTTCTTGGTCAGCAGATATACAATTGGCTTCACTGTGGACAGTGACGCTGGTCTTTTCCAGTTCATGGCAGGATTCATCCTTGGTGATTCCTGGGCTGATCTTTAACATCCTAACAAATTTCCTCCCATCTGAGGGTGACAGTTTACGGAAGTATGGAAAAAGAACCAATGTGGTGACAAATCTGAATAATTTGGACTTGTATATATTTTTGTTTGAACTGATGATCTCCTCTAAATCTACAATTTTCCTTTTTAGATCTTCACGGAGTTCCTTAAACTTTGCCATTGTTCTGAGTATTGATTATTCCATTGAGTGCTGCAAGTTAACAGCCCTTTGTCTTCAAGGTTTTCTTTTTCTTTTAGAGGCAGACCATGTATGCACAGTAACACCTTTCTATCACTTCGAACCCTATACTTTAGCATATTTAGTGTTAAATAAAAGATAGATATATCTGACACTGGTGTTTAGACACGGCCAAAATAGCAAGTGCAGTCAAAGTCATTTGACACTTGGATCAGGATCAGTGTTCAAAAAACACCTTTTATCAAAATTATAGCAGGAAAAAAAGGAGCTGCAACGTGATCGACCTCGTCTATGAGCTCAAGGTTGTAGTCCTGATAGTGAAAGAGTTCACTGATGACTTCACAGCTTGCAGGAGCAACATTGGGCTTCCATTTAGAAAAGATACATCAAAATTAGTTGGATAGCATTTCATTATTTAGCATCACAACCGTCCAAAAAACCCAAAAACCAGCCATTGAAGCAGCCAAAGAGGTTTTCGGCTTCAGGCGGTGAGATATTCTCATCCAGTCAGAGTTCTGATCTCCCCCGAACCTCTAAACTTTGGGATCAAGAGCACCATTGGTTAAAATAAATAAATAAACTATATTTGCACTTTTATGTAAACCCATTATCAAACTATCCACCCCTTTCGGGGTCACATTGGGGCTGGCGCTTGTCCCAGCTGTCATAGGGTGAGGAGCGGGGTACACCATGGACAGAATGCCAGTCCATCACAGGGCCAACAGACGACCATTCAGGCTCACATTCACACCTCATTTAGAATCACTAATTAACCTAACAAGCATGTATGCACCATAGGAGGAAGCCAGAGCACCCACAGGGAAGTCCACACAGGAAGGCCCCAGCTGGACAGTGGACCTCCTTGATGACGAGGTTAACCAGAGTTACCCACCAGACCACCGTGCTGCACATCCAACCATTTGTTTCAAATAAAAACAGACTCCCATAATCAACAATAGTCAGCTGTTTGTTTGTTTTTGGGTTTTTTTGTTTTTTTTGGGGGGGGGGGGGAGAGATTAAATGATAAAAACTTTAACAAAGGTACGTTAAAAAAAAGGGACTTTATAAAATCAGTCTCTTTTTTCCTCCCCTCACATCAGCTTTGCAGCAGAGACAGAAGTTTCTGCTGCAGAGTTTTAATTCTGGAGTTTTATCATAAAACCTCGCTTTAACCTTTTCCCGTAAAATGATGGCCGTGCCATCCACATAAATATTCAGCTAGTTCCGAAATGCAGGACTGAAAATAAATTACACATATGTCTGTTGGAGATTAACTCATTTGCATTTTAGATGGGTTTAATTATTATTTGCATGCATCAAATTCCTACAGCTGTGCTCAATTTATTGAGGCTTTATTTATTTTTTATCCTAACTACAGGTTGCCTGTTTTTGAAATGACTGAATGGTGGCCCAAATGTGAATGAGGAACTTCTGGAACATGCACATAAAACTAAAGAGAGTGATGGCACTTGGCTGGATAGCAGACAGAGAAAATATACAGTATCATGTCTCCTGTCTATGTATTCCAGATAGTGGATGAGGGATAAAAGCAGGAGCAGAGCTGTAAGGTTTTTTTTGTTATGTCACCACAGCTCATTTTGAGATAAACAGTGTCCTGCTCAGCTTCAGGGCTGCTGCAAAGCTACCCGGAAGAATGAACCCAGCTACCTTCCGACTGAACGCTCTAATGGCGCGGAGATTCGTCTCCGCCGCCGAGCATCACACTCCGCAGCAGGCAGGCCCAGTGGAGCGAAAGAAAAAGACAGCAGGACGGTGGAGATGAGGAGGCTCTGTGTCCACGACCTGCTGCAACAGACAGAACAGCGCGAGAACAGCACAAGACATATTGCTGCTCAGAGTGAAAGAGCAAAAATGTCTCAAGACCGCGTATCCCCCTTCTCTGCCTGCCTGAGGGGTACACACAGCATTATGAGAAGGATTTGAGCTGACGCAAGTCACAGTCGCTCCATCGCCGGTGTGGAGGAGGAAGAGGAGAGGGAGGAGGAGGGGGGGATGAATAATTCAACCAGCCAGTGCTGCTCGGCTCTGACGTCTTGTGTTTTATGGGGAGGTGAGGCGAGCCGGCAACAACAACAAGCAGCACCTCCTCACATGACAGCCCGGGGATACAGCATCCAAGGAACCTCGATTTTCCCGAGGACAGGGCATCATTTCAGAGAGCAGCAGTAGAATAATAGCTCCCTCTCAAAATGACACCCGTCGCTGCGGCACACCATCACAGATTGCCGGTCTATCACTCCCCACACACAGGATGAAATGACAGCCCTGCCCCGCTGATAGCAAGGCATCTGAGCCTGAGTAGGTGTTCCTTCTGGCTTAGCCCGGCTTTGATGTTATTATACCAAAGCAGTGCAATATTCAGCTCTGAGATTCACTACCTGCTGCTGAGGTGATCTATTAAAGCTCAGTATTTGTGAAGCTGAGAAAACGGAAGGGTGAAGAAATGTAAGAAGCAGGTATCCTTTTTTTTTTTTAAAGCTTGTCAAGACGAAGAAAAAATCCTTTATTCAGGAGCAAATGTAGAAACAGACCCGGCAACAATCCCGTCTGCTCAGCTGCAGAATTACATTTCAATAACACACACACACAAAAACAAAAACAAGAGGAATTAAGAGCACTTCCTGTTTACTTTCTGAGCAATAATCCAAATAGTTTACCCTTAAAACAGGATTACTGTCGCTTTCCCGCTTGGATTTAGCGCTTCGCTTCCAGAAAAATAAATAAATAAAATAAACCTACAACGTGCAGACGGAAAAAGAAGGCGTGAAGAAGAAAAAAGATGAGGCGGTCTTGTGGTGTAACGTAGTTGTTTATTTTAATTCCACAAATTTTTCAAAAAAATTACAAAATACTCAAATGGAGAGAACACAGGACTCACAATTTTTCTTATTATTTCTACTTTTTTGTTTACATTGTGTCATCCCATGGTGACTACTCATATATACAATAAGCTTCAAGATACCAGTATATATATAAATCTTAGCAGTCAGAATTTACATTCTGCTATTGCCGCTTTGAAACAAGAAGCTAAACCATTGACAACACTTAACATCAAAGGCTTCGGAGACACAAAAAAGAGGGAGTAGGAGGTGAGGGATCGTCAGGAGGAGATGATGATGATGGTGAAGAAGAGTAGGTTGTGAGGAGACATGGTGGGGCGAGGGATAAATTGGTGGGTGATGGAAAGACAAGAGTGGACAGGCTGTTGTCAGAGCTTCAGAGACGCGAGTGTGGTAAATGAAAGTGCTCCATAGGACGATATGGTCGCTTTTAAATGCAAGTACAGTTTCGTTGATTAGTTAAAATAAAATTATACAATTATAAAATCAAATAAAATCGTCCATGACGGTCAAACAGTCTTAGTGCATGGAATAATTGCAGAATTTGTGTCATGGGCTACAGAAAGAAAAACGTGGGCTCGTGTGCACTGGTAATGACGGGTCAACACTACATGTAACAGTCAGTGGCAGAAACAAACACCGCCTCTGAGGCCTCAGAAGGCCATGTGTATCCCTAAGGAACCAAGGCGTACAAAAAAAACAGGAATACACACATACAGGCACGCACAAACATCATCGACCTTACACCTTCTGGAGGTCAAGTGTTGGCAGGCCCCCCTCTAGTGTCACAGTGAACATTATTACAGCCTAGGTGGAGGATGGCTCAGTCGGATTTGAGCCCTGCAACAAACACCGATGACGGGACGGGGGAAAGAAAAGAAAAGAAAAAAAGGGGGGGGACATTTAGAAGACAAACTAGAACAGACTCACAGCCACTCATTCACACAACAAAAACAGTCCTGTCAGGCTCCTGTTACAGTGAACACTGTTAAAAAAAATTCAAAGCAATTTCCCCCCCAAATTTCTTTCATTCAACCGATGTTTCAGGTGACCACATATCCTTTAAAAAGAAATCCTAAAAGTAGAGGATTCATTTGGCTCTTAAATAGTAATTTCAATCAAAATGGATAAAATCAGCTGAGCTCGAGGACGCTCCTTCAGTGCAAACTTCTTTTTTTTTTTTAATATCTTCCCTCCATCCTCAGTGTGCACTCCACAGAAGCGTCAGCGACCACGGTGTCACTTCTTCAAGTGCTCCCCCATCGTTAAAAGTCCACACGCCGAGTTCAACCGGCCGAGCGTGGAAGGCGATGAATGGATGTGGTTGGCGTGACAGGCTGATGGTTTACATAGTGCATGTGTGGCTAAATCTAAACACAGTGATGTCAGAGGAACGTCACAACGCAACCGTAACTCTCAGAAACTGCTCGTATAATGCCATGGTGCTCCCCTCTGAAACAAGGGATAATGCTTTGAAACAATTATAACTGGAGGTTGAAACGACTTGGTTTGGAGTCCACACCTAGTAATAATAATAATTATAATAATAATTATATGTTTATATATACTATTTACAGACTCAAAAACGCCATGCTGTAGCTTTTCTTAAAATTATGAAAAACCTCCAACAATGTATTAAAATAAATGTTGAATTTAAGATAGCACTTGTTATTTTTCCATAAATGGTCTGACCGGTCTCGGCTTTTTCTTTTTTTTTTTGTTTGTTTGTTTTGTAATAAGCACAGTGTCTTGTTCTAGCACCTACAAAAACAAAAACATCAGGGAAGCTTGTCATGCAGGAGTCTTGAGGATGTTGTCACTACTGGCTATATACCAAAGAAAGTCAATGTCTTGGAAAATAATAATTAAAAGAAAAGAAAAGAAAAAAGGTCCTTGACATGAACAAAAACAAAAATCTCAGGAGAAATCTCAGACGATTCACTTGGCTTTTTCTGTTCGTCAAAACTGAAAGTGTTCAGAGGATCCTGAAGAGCCTCTTTGAAACTGCTCTGTAACAACTTCCTGTGTCCTGCACCTGTCAGTCGCCGCCTCCCTCGGCTCGTTACAGCTGCTTGTCGCTCTCCTTCTTCAGTCGACTGAAAGGACAAAAGAGCAATGTTTTAAAATGAAAAACAAAAATAAAAAAAAACATAATCAAGCATGCTCAGAAAACCCGACTACAACAATAATTAGGATAAACTACCTGTAGTAGTCCTCCTGGCCAGGCAGTGGTCCTCCGTGCATGTGATGGTGCCCGTGCAGCCACTGCTGCTCCATGGCTAGCCTCTGGAGCTCGGCCGACTGGGCGTGCATGGCCTGCAGCTGGTGGGCCGCCGACATAGTTGGTGGAATACCTGCTGGTAGGTCCCGTGGGTATGGAGTACCTGGAGGAAGACCCAACACAGAAAATGTGATCAGGCTCAGACTGATAGATGATAGAAGCTCAGACTGATAGATGTGATGCGTTATTGCTGGTAAGGAGAGTCAACACTGGCTGAGAGCCTACCAAAAACTGGGTGTCGCAGCATCTCGTGTTCGTGCGGCGGCTGGCCCAGGAGAGGGTTGGGGATGGCGCCGGGTGGGTAAGGGAAGCGTGCCAGGTGAGGTCCGGCCAGGGGATCTACTGCCAGCGGATGGGCGCCGGAACCTGGAGGACACACAAGACATTCACCACCACCTTCTGGGAGTCAGAGTCTTAGGTTCAGGGTACACTCATTACAAGATAGTGTATCACACAGCATGCTACAGGCATTAATGATACTCAGCTTAATGTAACGTTACTCCTCAAGGTTGATTTAAAGAGTGCAGGGACTACGTTACTATATTTATCCATTGTAAAAAATCTGTTGGCTCTGTCAGTAACTTAAGAAAGATATGACGTCCTGTCATCCAGTCTGTCAGTGATGTACACTACATTACAGTGACACTGATCACAAGTCCCTTTGTTCAGTCTTTAATGAGATAAGTAACAAATTAGTGCAGTACATATTATATATATAAATATATAAATATACAAATGATACAATACCATGACAGATATGCTCACTTCGATACTTAATACAATATATCATTTGTTCATTTCACTGCAACAACTTTGTCAAAACATCTCTTTCCTTTTAAACAACATCAGAATAAGTGCAGATAAATGGCAAAATTTCAAACAGCAACATGCTTCCTGAACTCAAAAAGCAGCCTGGCATCTGTTATGTTTAATCAAAATGTAGTAATTAATACTACATAACCAAAAATACAATATATATATATATATATATATTTATTTCAGAGTGATAACAGGTTAAATTGACCTGTGGAGTGACTCAGGGCTCTACTTTTGGTCTTCAAACATTTAATTAAATAAAGTATCTGTTCATTCTTAAGTTGTCATCTGTAATTAAAGCTTCTAAATTCAGTTTTTAATTTCATTGTCATGCATTTATGAATTAAGCAGGGCTTTCGTTTACCTTGGTGTAAGGGATCTTGCTGGTGGAGGTGGAGATGGGAGTGAATATGTGAGTGCTGGTGGTGGTGCGGCGTGACATTGAACATCTGCAGACGAGCGATGGGGTCATTGGCCACTGTTGCCATCCTCTCTGCATGGAGTCTCTCTGCTGCCAGCCTCTCTGGGTAGCTCATTTCTGGGCGCAGCTGGGGCCCCGCAAGGGCTAGCCGCTCACGCTCTAATGGGTTCAGGCTGGGATGAAAGGATGCGAAAGGGTGAGGGCCGGCCATGGGGGGCAACGTGATGGCCCCGTGGCGAGCAAAGTGTTCCATGGGGTTTGTGGAAGGGTGGAGTGTGTCCATCTCTGGAGGCTTGACCTCAAAACCAGGTTTCATCCTTTCCCTCAGCTCCCTCTCGCGAATCTCCCTCTCGCGCATCTCCCGCTCTCGAAGTTCCCGCTCCCGCATGGCTGGGTCAGCGTTATATAAGCTGGGCATGTGATAAGCTAGCAGCGGGTCTGCGGGGTTGAGTGACACAAAGAACGGGTGGTTTCGATTGGTGGGGGACATGACGTGGGGCCGGGCATACTCGCTGAGGGTGCGTAGGGCGGGTGTGTCGGGGCCAATGTAGGGAGGCACAGCTGCAATAGTAGTGGGGGGACCGTCGAAGGGTGGACGCATGTGGGCGGGGCCGGCCATCTGAGGTTCGCTCATCCTGCCTTCGTGAGATGAACTGGAGGCTTTCTGTGAGGAGAGGAACATCATGCTTAGTTTTTATTTTATTTTTTTAACAAAACCAGTTTGAAACATAAAAGTAAAAGAACGATTACACCACTCACCGCGGCTCTCTCAGCTTCCTTTTCTCGTTCCCGCTCTCTTTCTCGCTCCTTTTCCCTTTCCCTCTCTCTCTCTTTTTCCTCCCTGGCTTTCTGTTCTGCTTCCCGTTTGGCTTTCTCCAGAGCTTCCTCTCTCTTCTTGGCCAGTTTAGATGAAGCCAGGGGTGTGAAGTAGAAATCGGTCCGAGCACACGAGTTGTACCCCCGGTCCAAGTGCTTGTAGAAACTGTAGAAACACAGACACAAAAATAAAAACGCTAAAATAATGTCTTACGTTCATAAACTGACATTTGTTTGGAGAAAAAAAAAAAACAGATAAAAGAAGGTTCGATCATCATATCCATGTTAAATTTTGTGTACTGAATGGCAGGATAAATGATGAAAACACAGCTGGTATTAGCTTGCATTAGTCCATGTTTTAAAAGCAAACAAACTCCCTCAGCATTCACTTTTCCTGCCACGCTGAGCCTATAATAAACTCCTCATTGCTATTCATTGGCAGTCTGAGAGTCACTTAAGCGGGAGGCAGCAACACGTACTCATATTCGGATGCTTCATATACTTCCGTCTCACTGTAATTAATCTCCCTGTTTTCCATCTCTGATAATTCCGAACCATCAGCTACTCAGAGCTCGAGGCTAATTGTGGCCTTGGATGCCTGTTTTGCAGAGGACATTTGATTTGTTGCCTACATTAAACACTTAAAACCTGAGGGCGACTCTTTGTTGGAGAGCTAATCAGTATCCCCTGATAAGAGAACAGGCAGACTACTGATAAACAGCCACCTGTGCAGGTGTATGTTTTTCTCTTTTACAGATGTTTGATGTTCTGTTGTTTGCTCAGGCTGTTGGCAGACGTACCGTGCTGATTGGCTGGCATGGCTGGGCGTATTGACGACTGTAGGCTCCGGGGAGGGGCTTCTCTGCGGGGGTGGTGGGCTCTCTGGCTCTTCCGACTCGTCCAAAGGCTCCTCTTTGATGTGCATGGGTGGGACTGCTGTGCCCGGGCCAGCACAGGTGACAGAGGCAGGAAGTGGCATGGAGATGGAAGAGGATGGAGCCGAAGACGAAGGAGGCTGCAAGCCAGGCATAGAGTTTGATGATGATGGGGGAGGGGCGGTTGGAGGTAGAACTGTACTGAAAGGATGAGATGAGAAAGGTTGCTGAGGTGGCCCGCTGGGATGTGAGGCTGCTGCGGAGGGTGGCAGAGGAGGAGCTGGAGGAGGTTGGTGGCTGGCTGAAGGTGGGAGGCTCTGTGACTGGGTGAGAACTGGAGGCTGGGCTGGGGGAGGCTGAAGCTGCTGGCCTTGAGGCATGAGCTGGAGGGGAGGCGGATGTGCTGATGGAGGATGATGGTTGGATAAAGAGCTGAGAGGCTTGAGGGCAGGAGGCGGAGGCAGGTTTGAAGGCATCTGAGGGAATGGAGGTGCCGATACGTGGGGCGGGTGTTTGTGAGACTGTGGGTTGGGTATCTGAGGGATGGGTGTAGTTGGCGGGGGCTTGATGTGAGGCATAGATATTGGTGCGGGGGGCAAGGGCTGCTCTCTGGGAGGCTGGGCGCCACTCTGAGAAGATGACTGGGACTGAGAAGGAGGCGTGTGAGCCCTCTGTTGTGATTGGCCAGAGACCGGCGGGGGTGGGACCTGAGACGGACCCACAGGGAATCCCTGAGGGGTGATGGAGTGAGGGTGAGCCATGTGTGAGGGGCCCGGCTGCAACGGGTGAGGCATGGGAGGCATGGGTCCGTGATGCGGGCTGGGTAATGACTGAGGTGGAACTGGGGGGCCAGGAGGCGGAGCCTGAGTCATTGGTGAGTGTGGAGAGGGAAGCCTTTGAGGGTGCAGGGATGCTCCTGACTGGATTAGAGACATTGGGCTTGCCTGGGGCAGAGGCTGGGGAGGTAGAGAGCTGGAGGCTGCAGCAGGGGAAACCTGCGGAGGCAGTGAGGGGGCTGAGGTTGTGGGTGGAGGGGGCGCCGAAGAGGCGGCTGAGGTGCCCGGTTGACACTGGATGACTGGAGGGTGCTGGCTCTGCAGGAGCTGCTGCTGTTGGGCAGAGGAGTCCGAGTCGCTCTCATTGTCACGGGGGCTCGGGATGCTCGGCGAAGAGCTCCGGTTGTCCTGATCAATGTCTTTAGGATCACTACTGAGCTCCTCGTTGATGCTCCGCCCATCAGAGCTCTCTCCCTCTCCTTCTCCCTCGCATTCTGAAGGTGAGTCTGGCCGACTCAGCTCCTGTGGGGACAGAGGAGAAGAAAGGAAGCGCATCAGCACACCAACTATACAACCTCCCCTTAACACACAGAGATAACACAAGCAATGATTGCAGACTCACTTGTGTCTTGGACTTTTTGGCGTTGGCCCTCTCGGGCTCCTCTGTGTCTGAAGCTCCTTTCTCCCGTTGCCGTTTGGCACTCTTCATAGGTGAAGGAGCTTCCTCTTTAATCTTCTGTGGAGCAAAAGCAGCAGAGACACAGAAAGTATAGATTACAGAGGCGCATGCAATGAAAAACGAGGTGTCGACGACTCTCTGCTGTACTTACTTTGCTTGGCTTCTTCATGGAGTCCGTCTTGCTGTCAGTGCTGTCAGTGCTGGCTGCGCTGGGTGAAGTACGTCCGCTAGAGCGCAAATCCTCGTTGGTGGGTGAGGCTCGGCCATCAGGACTGGCTGTCTGCTTCTTACGACCACTACGTAGCGTCGACATCTGTAGTTTGAACGAAGGAAAATTTAGCCCAATTTATAAAACTTTCAAACTTTGAATAAAATAAACATTTGGTTTGAGATTATGAGCTTATTTCTTTGTAATCTGGGTCTGGATTGCTCCAGGGATAAATCTCAGGGTATGGTTCCTAAAAGTGAAAATAGAAGGATAGCTGGCGCACCGAGCCTCGGTTCCGTCGGGTCCTCATGCTATGCTTCCCGCTGAGTCCATCCTCTTCCTCTTTGACAGGTTTGAACATAAATGGCGGAGGGTCCACGGGCTTCTCGATGGGGGGCAGCTCACCGTACTTCTTGAAGTGAATGCGGCAGTCGGTGCACAGCAAGATGTTCTCGCGGCCCCCGTGGTGCCAGTCCTTGGAGGCTGAGGAAAGCCATTTACAGTTGTGAAATAACACCGTCACACAAGCAGAGAGGCACAAACATCACACAGAAATCATCTGACAACCTGCAGTAATACTGAGGAATACAGGCACCACCTTAAAATAATTTCTCCTTTCAATATTTAACAGAATAAAAATGTTTGTACTACAGGCGCTAAATCAATGTCTAATCTGTCCCCTGTTTTATACCCCATTTAAACTCCCAGTAATCTACTAATAAGAGCTTGATGGGTTAACACTATAAAGCCAAGTTATTAGCCACCCTTGCTTGGATGGCAGAAACGTCAGCGTGTTCAGATGGGAGCCAGCTGTGTGCAAAGAGGGGGAAGGATAATGAGGTGGAGAGAGTGAACGAGCTGTGGGTTCATGTCTGATTTGATCAAATTAGTCCTGACATACTCTGATGCCCATCTGTCACACAGTGCTGTGTTGGGTGGGCTCACACTGATCCCAAGACAGGACGGGAATAGCCAAGCAAGTCCGTATGACGGGTGTGCACACGAAAAAGAGATGTGGCATCTTACTGGTCGTGAAGCAGTGGCGGCAGGCGTAGCCTTTTAGCTCCTGTTCGCTGTCTTCACTGTCAAAGTCATCTTCACTGGCTGAGCTGAGGTCCACTAGAGAGAAGAAGGAAGGAGAAAGATACGTCACACACATCTCT
This sequence comes from Perissodus microlepis, assembly GCF_051167445.1. Taxonomy (NCBI): domain Eukaryota; kingdom Metazoa; phylum Chordata; class Actinopteri; order Cichliformes; family Cichlidae; genus Perissodus; species Perissodus microlepis. Next base: position 4,486,343 of record NC_140480.1, on the reverse strand, counting down.
TTACCAACCAACGTTGGTATATGTCAGGCCAGGCCGTCCCCTCTCCTCCCAGCTGCCACCATGAGGTCCAAGCTACGTACAGAACTCGCTCGACGGCGGGCGTGAAGGAGTGTTGACGGGAGTTGAGGCGGTCCGTGTCTTGATGCGGCGGAAGACGGGCTGACGACGGTGTCGGCGATGGGCTCGACAACTGGCCGCCTCGGGAGTCTTCTTCCAGTAGTAGTAGAAGGTAATCAGCTCTCCCTGAAAGAAGACGATAAACAGGCACCGTTAAAACAGGCAGTAACATCTTAGGAACGCAAACGAGCGTCTGTGATAAGGGGGAGGATTCACTTTTGATTGCAAAGAGGTGAAATATCTGCAGTTAGGTGGAATGAAATCTGCGGAGGATACACATTAGCAGTGGGTGCTGCGTTTCACAGTGAAAGGCCATGGAGCGGGTCAGTCCATGCCAGGATTTGTAGCTGGCTGGGCATGTTTGTGCTGCGGCCCTGTCTGTCCCAGGATTAGGCCAGGAGACTCACTGAATGCAGGGATATTAGGATCAGTGCAATGGTGGCTGCCTGGGTGGCAGGAGGTTGAATGGGAACAAAAGAACATGTCAGGCAGAGCTTTGGCGCTACAAATAGGGAGTGAAATGGCTCCTCGCCCCTTCACTGGAAGAGTCAATTGAACTTTAATCAAACATTCGGAGGGGTGCGCTTGCCAGCGAGCGGGGCGGATAAATCCAGTGTACAAAAGGCCGTCAGGAAATCAATACCCAACTGAAACATTAACACATGCAATCATGGATCAGAAAGCACTTTGCTGAGGCAGCCTGTGCATATTAACTGCAGCTTTCCTGCCACACTCGTGAAACACAAGCCCTAAAAATTGGCAACAGGAGTCGGTGGCAATTATGTAGTTTCCTGTAAAGCTTCGCCTTTTCTGCCTCGCTGTGAACTCTCACTTGTTAGTCATCTTCCACTGACTCTATAACAAATTTACAAAAGGTGCAGTGTGTGTTCGCAGGGTGAGCAGTAAGTCACCTGTAATCTCAAAAGCCCCGAGGGCACCCAGCCACTGTCTGAGGTCTTTTAAACCGCTGTTCAACAAAGCTCCCAGGGTTTAATGGCTATTGATTGTTTTCCTTCTCTGCTTCAGCCGAGAAACTTGACATTAATTAGTCAGTCCATTGCTCTCTGAAATGCATTAACAGCTTTTCAGCAACAGCCTGATATCGTCTATCAAAATGTAGCGAAACATGAAAAAGGAGGAAGTGATTTGACGAAATGGCTAAGAAAAGCCCCCCCCCCCACTTTAACAAAAACAGAAAATAAAGCCAGTAAACTGTAGCACACGTACACATACAATGTAACTCTTAGGGGAAATTCATATCTACCAGAGCCTGCAGGACTCCACCTTATCAGGCAAAGCAGTGCTGGAAACATTTACTGAGGGTGTCTGAGCTCAATGAAACCTCCTCACATTTCAGGGTAAATTAAGGCACTACACCAGGAAAACCACTGCTCCAGCGGAAAACAGTCTCAAACCCCACGAGCTGGTGGAGGCTTCGGCAGGAGTTTATCTGGATCGGTGGATGGATTCGACATGCAGTGGGGGCTTTAAGATAAAAAAGCACATGGATACTGATTATATTATCACCTAAAAGCTACATTATGCTGCTGCCGTTTCAGTCGGCGACAGAACTTTGTGGCCTTTCTTGTGCGCCTCCCACTTCAACCTGCCGGCCAGTTGGGAAGGGGAAGGGTGCAGGTGCTAACTGAAAGAAGGCGGGCATCCTGATGTGAAATCTAATTGAAATGTGCAGATCAAAAGTGTCGAGTGGTGCCGAGCGCTGGCTTTGCTCTGTGCTTAATGACTGTTCTCAGCAGTGCCTCTCTGCCTCCTCGCTGCGGGTTGACAAGTACACGGCCTCAGCAACAGCTTGGCAGACACAAGGAAAGGTCACCCTGCCTCTCCATCACTTACGCTGTGTCAAGTACCATTACATTAGGCAGGGGCTAATGAAAACATTAACTTGGGCTTTTGAATGGGAATTAACAGGTGTGGTGATGAGCTGGTGCAATCAGATGAAAATAAAAAAGAGGAAAACAAGAAGCACAGCTCAGCAAATTCAGTACAAATATGATGCAGTGGAAATGTCTGCAAGTATAATAATATCTGTAATATACACAGATTTTAAATTTGAATGCAGCAAGTTTAGCATGGTTAACTAAAACTAGTTTGCAGGTAACTAAAATTAATAAAAAAAAAATAGATGTTTGTGAACCTAATTCAAACTAAAATAAAAATAAAGAGAAAATATCCTTAATTTTAGTGTTCAGTATATATTTTTTTTGCCAAAACCTGCCTTATGAGGCTTTGATATACATGTCCATTAAGACTCAACTGCTTTCAAAATCTCCTGTTTTTTTAAATTATATCTGTGGTGACTTTCCTAAATCTCGCTTCAAACTGAAATGAGCAAACCTGCACTGAAAACTAACTGAAACAAGACTGAATCCAAAGCAAAAAAATCACAACAAAATAAAATAATAATAAAAGCTTGTTCAAAATCATAAAACTGTAATAACTCTGGAGTGCAGTCGCACTGATAAAGGAAGGACTGTGAGCACAGTGAACGTGTTGTGCAGAGAAACAGCCCGATGTGAACATGCTGCACGTGAGAGAAGCTTTGTGCAATACATTTGTGTCACAGTGAGACTGACAGATTTGGGTCCTCTGAAGTTGTGCAAGCCCCGTCTCTCACACCGACTGAAGACTTTTCTGCATCAGAGCCACTTTATCATGCTGCCACATGCCCGCAGCAACAATTTAACTCCAGTTACCTCGCAGTTTATTCTCCCCGTTTGGCCGTTGTGGAAGCAGGTTTGTGTTTTACCTACTGATGCCATGTCTTTTTCCCCTCCCTTCATAAAATTAACACGTCCATAAAAGAAACAACTAAACAAACCTGCATCTAAAACCGCTGAAAGACAAATTTACATAGTCCCAAGGCTTCTGCAGCATAATTTTCTCCCTAGTCCACTAAATCGCTGCAGAGCGGCACAGAGTGTGCTGCTGCTGCTTTGCAGAACATGAGATAGTGACAACATAAGCTCAGTATTATTAGGCCTTTTAGGCTGCTTCCATCTGCAGGAGCTTTCTGGCCGGTGGATTATCCAGCAAGGGAAGGGCTTACCCTCATATCAGGGCGCTCAGGCCTTCCGTTCCAGTTACTGCCACTTAAAATGGTCATCTACATAAAGATGTGCAGTTATTTAAAAAAATATGTTCATAGTGATTGTTGTGCTATCGCTTTAAATTAAATACTTGCAGTTCGAGTTCATAAAGCATGCATATAGAGATGTGTGACTTTTGTATTTTAACCTTACTGTAATGTTATTCTCACAAACAGCTGCTAACAGAGGTTAGCAGGTGACGAAATTAGGAAAATGCCTCCTGAGGCCAGATTTTGACTGAAAAGGGTTAACCACTTTAGGCTACAGTGTAATTGTGGGTGGGAGCGCTGGTTGAGGGTGAGCTCGGTGGTCGTATGTACACGGGTAGAGCTGAGGGCGAGGGCTAAACTCGTGTATTTACACCCTCATCTCCTCTCAGGCCCAGGCCTGAACAGATGGTTTCTGTTTTTCCTGGCAGATTTGTGACAGAGCCACAAAAGGCCTCTGCTTTGACATGAAGCCAAACGGTTAAGGCCGTTATTGGCAAGAGCAGGGGAAGGAGGAGAGAACAGGGGAGAGCCGAGGAGGGGGAGGGCTGAGTGCCGAGAAGAGTCGAGAGGGAGGAATATATATAAAAAAAAAAAAAGAAAGCCAGCAGCGGAGAACAATGGACAATCAACACTGAATCCCAACCACAAACCAGTCCTGAAAATCTCACAGCAAATAAAAATCTCTGCTAAAAATTTAAGGCGGTCGGGGAGCAGAGAGGGCTGGGAGCGTGTGATTTCTAGGTTCTGGTGGCTGACAGTGAGTTGTGTAAACAACCATTAGTGCAGCATGAACCTGCGCTACTCCTGCTTCCTCCACAGCCTGCAGTCAGAGCAGGGAGGACTGCTTCCTGCTTCATTTCAGTAAGGTGAAAGGGGAAGTATTTCTGAGCTAAATCAAGCCAGGGCTTAATTATATATGAGCTCGACCTGTGGACTCCCAACTCTTCCGTCGCCCATGTCAGACTGCACAGTGAATCGTCTGGAGCGTGCGCAACTTCGCCATCATCCTCACCATGAATGTAACTGGAGGGCGTAACTTTATGAACGTGTATGTGCTTCAGAAGGCCAGGAGTGGGTTTGTGCGTCCCATTTAATATGTTTCAGTGAAAGTTTATTTTAGGAATTATCAGGATTTTCATTAAAGTTGCTGAAATGGTAAAGATGACAGAAATGTGTGCTTCCAAACTTTTTATATTATATGCAGCCAGTGACACCAGAGTCTAGTTCTGGATTTACAAATTTCCAATAATAAATAAAACATCGTTATGTCAGGTGGAATAAAAACTATTAGTGCTTAGAGTTACCAAACTACACTTTCCCTCCTTACGTCATTTATTTGTGTTTGTGTTGTGTGAAACTAAATTACAAGGCCAAATATTTAAGCTACTAGGCACATGTACAGTATGTGATGAATTCAAAAACACACCTACACCATAGCGATGCCTGAAAAACGAAGAAAGACTGAATAGTGAAAAGAGCTTGGCTGGTGGAGCGGGGTGCATGTTAAAGGCAGCTAAATAGACAGCCGTTCCCTGCTGCGCAGCGCCTTTCTGCCGGAGAATGACTGAATAAGCTCTGCTTTCACAGGTCAGGGATGCACATGCTGAAGAATCAGCACTCGTGTTTTTCCTGCTGTAAGCGATTTGGCCAGTGAAAGCAGATTGGATGGCAACAGTGCCTTTTTTGCTGGAGGGTCGATCCTGCGTGTTCTGCTGATAAGCTAGTCTCCCCTCCCCTAAAAAAAAAAAAAAAAACTCACAACATGAAGCCTACCAAAGAACTCAATTACACAGGGAGCTCTGGCTCTCTGGGCTCCGTCTATTAGGCTGAAAAAAGATTTTGCCTACACTCAGCTGCGCTAAATTGCCTGTGGTCTGTTAAAAGAACATCAATACGTGCTGGTTGAGCTTCCATCAGCCGGCAGCGATTTCACTGCCTAAACAAGTTATATCATTTACCAAACACGGAAGCTGTTCTGTCACACCGCCGACAGCTGCTGCCAACTGGACCAGGCTCCTGTAGTTTGCTGCTGGTTTAATTAGTGTTTCAACCTAAGTATTTATAATCACACTCATCCCCGAGGTTCTGGCTGCTGAGCTGAGGACATGGCAATGAATTCAATGCGACGTTTGTACAGATTGTACCGGGGCAAACATCTGCTGCGTGAGGTTGTGTTGGGAACACCGTTCTCCTGTTGGGCGTCCCATAAATGACAGGGCCTTCGGGGACCGAGTGCTCCCTTTTTTCTCCGAGAGAAAAAGATGCTGTAAGGAGCGCTCGGCACATCGCCTCCTTTAAAAATCAGACATATAGCTCAGATTAGCGCACACGCTAGAATGATAACAAACTGCAGGAAGCTGATAAATTAAAGCTCCAATAAACTCACCAGTTGGTGTTGGATGCTAACTGTTTGCTGACTGAGAGCGCTTGTTCAATGCGTGACGTTAACAAGAAGAAAACGCACACTGTGGCTTCACCTGTGTTAGCTTTTCTAATGCGCTGCCAAAGCACCTTTCTGTCTTTTTCCCGCTCTGTGCCAAAAACAAAGCAGGAACCAGCAGCATAAAAACGTCTCACCAAATCAGTTTTAGCGTTTTATCTCCCCCCCACCTTTCCTGCCCTCTACGTCTACACGGCTTACAGCTGACATTCTGGGCTGTAACATTACTAAAACTACACCACCATCTAATATATATGACCGAACTACAATTACGGAGTCGTCTTGGTGATAATGCTAGGCCTTTATGAAGTTAAATATTTAAACATGGAGCAAAGAGAAACCAATAGGGAAGCTGGTAGGGAAAGAAACCTATCACACACACTCAGATGCTTTTGTCCTATGCCTGTAAATTGTTTTACACTGCTTCACTGACTTTATTAGATTAAGGCTGCTCTGAGTTGTATTGTGAAACACTTTCTTGATCTATAAATATAGAGTATGATACACTTATGTGTGCATGAAGTAAGTAAATTACCAGTGTTTTCATGCAATTTAAAATCTCTCACAGGACGCAAAGAGACAAGCTGTACTGAATATAATTTCAGGCATGAGTTGCTTTTACTTCAGTGTTTTTTACGCTGTCATGCATATTTTACTTTGCTGAGTAACACTGGTGTCTGCACACTGAAAACAGTCTCTGTCTTTAAAGTAGTAAAAGCCCAGGTATTGCAATACGTTCTCATTTGCAATCTGCTGCTGCTCGTGCTGTACCCTTTTCCACCAGTGACGTCGTCTGGGCTCGGTCCTGCAGGGAAATGGGCCAAAACTCTCTAATTTGATCTAATTTTCAGCTGTCAATTTCTCTGTCAAGTTGCACGGCAAACTAAGCAGTCGCCGATTTAAATCAGTTTGGCAAACACCGTCTGTTGATGTTCTTTATGAAAACGCTCCCAGTGAAAATATCAGGCGCGTAGTTATCTGTGATCTACCATTTCAGCATATTCGGTTGTTTAAACACTGAAGGCGGCAGATCGTGTTCCATGACGTCCTCTCGTGAGTGAAGGAAATGGTGGCCAGTTGCAGACGGTCAGGCGACACACCCACCCACTTCCCCCTGTGGGCCTTTATGTGACTTTATATAAGGCATTCCTGAGTGCTAGTCGGGCCTGGTGTGTTTACACAGCGCTGGGTGCTTACCCTTGGCACTGGCTGTTCGAGCCGTGCTGATGCTTCAGGGGCAGCGCGGCTAATAGGAGCTAGCGGGAGGAGCAGTGAGGGCCGGGCGCGCGGTACCGGACCTCTGGGCTTTGTGCTGTGCGCTCCGCTCAGGACTCATACATCTTCTTTCATGCAACTGGAATAGTGTGTGTGTGTGTGAGAGAGACAGAGAGAGACTGGAGATAATGGGAAAAATCTCTGTTATTTCCCACACCTAAAATATCTAGAGATATTGTTGTTCTCATGTTCTGGGGATCTGGGATTTGGGAATGAGGAGGGAGAAAATAAATGGGCACTTTCCTCCGGGTATTAGCTGGCACTTGCTCCGATCAGCCAAGCAGCACAAAAACAAGCTCAGTCATAAGCAAAGACTTGGTTTTTTTTCTCCTTGTGTGAAAACACAGACTTTACTGGCTCTTTTGAGCCAATGCCCATTTTACTCCTTTTTCATAGGTCGCTACTACCCTCTCCGTGCTCTCCCAGTCATCTTTTCATATTTAAAGGCCAGTTTATTTTCCATTTGCAGGGGGAAAAATTAATCTTTCTCTGCTCTGTGGTGGTGGCAGGCCCATATCCTGGAGGAGGTCTATTACCTCTCCTGCCAAGTAGACTCCCCCCTCCAGGTTGAAGTGCATTAATACCTCCTTTATAGCCAATCAACTGGACTAGTCATATATTTCAAAACCAGTAAAAATAATTGAAGAATCCCTCTGCGAGGAAACAGTATTCATACACTTTAATCTCTTATTCAAGAGGCTCAAATTGGTTTTGAGGAATAAAGAATGAAAAAAAGTAGCACAAAAGGAGACGACACTAAAGAGTTGGGGTGTAAAAATATTACAGGATATGTTGCGGGTTTTAGAAAAGGAGGGCTGACGTACCCTCACCTCGGAGCAGGCGAGGAAATGAAGCAGATGAAAAGTATGACAAACACCTTTGATTTTCCTTTGATGTCTGTGTCAGCACTATATCGGCACACTTCCAGCAGGAGCAGCCTCACAGAAACAGCAAAGTCTGCACTGTTTCATGAATCAAAATGTATATCTAAGAATTATTTAACAGCCGAGTCTAAAGGCTTTGAAGCAACATGAACCTGTTCGCTCTGCAGCCAATTACAGGCAAAATAAAAATGCAGGTCGAGCCCTTTAAGAGGTTTTATATCTAAAGAAGTAAAAGCACAAAAACAGTGTGGCTTCTGTGTTTTGTTTCCAACGCAAAGTTCACACTGAACGAGGTGAGCTGCTGTTAATCATTGCCAGGCCTGAGTCTGACCTGTTTGTACTGTGGCACGGGTCACACGGACGTTCAATAACGATTACAACACACCCGCACGAAGAGCAGGGAGCCGCTGACAGGAGGAAATTCCCTCTGCTTATGTACATAAATAACACATTTACAAAGTGCGAGAGGTACAAAACAACTTTGGCAGTCAGTGACAAAGCTTTTGTTTAAAGGAGGCATACGATACAACCAACAGGAAGCTACCTTAACCGCAGGCACAATAATCTCCAGTTGCAAAAGTTTGGAGTGTACAAACATTTTCCTCTCCAATCAGCTAAGAAGGAGACAATTCTCTGAATTTATAAGATTAAAAAAAAATACTGGCTTAGGTTTGATTAAATGACAGTAATCAAAGTTATGGCCTTTGATTCTCTCTACCAGGCCAGACACAAATGTAACTTTGTTGATGTTCAAACAGTCACGTTTATTGCTTTGTAATCCTAGTGGAAGACATCGCATTGCCCTTTAGTTTGCTCTGAAAATGGCTGAAAGACCAAAAGAAAGAAAGGAAAAATCCCAAGTGCTAATAATAAAGCACTGTAGCACAAACATGAGATAAAGCAGGCTGCTCCACAGAGCTGACATATGCTGTAAACAGTGGTTCAAATCACATCTGCACTACTTGTTTACTACTTGCTAACAGAGGGTGCTAATTAATGTTGAGTGTGTAACTTGCCTGGGAAGTACATTTAAGCTCAGGTTTACACTCAGGTGCAAACAAGTATTTTTAATATTAATATTATTATTTTCCACTGAGCCTGATGTGATAATACTACGCTACAGTTGTTGGCAAGCAGCGCTTCTTAACAATAAGGCCTCATAGCATTAAACTAAAACTTGCTTTCTGTAACTTACAAGGAAACTGCAAATGCTTCAGTTTCTCTGTTTTTGTATCAGTGGCACAGAGAGAAATAAACGAGCTTACCGTCTCTTTGTTGGGCAGCAGCTCTTTCCGGATCCTGAAGAAGTTTTTGCCGAACTGTCTCAACCCTTTAATGAAGCGCTTCTGCAATTTTTTTGCACAGAGGAAGAGAGAGAGAACGAGAGAAAGAGGGGGGGGGGAGAGGGAAAGAAAAAAAAAAGAGCAGTGAGTATATGTTAAGTCAGCTAAAGTACCACAGAATAAAGTTTTCTGCTTAACACCACGACAAAGAACATTGTTTTCATTTCGCTAGTCTGCGGTCGTCTGAGGTTTGTTGTGTTTTTTATAAACCTCTACAGCCGTTTAAACTCCGGAGCAAACACAGCCATGTCAGGGCAAAACCAGAGAGGAAATGACAGGCAAGGCAGGGAGAGACGCTGAGATTAAGCTCGTCGTTTCACGAGCGCAGAACGTACAGTTAGACAAACACGATCTAATGTGAAAACAAACACAACAGCAGACATGCCAAACGTGTTGTTAATCTCCCAAGTGAAAGTTCAAAGTCAAAAGCTAAACTTGAAGATGCCTCTCTGTGCGTAGCACTCCGTTTCTAATTCTGTCGTTATATTTTGGCAATCTAACAAACCCCAGAAAAATTTAAATGTCCAAAAAAATGAATTATTTCCAAGTAAGGTGAAATACACGATGACAGAGAAGGCTACTTTGTGACACTGGATTTAATCTGACATTAAAAATAAACTGAACGTCAACGAGAGCCCTTACCTCAATGTGAGCACAAAAAAACAAAAAAACAAAAAACAATGTCGGAAAGCCCCCAAAAATCAGAGCAACCTACATATATTTCTTCTCCTTTAAGAGCCACAGACTGCGAGCCATAAAAAGCGACGGCTGAAAAACATTCATAACCAGCGAAGCAGACAACCAACAGATTTACTTTCTTGCTCCAGAGGCGAGCCCCGTTCCACAGTGATCTCAGCCAACCGTTTCCACCAAGTAACTCCAGCAAAAAAAAAAAAGAAAAGCAGAGAAAAGTCCTCGGGGAGCACAGCACAAATCTCTACGTCCACCCACAGGTGAAGGGAAAATTAAAGGGGGGTAAATCCACAATGTCTCCGACAGGACGTCGTTCTTCTTATGTTTTTTTTTTTAACAAGAAAGAAATAGCTTGTCACTCTCTGCTCTTCCACTACAAAGGGGAAGGCTTTACATGTGATCTTTCTGCAAGAGAGCCTCTGGTTTGCAGCAGGATGGAAAACCCGAAGTGGAGTCCTGTGCTTCATGTTAGTGTTAGGCACAGCTTTCATTTCAGCCTCTAGCACTGAATGGGCAAGCTTTACTTGTCTACCCACCCCTCACACACACACACACACACACATACAAGCACACACACACACACAGAAAAACCTAAGCCAATGCTTGCGACTGAAACTACACAGGTTTCTATTTCCTTGTGAGGAAACTATAGCATGGAGTGAGCCTGCACAGAGGCAAAACTAGCTGCCCGCCTGAGAGGGGAGCCAGGCTGACACAATTTGTGTGGAGAAAGGTCTTGGACACGGTGGAAAGGACACAAGTGGGAGGGAAAACCAGATATGGAGCCTCTCCTGTGTTGTCCGGAGTTCATTTTCCATGCCATGTACAGTATGTTATGCAACCACAGATTGTTTACATACCTCATTTTGGTGGGGGAACAAAAGCCAAATTTACAGAAGTAACGCAGCCAGCTGCGAAGCACAACTGTCTTTCAGGGAAAATTACAGGCGAGAGAAAGCTTTGTGATTACTATACTTACGTCCTTAACACAAGCAAACTTGATATTCTCAAATTTTCCAGCTCTGCTTTGTTATTGTGCAGACAAAAACATAAAGAAAGAAGGCACAGGTCGAAATTAAACCAGACTAAACAAGCAAACACAAGAGGGCCTGATCAGCGCTCAGCTGACAGCTTAACAAAACGGCCTGTCCTGTAAGTGTCACGAGACAGCAGCTAATTTGCATTCATCAGCTTGAAGGTGTAGCGGCTGATTAGCCAGTAGATGGAGCCGTCTGTAACACAAGCACCACATGCAACGGGAAAAAAAATAATCTCCGACCACTCAAGGGGGTTAAGGGGGAGATTACTATTTACACTGTCACTCAAAAGCAGTCTAGAGAGCAACAGAGCACCGGTGGAAGGCCTATTTCAGGGTTTGTTTGATAGGCGCTGACAAAACCGAGTAAATAACCAGCTGAAGTATTAGCTTCACAAATGTTTGCGGGGAAAAAACAAGAGGAAAACTACCCGAGGATTCACAAATATTTAATAAACCTGAACCTGAGGTAGACCAGATGATAAGGTGGATGAGGGGTGAGGTGGTGCTGAGGATAAATTTCCATGTCTCAGCTTTACCTGAGCCTGCAGAGCTTCTACGTCAAAAATCAATTAGACCTGCCCGTGCAGCCTGCATCTGTCCTAATTATGTCACCTTAATTATGTTTTCCCCCCCAACTGTACTATTTACTCAGTGCGCCCGTTCATCTCCACAGAAGAGCTGCATGCGTGCTCTCCCTCCCTCTCGTTTTCTTTCTCTCGCTGGCTCCCTCCTCCCTTCTCTACATGTCGGCTCCAGTTTAAGGCTCCATTTCAGCTGCCTGGGCTCACTGCTCTCCAGCCCAGCTAATAAATCATCTGCCAATCTGCTCCCCGAATCGCTCTGCCCCTGCTCCGATTGCTCCAGCCCTTGGTTGCTAGGCAACACAGCGGCAGAGGAGGGGCTCGGAGAGGCAGAGCAAGCTGAGCAAGGGGGGGGGGGGGGAGAGAGAGGGGGTGAGTGAGCAAGAAGGGGAGAGGGGGGCAACTGGGTGGTGGAAGCGCTACCAAATAGCCATCCGCTGTGCAGAAACAACAGGCGTCTCTCTCTGAGCGTGTTCCAGAGCGCTGGCGCTTTTTACCCGCCCCGAGTTTCCGCCCCGAGTCCAACAGTGCACTATTGTAAGCCCAGAGAGGAGACGTAAAATAAGAAAAAAAGGAGAAGAAAAGAAAGGCGAAAAGGCATTAAATAGCCCATTGTTGCGTGCAGGCACTTCCTGCTTGAGAGATGATTGTTCGAAGCAGTAAAACTGGTTAAGATAAATGCAAACATGGGCGCAAAGATAATATCACAAAGACAGGCTCAGACTCAGACACACACACACACACAAAGGACATAATTCCCGCTAAATGTCATTCCATAAAAACACTGACGCAAGACCAGCACAGCAGCAAACAAAGCTACTTCCACTCAATATGGAGTCATTATACTTGACTTGTTGTTAAAAGCTGACCTTTCCGAGCCTGCTGCGAATAAACCCAGAGGGCTGAGGGCAATCAGTCAGCTAGCCAAAAACAAAAAGCAAAGAAAAACACACACACACACACACACACACACACACACACACGTGCCTGTTATGAAACATCAGCCCGTTACATTGGGCCTGGTGAGCAGAAAGGAAATCACAACAGTCTTGAATAAGGGGAACCGCACTGACAGACAAGAGACTACCCACATCCTCTTTGTACAGACACCTCACAGAAAGCACAATCTATGTAGATGTGCTAAAATTTGCACTGTTGTCCCACAATTACAACCGTAAAGTATATTTTATAAGCCTTAACTTTTCTGTAAAAGACCTAAAAGTCACCCCGCCCTCAATTTATTTCTTTTTTTTAAAACAACAAATGTGAAAGTATCCTGATCCTCTGCAAAGCAAAGCAACATCCACTGCTTTCTTTTGCTTGCAGTGACACAAAAGGTGGCAGGAAATTCCAGCACACACCCATCCTGCCTGCTACTTAGTTATCAAACAACAACCCTCTCCTAAATAAAAGAAACACACTGCTGGCACAATAAAGGGCATAAATTTTGCTGTTGACATTAAACATGGCCTGCGGCACAGGAAACAGGGAGGTATGTTGCATTTTATCTGTCTGCTGGGTGTCAGCTCGGCTCTGCAGGTTTGTATTCTACCACTGGGGGGCCGCTACTCTGCTCTTCTCCCTCGTTCCCCCCCTCCCCACCTCGTTGCTGTCGGAGGCCCTGCTCCAGTCATCCATCAGCCCAAGAAACAGCCGGAGATAAGCCGCAACAGAGTACAGCTGGCTGAGGAATAGACCTCCCGCCCTGCAGCAGTCATAGATCAGCCTCGCTATCTGTGACGTGGCGACACACACAGCACGGCTGCTGCTTCTGATTGTTTATAGGGCACCTCCTGTTGGCCGGCGCATTATTAGCACCGCTTATTTACTAGAAGGAATGACAGCAGCCTCGGGTGAAGCCACATTTCGTTATGATGACCTTCAGCAAAGTCTGAAGGGCCAGAAGGTGCAGAGGAATCAATTTACTGATAAAACAACTGGATTTCCTTTGAATTCTACTGACACACAGTGGATCTAAATGAATAACTTTAACTAAAATCAGCTCAATGTTACCTCTTTCGATCAAATAAAATGATAATAATCAGAACATATTTTATTTTTACAATTAATTATTATTACTAAATTAGTAACAACTAATTGAAGCTGCAGGAAGTCTCCAGTAAAGCCTGAAACTTCAAAGCTCAGTCCAAAAAATGTATTTGTGTCATTTAAATAGAGGAAGCGCTCAGTGTTGTGACATTATCACTATTTTGCATTAAGGCTGGCATGAAATCATCATTTGACAAGCTTTTGATTATTTTTTGTGCAACTGAGTCTAAGTTTGAAAATTTATTTAGCAAAGTATTCTTTTATATCCGACTGTGTGTGACAGTTTAACTTGCCATTTTCTACCTTTTCTGGTGGTTAAATCAACCACACGCGCCCCCCAACCACCCACTGAGAAACAGCTACAACGAGCTCAGACCGCATAGTAGATGTTTCTGATAAATTATTTACAGTTTCATATTTTATTTTATAAACACGCGAGATTTTTCTTGGGCGTAATCTGCAGTCATCGCCTTAGTCACACGTCAAAGGGTTTTGGTTGGCGCTGGCGTCAAGGTGATGGATTTCCAGTGTCTGACAGTTGCACTAATAATGTCACGGTGAAGGATTGTTCGGGGATTGACTGTCACAAATCTTTCTGGAGTGAAATAATTTTCTGTTCCTGCGAGAGGACAATAAAAATCAAACGACACTCTGCTTTGAGATGTTGTCACTTCGTCCAGAGCTGTAATGAAACGCCAAACATGACTGTGGCAGCGGTCCTGTCGTTTGAATGTGTGTGTGTGCGTGTGGGGGGGGGAGATTATTCGCATTTCACTCAAAGTTTAGAAGGTTGAGACGAGGTCCAGGAGTATATGCTGCTGCAGCTGTAATCACACGGAGGACAGGAGATGTGAGTCAAAGAGGGAGGAAGGGAAGGTGGCAAGTGACCCCGCAGACAGGCTGATTCTGTCATTTCAGCGGTCCCTGCTGTCACTTTTATTCACATCTCTAAGAGAATGGCTGGGGTGAGAAAAGAACAGGCAGGGATAATGAAGCCAGTCCTGGAGGCGATGAGATACAAGAGGGAGGAGGTGGAGGAGGCAGAAGAGCGACGGGGGTGATGATGAATAAATGAAGAGCAGCAGGGCTGGTTTCTGCGAGTACGTCAAGGTTGGAGCTGCATTTACACCTGTCCCTCAAGGCTGCAGGGCTGAAAAGGCACAAGTGGTGATCAGATCAGTGGAAGCCGTGTCCTTGGCCAAGAGTCAAGATGCTGCTTCCCCCCCGGGCGGCAAGTCAAGATGCTGCTTCCCCCCCGGGCGGCAGACGCTGTGTTGCAGGTGAAATCCTGCTGACTGCCTCCACCCGCAGACACAAAACGCTCTCGGGACAGAACATGGCAGACGCTGCGTACCGGACTCCCCAACAGCTCCTCGGCTCTTGTTACATAACGCCGTCAGAACGGTGAGATGAATCCGTATAAATGAATGAGTGAATGGAGCAGGACACAGAGAGCAGCGGGGTGACGGTTTCAGCACATCATCTCCCAGTGGAACAGCAAAATAACACAATCAGACACATATATATGTATATAATAATGGATGTGACTATAATGGAATATTTGGTCTATTCAAATTGCCCAAATGATTTGCTGTGTGCTTGTTTTAGTGTCGGAGTCTCCTGCTGCCGAGACAGCGTTTCTTTGACAAGTGGTCTGTGGTCGACCCCGCTGTGGTCGAGTGTGGCAATAAAGCCTCCCATCACCGCGCCCCGTCCCTCGCTCTGATTACCTTTGCACAGCTGTGCCTGCCATCGGCAAGTGTAAATACGAACGCACAAATAAAAGGCAAACTCATAAGTAGTCCACAAAAAAGGAGGGCTCGCTTAATTTGTTGTGATCCGCCGCGGCCCTGCCGTGGGCCGAGGGTTTCATTTAAACGCGTCCGTCGTGTTTGATTACAAGACAAACGACGCCCATTCATTTCCACTGGATACGAGCTGGAATCAAAGTCTGCCAAGCGTCAGGATTACGAAAACAATATCACCGAGAGGAAAGGCTGATTCATTGAGGAGGAGGAACGACTAACAGCAGCCATTCAGCGAGAGAGGCGGGTGTTTGTTTCTAAGATCTACAGTCAGATCCTTCAGCAGTGTTATCCTTAAAAGAGCCCGAGTATACAAACATGCAGAGCAGTGTGTCATAACGCATCAAGGCCAAAGCCGGAGCGCTCAGTCGTTCTGACACGGTCTAATTTGGCGCTTTCATTCCCCTCCTTCCCACTCATGATGCAGTGTTTGATCAGGGAGAAGGGCTGCCATTTTCTGATCCCAGCCCTTCAACAGCTGTGCTGAAATTCACATCTAAATTGAAATGGAGGCAAACGTTACCAGCCCTCCCCTTTTTTCCCCCCTCTTCCCCCCCTTTTCCAGGCTTCTATGCTAAAGATTTATTCTGTGGGTGATAAACAGGATGCAGCTGCTCTTGAGCCTTGGAGGAGCTGGAAACTGACAAGTGTTTTTACTGATGTTTTGTGAGGCCAGGCCAAGAGTCTCAACAGCTCCCTCTAAAGTCAAACGGCAGACGAACAAGAGGCGCACAGAGTGAAATGAAATGACAAAAACAGCAGCTCGCTGTGGAAACCAACTAATATTTATGCAGCCCGTGTTATTTTTAGATCAGCACGCGTTTGCTAATGCGTGACAACATAAAACAATGGCTCTCTTACCACTTCATCCTCAGACCAGCACTTCTCTATCAGTTTGGGTACCGGCTTTTTCACCAGACGCTGCAGAGCCTTGCCGGCGTCGTAGCTGCTCTCGTGAAGCTAGAGGGGAAGAAAAAACAACAACAACAAATAAATGAGAAAGCAAACAAACATAGCTTTTTTAAAAAAAAAACATTTATAAGGGTGCCAACTTTCTTTCCAGTCTCACTAAGGGCACCTGAGTAGTATTCACACCTTTTAATGAGCTCAGAAAGCAACACAAGAAGATTTTACATCCAGGTGTGACTGAAGCTGTTACTATAAATGAGAGGGATGTCACACACTAAAGACCCAAGACCCCAGCCTAGATATAACAACAATAACAGTGACAAAATCAATTGCCGTGCTTCTTTTAAGCTTTGTGTCACATTCGGCTGGGCGAAGCAGACAGCGCTGGAGCTCTTCCTCTGAGAATAAACAAGCATCACTCATTGGAATTGCAAATGGAGAGTAAGGTCAAGAGACAGTGACCTGCCCGCTATGTTAATTTTCCAGTTTATAGATTTGGAATATAGATGCCCTGTTTATGGTGATTATAATCTCTTTCTTGCTCTCAATTCCTCCAGTATTCATTATCAATCCGACGGACAAACCTCGCGTTATGCCTACTGCACTGCCGGCTCCTGAGGATGGGTTTGCTGAAAAGGACTTATCACTGCAAATCACTGCACAGTGAAATCACAGCTGAACGCACCGTACAAATCTCTGCGATTCATCGTTAACTCGGTTCATTTTCTGTGATGCACGCTCGGCTCGCAGTATTAGACTTGCTGCAAGGCTACTTACAGTGTTAAGTGCGTTTAATGTAGTGTCATCTCGAGACGCTGCTAGACACCCATCTTCTGTTGAGCCTCCATCACACATCCCTGCGAAGGCAGCCATGCTCCTGTGGAAGCGACACAGATGATGTAACGTTTTAAAGGAAAGGCCACAAATGTAGCTAATCATTCCCACACAAACATAAGCAGAGGACACCTGGAAACAGTTCCTGCCATTCAAACGTGGCTACCCACATAATGTCATAATGTTGAATAAACAGCCTGCACACTACCTCAATATTGAAACACAAGTCACCTGACTGAACAAACATGATCGCGCAGTCCATTTATGTGCATATCTGCAATTATATGATTAAGTTTTAGAGTCAAACAAACATGTGATTCAAGTGCAGACTTTCAGCTTTAATTCAAGCAGTTTAACAAAAGTATTTCATTAACCCTTCAAGAATTATGACCATTTTCATAAAGTCGCCTATTCATAATAGGGGGCCATGTATAAAATTTAACTGGACAAACTAACCCAGTATTAAATAAAACAGCTTGTCTAATTTGATCTCCCTGTTCTTGAGTGTAACCGGTGGTTTGCACCTTATTCTAAACTCTATGTCCATTCACGAAGACGTCTCTAGACTGTAGACTGACGATAAGCCAACCTACTTGAGCTCTTGACTCGGTTACATCTTACAAAGTTGTTTTTTATAACCATGGAAATAATTTAATCATCATGCAGTTTAGTTGTCTTCTGTGGTCTTTCGGGGCTTTTGGTGTTGCTGATCAGTGCTTTCATTGGTTTTTTTTTATAAATGAACTAGTTTTTTGCTTTGGTCACTCCTGAAGTTTTTGATCTCTCTTTGATAGTTTTTTCCCCCCTAACCCTAATGATGACTTCACTCACTTTCACTTACATCTCACTGGGCTTCAAATTTAAAATGATAGTGAAAGGCTACAAAACACAATTTCAACACTTTGAATCGAATTCAGATATTATATTTGCCTCATTTGTTAGGGAATAATAAAGATGTTAAAAAAAAGAAAAAAGGAGGGTTAAACAGTAGATGTATTGAATAAATCAGTGCTGCTGAAGTGAGATGCATTTTGCTGTAGTTTCAGCTTGTCGTGCACCTCTTCATTTGTGTAACCTGCTGTGGGTGGCACGCTGCCGGTATCGTGCCAAAAAGCAATCGCCTGCGAAAAACTGATTTCTGGTATTTGCCAACAAATGATTGTGGGAATTTAAACTAAATAAATGACTCGTTGGAGTGTAATTTGTCAAACACATCTCTCATGAATGATAAAAAAAAGTCACATTGAGCCAGAAAGAACAGTAAGGCGAAGCTGCAGTTTGTGGCAAAATGACTTTTCTATATATTTCCCCTTATTTATCCAAGTAAAAAGTATCACTGACATTTAAAAAAAAAAAAAAAAAAAAGTCTTTTTCAAGACTGATCAGGCCAAGAAGACCTCAGAAATGTGCACAAATATAACATCAAAGTTCTCTAAAGATATTCTAAGTGGCCAAAAAAAATACAGATTGACTATGATGTAGGTACAATTACACACATACCTGCAAAACGGGTCATTTCTTTATTTTATACTACTACAGTCTATCTGCCAATATAAGCAAATGTATTAAAACACAGAAACCGTAAATAGATTGTAAGTCACAAAAGTTACTGCTGGCACCTGCGGCGTGCTCGTGGGCGCGCTGCACCTCATTTGTAGAAAACATGAACAGCTTTGGAAAATTTTACTCGCACATCATAGTTTATAAATCATTAACAAAATATTGTTGTTGAAATTCTTGAATCACGCAAAAAGGTAAACACTGGTGTTGTTATCAAAGTTTGTTCTGTTATGTACTGATTTTTATGACAACACCTGTGTTCACGGCAGCAATTATGATCATTACCTCACTGGCCAAAATATTATGGACCCGAGTGTAATTGAGGTAAGGCTAAACATAAACTTCAGTGGAGGTTGTGCAACGCTGTCTGGCATGGTGGCACGCAGTGATTAATTACACTGTGGCCTCTTACACAGAAACCTGTCAACACACATCACTGGAACTGGAACAACATCCCATCGAGCTCTGATGACCGATTGCATCCCGAGATACCGAGTGTGATCAGAGGGCAACACTAATAAAAAGCAATAAAATACCAATGTTGAGACTTCAGCAATTCCCATCCTGGAATTGATCCTGGACAGAGAGGCATGATCATGGCATTTACTTTCACTGACAAAGAGTATTTTATTCATATTTGTATGTCAGGAGTCAATTTAAAAATCACTTTTTCCCCCTTTTTTGTGTGTGTGTGTGAAAAACCTCCAACAGCTTTAGACCTTGCATAACTGCCAAGTCTGAGGCCCTGTGTGTCTCTGGGCTCACCTTGCAGCTCTGAGGTACATGAGAAGGTCACAGTCATTGACCCCTGGCATCCAGACCAGCTCCTCATTCTCGGTTACGGCCTGGCCACCAGGGGAGGGGAAAGGCTGCAGCTCCGGGAGCTTGGCCTAATTAGGTCCACAGAGGAGGAGAGAGACAGATGGTGTCACACTACAAATAGCACACAGGCTTGAAGAAAATATCCTCTTTCAGCCGCCTGTCATCAACTTTTCACTGTGTGTTCCTGAGTGGTGGGACGGCAGGAAGCTACTGTCACAATAGTTTAATACACAGTATATATGACACCGAATTATAAATACTCTGAAGGTGTTAGTTTAAGATGGGATTATGTAAAGATACCTGACATTAAGGGGAGGGTAACACACACACAACTTTGTAGAGTTTCAGCACAACTAAAACCAGCAGGCGCAAACATTACTGTGAACAATCATGCAAACTTAATCCAATCAGTAATTTCATTCCGATGTTCCCAGGCAACATGTAAAGATTTATAACCGTGTGATGTTTGCTTCAAGAAAATTTGTAAAATTAACAATAACTGGTGCTGTGAGTCCTACTAAGTGCAGGCCGGTCATTAATGACTACACAGTAAAATACAGCTTTAATCTGTCAAATAATACACATGCATAAATCACAATGATTCTGCAAAACAAGAGCACAGACCGTTACACTAGTGCTCTCTAAAATCCGGATCTCCTGAAGTAATTAAACAGTAAATTCTCAAAGCTTGGTTAAATTTGATGCCTGTGCTGTATTTATTGCAAAAACTATAACTCGGAGTTTTTGCTGGAAACCACTACTTACATCTGTGACGCAGTACTGAACACAAGACTTTTCTGAATCTAGCCACAAAGTCGGTGAACAGAAATATGATAATCGATGCAACGACTGAGCCGGATATCAGGCGCTCAATCTGAGAGTGTGTATGTTCACATAAAATAAACAGATGAACAAAAAAACCCTAAAATCTCAAAACTAAAAACATAATTCCCACCCAGAGATCAAATAATGCAATTATTAGTCTCTTATTCAGGTCAAGCCCTGCGGTTTGAACATTAATGTGTGTGCTGAGCAATGACTTACTTGGTGACTGGGTCCCACTCGGATTTCCCCCTGTGTGCTGTTTAGTCGCCTGAGAAGAAACAAAGAAAGCAGATTGAAACAAAATATTTACACGTCACCATTTCAAAAGCCAGCTGTGAGAAATCTGTCAGCTCTGCAAGTCCTGTTTAATTAACTTAACAACTGCTCAAACGGCAAAAATCACAAACTGACGATAATAAAAATCTAACCACTCATGACCAAGACTAGATCCAACAGAGTGGGGATGGTCTGTATTTATTTTCAAATGTGGAAGTCTTTACGGGGAAAAAGTACAAAGTGTTTACAGATTTGGTTCCTGCTCGCCTGCTCCTGCACAGCGAGCCGAGCAGTGCACATTTGCAGGCATGATAACGTGGATGCAGCAATAAAACAGAATCCCCAAAAAGGAGAAGGGGGGAGTGGAGGTGGAGGGGGAACTGGCTCTGGATATGCAGGGTGAAAACGGCTGCTGGTGCAAATGTTGGTAGCCATAGCAACTGCAATTTAATAATAGTGTACCGAATCTCCAGCTGCAGTGGATTAAAGAAAATGACAAGATGTTCCTTTTGAAAAGCCTTTTCCCCTCGGTCGCCTAGGCAACAGCGCCGATTTTCATACAAGCGAGCGCAGAGCAGCCCAGAATCTGTCAGCGTGATTTGCACTGAGAGAAGCTCGCACTCCATCACCGGAGGAAACTCGAGAGGCCGCAATCCTCACGTCCTCTTTAAAGTCCTCAAACCACGCAAACCCTGCGACGGGCTCAGGTTTAGCCCGTTTACCCTTCTTAAAAACATCCCCTCAGACAGGAGAGTCCGATTAAAGGTTTAATCCACATCCATCCATAGATGTTATGATCTGCCAGAAGCGCTGGCAAAAACCTCCACATCAGCACACTCCAAAAACCCGAACCTCAGCTGCCAAAACACCGCCCGCCGCTCCGAAACATGTCGAAATACTTCACTTGGTTTTATTACCAACGCTCTCAGCGAATAAGACAAACTAAATATAAAGCACTCAGAAACTGGCAGCTACAGTGATGAATAGTGCTGATAAAGATGAAATACGGTGGTTCTCTGCGTCATCAGCACTCCAGATAAGACTATAAAGGTTTCATAACAATTTCATAATCCCACTTAAAGCCGGGTTTCAGACACCATTATATGTCTGAAACTTCCCAAACAGTTGTGAGTGGCGAACAATGAACAAACAATAACCATTCCTTTTGATTTATTAGAGCAGAACAGATATACCATCCACATCTGCACATCTAAACGCCTGCATGACAAAGGGAGAAAAAAAAGAAGAGGAAAAAAAATTATTTGATTTACAGAGTGTGTTCCTGCACACAGTGAAAAAAGTTCTCACAAAACGCGTTTCTGACAATGTGCAGTCGGGCCAGGTCCACGGCACATTTGGCAGGAGGCAGTAAGGATGACAAATGAGGACCTGTGCTCCAGAATGAGAACAGTGTGTCTGAAGACAGCCGTGCTTTAATGCTGCGCAGGTCCTGAGAGAGGAGGCAGAATACAGATCGCAGCAGGAGGCTCGGAGGAGTTTCCATAAAGACTGCAGGTACTCTTAAACAAAAGCAAGCCTGCAACACAAGCACTGATGCCTGTGATAAAAAATATATGCATATATATCAAGCATTCGTTAATCATGCATCCAGCAGCTGATTTTTATACTTACTGAGAAATCCTGGTCATCAGCTTAATACAATTATTCATAGCAAACAAAGGAAGGCATGGATGGATGAAGCACTATCTGGGCAGCTGTGCTCAGAGTATTCATAAAACACTGCCCCCATTAAGCAGCTCAAAGCCTGTTGCCTAGCACAGTAAACACTATGAAAACATGGCCACTTGTTACAACAAGTTCTGCTCTAACTCAGCATTAGCACACAATCTTGTCAAGTAATTACAGGCTTACTTATCAAAACCCAAAACAACAACGTGACAGTCTGGGCAACTTTGTGTGCAATCAAGGATAGCCCCGCCCCCTCCGCCATCAATTCCAGCCAATCGCTGAGCTAGACTGTGGCACACTGACATAATTGTAGCGCAGCAGAAAAAAAACAGAAGAAGAAGCAGCAGACTCAAGTTGGTGTTGTTGGTATCGTGATCGGTAGGCTTGTGTAAATCGCAGCTGGCAGCAGAGCCGTCTGAGCTTTGCCTGCACCCCCTCCCCGGCATTGCTTCATACGCCATGTCATCATCCCGGTTGTAAACAGGAGATGCAAAATGGAGCCAGGGAAGCCTCTGCTGGTCTTAACGCACACCATATAACCACACCGGCAGCACGTTCACCAGCCCCACACTTGCGGATGAACACCCCGACAATATGCGTTTATCGGAAGCTTGAATGAAGCGCATGCACAAAAAGGTGCGGAGCGACTCCAGACGCGTAACGGTATGCGAGGCTGCGGTGACAGCCTGCGCGTCCAGAAGCGTTCGGGCTCCCGACACTCGTTTTTTTTCTCCCCCGCCACCGACACACAAACACAGCCGGTTAACACAATGACAGCGGCGCGGACGGCTCTCACACACATCACACAGTCCTGTCAGACAGCTGGAATGCGACTCCATGAAAATAAGACGAGCCAAACACTCGCGCACTTGCAACCGATAAATGGCACGGGGAAAGCGCGACAATGTGATCGCAAACCTACCTCCGGGGACTGAACAAATCGTCCATTTCTGACATCGAGCCCTAAGGTGGGGGTGCTGACACTGTGTGTGTAACGCTGGTTGAAATTAATTCCCCTCTCACACCTATTCCTAGGTGCTCAAAATGGAGAACCACGCATTCGCTCCCGGAGAGGTATTCACTGAGCTTGTGCTGTGACCTCAGCCAGCACGTACAGCGTCGCAAGCTCGGCTCGCTCCTCTACACACACTACTGAGCATGTGCTGCGACCTCACACACACGCACGCACTAAGAGGCAGGCAGACACAGCCGCATGCGGGATACGGAATTCATCTCTCCTCGTATGTCTGCACCATAATAAACAAGAGTGAAATTGCAATGCTGCAGACGCCGAGCTCGGAATACCAAACGAGGAGGGAGGAAGGGAGCGGAAGACCGAGAGTGGAACAGGGGGCCCCGATGGAGGGGGGTTCCCAGCTGGCAACCATCAGTGCCAACAACAAGGACAGCTGTCACTGCAACACGTGAGGCATTCCCCGCACAACCAGTGATAATAACACAAGGGGGGTTCTCTCATTTTGTACTCGTGCACTTGAATGAATGAAAAAGCTCATCGTGTCCAAAGAAATGTTATATTTATACTGAAGGGCATCAGCGTAAAAATGCATCAGTTAAAGTGAAGATCAAGAGATCCAACATATTAAAAAAGTAGAAATATTCAAGTGTAACAGAAAAATAGTGGCGGGCGGGTCGATACCAACGCTGGTATTAGTATCTGATTGATATTAGCCCGATAGGATCGATACTTTGTTTCTATCCTCCAAGTTCAGTATGTAGAACACTGAATTGTGCTTCATTAATAATTGTTTGGGTTTTTTTTTGTTTTTGTTTTTTTGGAAAAACTATGAAAAACGTTGGAACGTTTTTGATTTGACTGTCATGTCTGTTTTATTTACAGCTTATAGAACATTTAAACAACAGAACTGGATCCGAAGTGCTTTAGAGATGGACACATTTACATTACAGGTCTCCAATAAATAAATAAATAATGTCAAAATGCAGGAAGAGCAAAAGGTGTGTTTTGTACACAGTGAAATCACAGTGATTTGTCATTAAAATGTGCAGATTAATGATGATTCATCTCAAATCATGACATACTCCTACCCCTATACAGGGATGGGTACCGGTATCCGGTGCCATTATGACACCGGTTCTAACATAAACGGTAGTAACCAGACCGAAAAGCAGCGCACATTTCGGTGCTGTTTTTTTTCTTGAGATGTCATACACTTTAGATTTTAGCCAATAATTTTACCTTTCCAAGGATAGTAGGCGGGCCCAGGTACGTACGTTCTTTTAGAGCAGAGCTACATATTAAAAATGCCCAAGGCGAAGCGGTCAAAGTCTGGCTGTACTTCACAGCAAAAGATGCAAACTCAGCAGCCTGCAACAAGTGCTTTAAGGTGATACTGTGCAAAGGAGGTAACACCTCGAATCTGATGAACGCATTGCGTTTTTTATAAAAGCCGAGAAATGCACCGTATTTGATAGCTTGCTGCGAGACCTCACACCGAGCGCATCTACTGCGGGTGTGGTGCCTGTTATCGGACCTGGAGTTAGCAACATCCCCCCAAGAACCCAAAGAGGAGAGTCCTGGCCCCTAGCCCTGCCAGTGTAGCAGCAGCAGCAGCCGTTCTTCTCTGGGTGAGTAGCTTAATGTTGTTCGTGTGTAATTTACGTTGAGTAGGCTAAACACGTTATTAAATTAATGCATGTAAGGTGAACTAGCAAACACCATCGTAGTTACATGCAGCTGTCTTCTTATTTGATAGAGTGATACCATATATGCCCTATAGCTGCAGAAAAGGCTAACATTGTTATCTTTTTACAAAAAAAACAGCTAAACATGAGAGGTTTTAGGACAAAGTTTGTGTTTTCCATTGTTTAAGCACTGGTTCCAGCCAAAGGAGGTATGTTGTATCAACAGAAAAGGCTAACTTGGTTATCATTTTGCAGAAAAAAAGAGACTGCTAAAAATAAAAACATAAGAGGTTTTTGGACAAAGTTTGTGTTCTCCATTCTTTAAGCACCGGTTCGAGCACCGTTTAAGCACCGGCATTGTTTCAAAAGTACCAGTTTGGCACCGGTATCGGATAAAACCTAAACGATACCCATCAATATTGGAATTGGTAATGGCAATACTAGCTCTATATTTACTTAAACTTTGCAGTATTGCATAGCACTACTGAAACACAGTGCTGTGCTAGAAATCGATCCCATGAAGCTCCTGGTGCACAGTTTTTGTGCTGATGTTAATGCCAGAGCAGATTTAGAGCTCTGTAGTTACTGAGTCAGCAGAGTGTTGGAGACGTTTACGCACCATGAGCTTCAGGTCTCCACTCAAACTTTGCGGCCGAGCTCCTCTTGGTTCCGAAACACGTTGCAATAATAGCGCTTATAGCTACGTGTGGAAGATCTCCAAGAGAAGAAATTTCACATACTGACTCCTTTTGGTGGTGACATCATGTCAGAGTGTCATGCTCAAATTCATTCAGCTCTTCAGAACGACCCATTCTTTCAACAGTGTTTGTAAAGGCAGACTGGGTGGCCAGGTGTTTCATTTTATACACCTCTAGCGTTAGGATGTAGCATCGACTTTGCAAGCATTGCTCTGTTCAGTTATGACACTTAGTAAAACTGCATGCAGTGTCTCCCCTCCTTCATGTTCTACGACAGCCTCCTTGCAAACCTGATGTGCGGTTAAGAAAATGTATGGAAAGACGGTTTGACAAATATTTTGATAATATTCTTATTATAACAGTTTGAATATGACTGGGGTCATGCAAGCAGAACATTTTGACTTGATATTTATGATTCAGACAAGGCCTCCATAAATACATGTGGGGATATCCTGGTACCATTCAGGTTTTAGTACCATTCTGTGGACATGTATATAGCACAATCATAATGTGTAATCTGTTGATTTGTTTTGCCTCTTGTCTTAGGGGCTCTGCAAGCCCACATTTCTGCACAGAAGGAGAAACACACCTGGATATCAGCAGGCCTGTGGATAAGCACTGCCAGAAGGTGATTGAAAGAATGAAGAAGTGAGGAGTGTTTATGTGGTTGAACAAGACAACCGTCATTGGAAAAACTCCAAAACATAATCTAATGCACAGAAGAAAAACAGCAGAAGAGGCTCCGCTTTGTCATATGTTGATGTGCTTAACATAAAGTTAGGGCATTATTATCTGAGCATACAAAACTGCGTGTAATGAAAATATGTTTTATTTTAATTAGCTACATAAATATTGTGAATTTTGTCTTCTTTTTTTTTAAAGAATGTTTTCTAGTTTTCCAGGATGCACAAGGATCAGGATCTGGAAACTCAATCAACATTATTTTTCTTATTTAACACCCGTACCTTTCCTGCCGTGGCATATCAAAATGTTTTCAGTGAAACCTTAATCAGACACTTAACGTGCAGGATCTTGATTCTAATCATAATTTTAACGCAAAAGATCAATGTTTAAAACCTGACACGCAACATGAAAAATATCGATACATTCCCAATAAAATTACAAACCATGGGGGGTTTCCCTGGCTCATTCCCCATAATTGGACCACATCGGGATCCTTCTTTTTCATCATCATTAGACATTACACGTTTTTTAAAAAAAGAAAAAAAAGAAAGTAGAGACCTCATGTCTCATGTGGGGTAAAAATAGCTTCTCTGTATAGCTCCTGCATGCGTAAGCTTGCTAAGAATGTATTATTTAGCAAGTTATTTAACACTAATGCAAACCCCAGCAACATGCCTCATCCGATATTAGCTGCATTAAAGTGTTTTTATAATGAATGGCTATTTTTGTCTCAACATAACAATGAGCTCTAAAATATCTTAGCAATTAACTGAGGCTTTCACAACTATCATACAGGCATCGGTTAGCAGAAAATTAGCTGTCACCTACATTGATAATTGTGTAGTCATCCTAACAGGCTTTATTGTCGGAGACCTGCTGCTTTTCTTTTTCTTATGTGAAAATGAATATTTTTAGATTTTAGTTTTTGTTTGTTAAAAAAAATGCTGAGGATGTCACCCTGAACTTCTGATGGCTCCATGTTGTCCTGATTTAATAAACGTGGTGTCAGTGTTGTGCAGGGCTGACTGAATTTCAGAGCTTGGGGGAGAATTAAGACAGGTACACCATCAGTGCCGGTAAGCTCACCTGGTCTCTGGGTTGTATCCAAGGATATAGAAAAAGGAGTCCATGCGGGCTTTGAACTCCCGGGCAGCGAAAATGTCAGAGAAATGGGAAATGTTGCATTTCCCCCTGCAAGAGAGCAGACAGGCTTTATTAGACAAAAACAACCAACATGACAAAGTGACACCCCAGCATGAGCACAAGTAGCCCTAATTAGAGGCTTCTGGTATGTTCGCCTATAGGAGGGGACAAGTGCGACAGCAGGTATCTGCTGCTTGTCAGCACCTGCTGACTTTTGCGGTGAAATATCAGGCTCTGGCTACTTAAGCCGTAAACACCAGCTGAACATGTCAGCGTTGCCTCATCTGCTGCAGACGTGGAGATCTGGAAAAGGAATTCAACCTGCCCGTCTCCCCTCCTAACACGTTTACCCCCCAGTGAGCCGTGGAGGCCACGGCTCTGACCACATCTTGATGCCATTTCCTGTTTCCAGCACCCTGGTGTCTGGCTCTATCAAAATAACAGACATCACAGCCATATGTAGCTGGGCTGCGTTGCAGAGAAATAGTATCTTCCTCCCCCTGAAAAGATTAAAGGGTGCTAAGGAGAGCCGTCTTTGGAGAGCTCAGAGCTGCGGCATTACAGCATCCCACTGGAATTCCCTTCCGTTTATCTAAAGCCCAGAGAAAAAGACAAATCAAAGGGAGCTCTGTGTAGGAAAAGTTGCAGCTAATTTTCCCTAAAATCTGTGGTTTCTGGAAGACATGGCTTTACCGCTTGCAGATGGTTTTGATTAAAGGAAAGGGGAAGAGGAGGGAAAAGGAGGGGAGGGGTGGTCAGCCAGGAGGGAGGAAGAGACAGAGGCAGGGACAAAGACCGAACAAAGCGTATTTGTTTCTAGACAAAGAAAATTATTAAGTCGGCGAGCATTTCCAAAGACATTAAATATATACAGAGGAGGCGCTATAGGCTGCTCTCTAGCAGCTTGTGCAGGTGTGTATTGATGCAGAGCTGTTTTAATCAGTGTTTTAATGTTCAACAGCATAGAGGCATGTGCCTCAGTTATGGCTTTGTATCTTTACACATCTGCTCTATTTTGGCAGCACCTGCTAAAACCAGTAAAGCATGCTATATGATCACTTTAGGACTGTAAAAATGAAATAGCTCAGTGTGTAGTGCTATAAAGCAATTTGGTATCAGAGCAACATAATTATTCATGGAGAGGTGGCAGAAATATGGGGATAATGGCGGTTTACGGCTCAGAAGGCTAAGGGATAAATAAAATACACTATATTATATCCTGAGTAGGGTTCAGACCCGCCATATGTTTTATGATAGCAGTGTTTCAATTAAAAGAAAAGGGAACTGGTTTGCTTTACCATTGAATTAGTCAGCAAAAGTATAATATTTGCTTCTTCTTTTTTCCAATTTCTGATTAAAAGGCATAAGATTATCTTTATCTTGCTGACAGAAACACAAAATCATAGCAGAAGGTGCCACGAAAATTGAATGACAGTTCTGTAATTTGTATACAAAGGCACCAAAATCCACAAATAAAAGCTGTTCCAGTGACACTGTTATAAAATCAAATACTGTAATAGCCTAGATGTTACTAGAGCTCTAGAAGCAGAAATCTCGGTGTAGAAAAAACCTGTGAAACCTGTGCTGAAAGTATTCCATTTTCCTCTGCAGCACTGTTTAGAAAGCTTCCAGTCTTTATGTGCAGTTTTGTTTGCTCATGTGTGGGTTTGTTTACCTGAGAGCAGCAGCATGATAAGTGTCCACGTAGTCCGAGATAAAGAGTTCTCGACTCCTGACCACTGGATCCGTGATCACCAGCTCCCGGCCAGAGTCTGCAGGAGGGAATAGTGCCTGTGGTCAGTCTACATCATATACATATACATAATCTGTGACAAAAATAATGATTTGAGATAAAGTAGCTCTGACTGTAAATCACAAAAGCATCAGCACAATTCTGTGTTTACCCACAGTAACAAGCACCTCTGTGGAATATTGCGCCATAATTCAATAAATAGTTCAATTCAATAAAGCCAGTAATATGCTATTCCTTCAGAAGAGAGCATAATGTTCAGTTCTCGAGGGAAATGACCCCTATGGTAGTTACGATGCATCACTGGCAACAAGAGGAAGTTGGGACTTGTCTTTGACAAATGACCTGAGCTGTGGCCAGTGAGCTCCGGCCTTGTGACATCAATTCTAATAGTCCAAGTCCCTGCTGCCAGGACAGACTGCTGATAATATAGCACTGTGTGGCACAATCCTTGTATTATCGTAGAAAAAGAAAATGGCACAACACCGTACTTAGCTGTAACCCTGATCCTATCTGGATTTTTTGTTTGGTTAGGAGGCTTTTTACAGCGGCGTAAAGGTAGAGATGATTGTACTGTGAGGCAAAGAAAAGCCGAGCCACTGGGGGCACTCCGGCTAACAAGAACTGCCAACTGTGAACAGGATGTGTCAACAGGTGAGGTGTGTTATTTTATCTCAGTTTGAAGAGAAAATTGCAGTTTATAATCAGGCTGAGAAACATTTCCGGGAACACGCACATTTAAAAGGCTAAAATTAAACTTGTGTGCAACGACAAAGTGTTCAGAACACCGAGTAACACTTAACTACAAAACTAATTTAACTTCAACCATGTTTATAGGACACAGAGTTCTTGTTGCAATAAAACCAAGTAGAGTAGTTGACATTTTCAATTCTGACAGTCAAAGAACACAGAGAACACAGATATATGTAGCCATGGGGTACATGGAGAATAGGTCAGCTAGTTTCTTTAATTACACTTAAACTGCTGAGTGAGTTTGAACATGTTTCAACTGAAAAAAAAAGTTAAGTAAATATAATAAAGCAGTAAAAAACAAAAAGCCCCAAAGAAATGCGGGAATGGTTAGAATAGTAATAGTGTGGAACCGTGGACGAAATACGGAGCTAAAACTATGGCTAATAGCTGATTTACTTTACATTATGTTAGCTTATGTTTAGCTAACAGTAGCAGACAAATGTATTAAGTTGCTAGCTAAACACTCTAGATGAACAACTGAGGACTAAGCTGTTATAAATTATTACATTTCAAAACAGTAAGGCTGACAACTGAACTTGTGAGCTCATCATTTTGTTTACCAGTTGAATTTGCTTAAAGTTTGGATAAACAGTTGAGCATACAGTAAGAATTTGTGTTGATAAATGTATTGATAAGCACTTTCAAGCCGTCTGAATTTCACCTTCTCTCTCCTTTGGCTTGTTTTTGATCCTTTCTCTCTATGCCCTCTTTTTTCCTTTTCCCATCACCCCGTAACCGCTTGCAGCAGAGGAGCCTCTCCGAGCCTGGTTCTGCTGGAAGTTTCTTCCTATTCAAAGGGAGCTTTTTTCTTCCAATCATCACCTAGTGCTTACTCACAGGGCGAGGTCATCTGATGTTTGGGTGTTCTAATACTGCAAGGTCTTTACCTTATAGTATAAAGCTCCTTGAGGTGACTTGTTTTGAACTGGCTTTGGTTTTGACTCTGAATCCAAAAGGATGATATGATATTGGTTTAGTGATATAACTAAACAATTACTCATTTACCTGTTGCAGGCCGTTCAAAGATTTGCATGTATGATTGATGGCTTCATTAATTAAAAATATGTTTTTAAAAAATACTAATAAAAATCTAAAAACAATGCATTAGAGTGCTGCGAGGACGCCCATTACTCCAACTATGTTAAATTTCTCTCAGGAGTTGATATTCAGTGGCTGCAGATCACTGGCAGGCTCGTGTTCCTGTAGATGTGAATGTGCTGAGAGTGTGATGAGTCCACTGGCAGCGGCTGGGTGGAGAGCGTGTACACTGAAGGGCCACATGACACTGCGGGTTATTAACACTCCACTGTGCTGCTGTCTGGCCTGAAGGAGTGTTACCCAGGGAACCAGCACAAAGCCACGGTATTGGCTCGACTGCCAGGGACACAGCGCGGAGAGCAGAGCCAGGTGTGTGTGTTTGTAGAGGAGGAACAGCACAGAAAATTAAATGGATTTACTCTCTTGCGTGTACGTTCTGTACATGTGCACATGTGCAGGTGTGTTTAAACGATCAATCGGCGGCCTCACCGTTCTCATTGTTGCGATCCTGCACCAGGTGCTGGTAGACGGAGTCAGGCACCTCTGACTGGCGGTAGTACCATTTCACATTCATCAGCAGATGGTCCCGTTTACTCTGCAACACAGAGAGACACAAAGTGAGTGAGCAGGAGACTAAAAAGATCCCACGCTAAGATAAACAGACATCGTTCTGTTTGATTACGACGTCACAAATTGGCCTTTTGGCAAAGAACGGAGCCGTGCAGATGCACCGTTTATGGCTCACACAGGCTGATGCCAAGACGCACGCAGAGAGACCAAGTCAATTAAAAACGGATTGTGGGACATTTAGAGCCTTAATAAAGTAAACAGTGGGATGGCCGTCGCTGGAGGAAGTATGGAGTGAGAGGAACCATGTGGGGAATGGATGAGTGTTCAACCTATGCCTTGTGCAAATCAATCCTTTGCCTTGATTTCACTTCACTTAATGATAATACTCTAATGAGCCATTATGTATTTAACACACTACCAGGGCTTTATAAAGCTTTTTGATGCACATGTACAGTATCAAGTTTTCTATGCCTTTATGTGCTGCCACCCACTGGCTCTTTGATAAAATGCAAGTCAGCAAATCTCTTTTAATCCTTCAGATGGCCAGCAAGTGGCAGCACTGAGGTGAGAAGAGAGCCTTTCCACAGGGCGAGTCAATGAAAAAACACACAGAGGGAAGGGGAAAAAAACAGCAGGGGGGGGAAGGTGTGGGGAGAAAATGGTAGAGACTGACACTAGTGCTGAGGTGAGGGATGAAAAGGGCAAAATACTGTTTTCATTTCATGTTATAAAATATTTATTGTGACTGCACATAAACCCAACTGACCGTCACAGTGGTTTGAAAGAACATTAGAGAGACTGCCAGGGTGGGTGCTGGACTGCGACACAATCCTGTTGGCCCCAGCCATCTTTATTAGGGGCTCTGCTGCACTGCACTGAACTAACAGACTGAGACACCTGCACCGACACCGCCAATGGAGTACAGGAGAAAAACCACAAGGGGAGACAATAAAAAGGTGGGGAAGATACTTCAGTAATCCAAGGCAGACAGTTTAACATCCACCCTTTCCAGGCTCTTGTGTATATATGTGTGTGCGTAGCAAGAAACATGAGGTCAGGGTAAAGATATTTAAAGCCTTTGGAGTACATTGTTCTGTTATGTCACAGGGGAGGAGACTGAGAGCACACGCAGCCAAGCAAATCATCACCTCCCCTTAAACCT
This sequence comes from Perissodus microlepis, assembly GCF_051167445.1. NCBI lineage: Eukaryota > Metazoa > Chordata > Actinopteri > Cichliformes > Cichlidae > Perissodus > Perissodus microlepis. The sequence continues at coordinate 4,453,646 of NC_140480.1, read as the reverse complement.
CGAGACCACCTCTGGTTTTCTCATTCTCTCCACTCCTTCCATATTCCATACCCCCCACGCCATTCTTCCACTGTAAACCTTTTCACTCCACCACTTTTTGTTTTTTCATTTCTTTTCCTTTCTCAAACCTTTAGCAGGGAGGAGGAATGAGTGAGTAAGTGAGCCTGGACGTGTTAAACAGCAGCTGGCATGCAGTCAAGTCAGCTGCATTTACTGCTCTGGATGATTATATGCACGCAACATCGCACAAGCAACACACACACACACACACACACACACACTGCTTGTGATCCAACACTGATGGAGTAAGACACAGTCTCCCCCCCCCAGCAGTAAGGCGTACTGTGTGTGTAGAAATGTGCGCAATGACGTCATGCCACTCCCCCTCCCTCCAAGCAGTCAGCCCACCCTTCCATACCTCTTGTCTATCCAATGTACAGACACAGTTGCCTTCTAGACTAACAGGGCTGCCTGCCACAGCAGAATGAGTAGTTATCCGGTGCTTATACATAATTAATACTTTAAAGGCAGACTGTAAATGCTGCCGGTGTGCTACCCGAACATCTCATTTTCTGTCTGTACAACCCACAAAATGCAGAGCCTGATGCAAACAAAAAGGCACAGGCAGACAGAGAAGATGCAAAGAAGAAAAAGAAGACAAACAAAAGTGCAGGTTGTATGTCTCATTCATTAGCCTGCATTGTTTCAAACCAACCAAAGCAGAGACCAAACGTTGCTTCCACTATCATCAGTATCCTCGTTGCTAGAGAGTAGCCGCCACTCTCCAGAGCAGATTGCTGTTATGAAGCTCACAGCGGCGTTAAGCCCTCTCAGGCAAAAAGAGGGAGGGAGACGGAGAGAGACTCTGAGAGTGCAACATATGGAGCACGTAGTGGGAGTGGAGCGCAGCTTTCAATTATCACAATTCCATAAACATGCGGGGTGGAAAAATGAGTAGATAACACTGGGAGAAAAATGAAGGGAGATGATAGACAGCTCAGACTCGCCGCGCGAACTACTACTCGCATTGTCTGGGCTTTGCTAAGCCTGTCACAGAAAATGACAGAGGGAGAACATAAGAACCACAATGCTGAATTGATTAGAGGCATTCCACGCTGCCTGTAGAGAGCCGAGCACCGCACAGTGTCGGCCATCTTTGTCTGTCCTGCCAGAGGCTAAACATGGCCCTGCCCTCCCCCTCCTCCTGAGGCCCTAAACCCTGGGAGTACCGCTCACTGCAGAGAGGCCAAAAGACTTACTGAGAGAAAGAAACGAAACAAGGAGGAGGGAAAGAGGTGAAGAAGCAGAGCAGAGGAGACAGAAGGGGAGAAATTAGGAGAGAGAAAGGAGGCAGATTAAGGTGAGAGCAGTAAAAAAAAAAACCCATCTCATTTCTTCTCACTTAAAATCACAACTATCCTCCTCACTGCAACCCGCAGGGTACAAGACTGCCCCTTTATTCACTGAGGTGATATAAATCTGAGAGTCATGCTTTGGGGCTGAACACAATAGCACCTCCCCTCCCTCCCATGGCTCAGCTTGGCCTGTGGCATTCTTTTAGCACTCCTCAGACAGACAGGGGTTCAACTATTTCTCAAAAAGGATATTTATTAGGAAAACATAAAGTATGTTTCTTGTGGAACAAGCTAAAAAAAATAAAAGAGGCAAGAGTCACTGTTAATAAAAACGAATCAGTGCATTCATCACTGTCCTGAAAGCAGTCAAGACAAGACAAGCCAGTTAATTCTCCCCTTGACTAGCTAAAGATGGCTGGCCCCTTGGGTCCATAATGGCTGTGCAGTTTTCTTTGTGCAGTCAACTCTGGAGCGAGGGCCCCTGTGTACGACCACAATGCTACAAAGACTGGGAGAAGAGGGATACACAGAGGGCAGACTTTTCTCTTTACAAGGAAAGGCTTTAAATGTGAAAAAAAAACCAGCTCCGTTATTCGAAGGAGAAAAATCAGTCAAAGATCGGAGAGCGCGGGATTAAGTCTGCGTTTTCAAGTGCGAGAGTGTAAAATCAATGCAGTGCTTTTCAACCCAAAACCCCCAATCCCTGTAAGTGTTTGAGCAGCAACCGGCTTCTCTCGCGACTGTTCACAGTGGCCTTTGCAATATGGCAGCCAGAGAGCGTTGTTACAACCTGTAACCCTCAAACCAAATGCCCTATTCCGCCTCCTCCTCCTCCTCTTCCTCCTTCCACTGTAACACTAGAGCTTTGCTTTAAACAATACCAGATCCTCCCTTCTCCCACACGACAGGCCCCCAGCGCACCTCGTTAACAGGAAACCTCTGTTTATTTTCTCTGCCTTTCAAACACACTTCTTCCTCTGCAAACCCTGTTAGTGACCACCCCCTCATGCACTGGCGACAACACCAGCCAGGATCTATGACTTCCTTCAGGAGGTGGCAACCAGAAGTAAAGAAGGAAAGACATATCCCAAACCCGCAGACAAAGGAGACGGCAGGGGAGGGAGGGAACGGGGGAGGTCATGCAGGCAACGGCAGCAGCAGCAGCTTGGTGTTAGCAAGGAATGTCAAGCAGTTCAGCTAAGCTAGCAGGCTTGCTGAGCTAACAGCTTAGTTAACGAATGCCCCGAGGACAAGGGAGGCTCGAGTATGTGAGATCAGGGCTGGTACTGGTGTTGACACACACACACACACACACACACACACACACACACACACACACACACACACACACACACACACACGAAATGGTAGGGAGGGCATAAAGTTGGAGTGTTCACCTAGCCTGTCGGAAGGGGAAATAAAGCACAACCAAAAGAACAAAAGGGTGATTGTGGCATTTGGAGGCAGAGATGGGATCTGGGAGGACTAATCTGCTGCTCCAACATGATAAGATTAGAGAAGGGGGAGGCAGGAAGAGCTGGCTGGGAAGATCACACGTACACTCGCGCAAGCACACAAAGATGATGGATATGATTGGGAGGGTTTTCCACTCGGCTTTTCTCTCTTCCCCATTTTCGTTCTTCCTCTCCCTCTTTTTCTCCTGCTCTCTGTGAGACGGAGAGATCTGCCAGCACACCAGCACTCAATAAGCACTTCCATCTGGACGGCACACACAGACACACTTAAAAAAAATAAAAAAAATATATTGCATGTGTGTGAACATGCAGTTGTGAGGTACAAGAGATCTGCTGTGCTCACGCAATCTCAGACATCTCAGTGACTGACAAAGGAGGTTGTTAAAAAGTAATGCTAGCGTGCTGTGTGAACAAACACACACACACACACAAATACACACACACACAAATAACAGGCTTTCAGGATAAGCACCTCTATTCTTCTCCCAAGCCGGCAGCAGCAGCAGGCTGGGACTCTGTGTCAGAGGTAAGAGAAAGCAACTCTAAATCAGACTGTCAGAGCCAGCAGCAGCAGGATCCCTCTCTTCAATCCTCTTCTCCTTATGGGCTTCACCGTGTGCACTTGGCTACTTGGAGGAAGCCTTTGCCCCTCAAGCCTCATTCTTTGAGCCACACATAATAACACTAAGCAAATGCTGATTACAACGTTTGTTGGGCGGAACTGTGCACAGCCTTCTTGTATGCCTGGCAACAAGAAAATAAATAAATAAATAAATAAATATATAATGTGTGAGATTGTGTGGGAGGCATGGGGGGGGGGGGGGGGGGGGGGGGGGTGGAGGGAAGGGGCAAGGTGAGTCCCAGCTGTGGTGGCGAAGCTGGCAGGACCTTTTACACCATGCCTACACATGGGTGTCTCTCTCGCTGCCTCTCTTTGGCTTGACCTGTTTGGATATTAAATCGGCACCCTCTGCTTTGAACACACTGGGCCCATCTGTCAGCCCGGCTCCATATTGGATTGGATGAGCATTAGCCGATTCAGAGTGGGCAGATTTGCTCTCGTTTCGCTTTGTGTGTGTGTGTGTGTGTGTGTGCCTTTGAATGCCTGTCTTAAATTTAAAACCCACTTTCACAGAATCAAGCCCACAGGGTTTAGATCACTTTACGATGGACTCGCTGGCCGGGTCGGCGTACAAATTGATGACATACAGCAACACATGTGAGGATGTTAACAGGTCCTCTTGTCATCGAGGCAAAAAAACACAGCAGAGAATCGAGGAAGGGGGGGGGGGGAGAGAAGAAGAATGAGTCACGCGGAGCTCACAGATGATACTAATTAAGACTTCGGGGCTGAGGACCACTACTGGTGGATCATACTGCCAACCACAGGCACCCTTTTACACACTAGAGAGTCACAAGCACCCCACATGACTGCGACACTGAGGTTCACAACTTTTTCCAACCCTCTGCTTCGCTCCACAGTCTGTTTCACTTCTCCTTTATTTCAAATGTTTCCTCGAGGAATACAGCAAACTAATAGCAGGAATAATAAGATATCTGCTTTAAAAGATCGCGCTGGATTCCTTCTAGAAAGAGAGAGGCAGTGAGACTTGAGAACACTAGCGCTGGCTGTTTGCGGCATAAAACAGCCGAGCTGCGTCCAACTTAAATATTTGTCTTTGCCTCCAACACACTTCTGTTTCACGTCAGTTTAAGCCAGGAAATTTAACACAAGTTAAGTGATGGTGCAGATAGCAGCACTGTTAAAAGTCAAAGGGAGAGAGGGGTTATAAAATGATGCTCACTAACAGCACAAAACAGTCAAAGAGCACCTGGCAACTTATGCTCAGTGATTTAGGCTAAATGCTAATACACACACATAGAGAGAGACACACATTAGCACAGTCAGAAATCTTTGCAGCGCTTTGCAGGGGTAGAGACTAGAATGCAGATCCGAGTAAGACTTCAAACGCAGGCTGCAGGAGGACAGATGGAGGCGGTTAGGAGAGCTCATATCTCAGTGTTCAGATCATAATACTGACTTTATTTCCCAAGCTCTCCCTCTCAGCCAGACATAGAGTTAAAGCCTGCCAGAAAACATTGTCATTTCTGCCTTCAGCCTTTCATTTAGCCGCTTCAAAGCCATCTCGCTTTGATACCTGGCTTCCCCGTGCGTGTTAGTGTATTCGCCAGCGTGCCTGTATGTGTGTGTGTGCTTGTGCATAGCCTGGGATGTTCTCAAGAGAGCGGAGACTTGTCTGGTCTCAAGGTAATGCCCGTGAGTCAGGGGACACAGAGAGACACAAACACACAATGAGGGAAGAAAAAATGGAGGAATGCTGACGTTTTGAGAGGACACTGGCTTTTTCTTGCGCAGACCCTTTAAACCGCCGGGTGTTTCATTTGCCTGTAATCCATTGTGTTAGCTGTGCCTTGTTAGCATAGCCTGGTGAAGTAATGAGACATCTCACTAATACTTACTAGACTGCTGCTATAGAGAAAGAGAGGAGGAATGCTCACAGAGAGGGGCGCAGAAAGGATATGACTATCAGACTGTGTGTGTGTGTGGATTTGTCATACTGGACGTTTGCCCAGCAAGCTAATCCAAACCCTGCATATGTGTGTGTCTGTGCGTGTGTGTGTGTATGTGTGAGGACCAGTGGCAGCCTCTTGAGCAGGGTATGGCAGAGATGGAGCTGAGTGCTGTAATGGAAGACAGGAAATGAGAAGGCATGCTTAAGCCAGTGCTAATCGATGTCCCCCCCACCACCCCCGTCGCCTTGGTATAATTCACACACAAATTTATCACGTAGTGCGTGTGCGTGTGGGTTGTATATCTTCTCAACAATGCACTGGGGAGTCAGAAAGGTGCTGTGCATGTGTACAAATTTGTAGCACTTCAAAGACTGACGCAGTGTGTGCTCATGTGAATGCTTTGGAGGTCTTTATGTGAGAGCAGCTGTCAGGCCATCAGGAGCGTCTAGAGGGAGAGCGTGTGACAGTGACACAGATACAAGAAGCTGAGGCACCTCCTGCACGTCTGTACGGTCAGAAAACACACGTTAATGCACAATTATGATCCTTCTTGCAATACAAATCTCATTTCCGCATGCACACGCAAACAAAACTGCATCCATTTAAAAGAACAAACGTGGACGGAGCGGCGACAGTCAGCCATGGATAGAGAGAAACAAGCGGAGTGTATTAACACGAGCATGCAAAAACAGATCTTAACGCAGAGTGTGAAAACCGGACGGACAGCTTAAACCACCGCAAGCTCAAGCACTTGTGATTGTTTTGTTTTTATCAGCCCGCTGCTCCCAAAGATATCCATCTCTCCGGCTCCCTTCCCCTGCTTTATCTCGGTCTGAAGGTGACCTTGCCTGTCTGTCAGTCTCTAGTGATGACACTGGCCCTATCAGTAATACATCATGTAAGCAGTGTATCAGCCAGATGCCGCACTAGCTGAGCAGTGGGTGGTCTGTCAGGCATGCCTGCTTTGTACAATATGCAAATAATCACATGCAAATTACCTGACTCTGTGTGACTGTGTGTGTGTGTGTGTGTGACAATATATCCGGGTGGATGCAAATGAAGAACGCTATCAGATGTGCGCTAAAAGACTTAAAGACATTACGGGCGTTTCACCAAACACAGTTACAGCTCACAAAAATCAAAAGGCTACTCAGAGAAAATGTCTGAAAGCTGGGGAGGAATGTGATTATAACACATGTGTGCACACACGCACACACACACACCCACATAGAGGCCAGGAGCTTTGAGCAGCCTCCTGCTGTGCTGCAACAAGAGATGTATTGTAGACAACACAGCTGCAATAACAAGGCTGGCCCAGTGCTAGAAGGAGCTGTGCTGCACGACTTTTCGTCTAGACCGACAAGAACAGCCGCCATATTGTAACATGATTATGGACTGGAGTCTCTGCGTGTATTTTTAAGTGCAATGAATTTAAAGTGATAGGGATGCAGCTGCTTTGTTTTTTAATAAAATTTCATATTTTGCCTAAAATGCACATTACAATGCATCAAACATAAAAATGTATTTCCTCAAATGGATCCGACACCTTTTAAGGAGTCTGATGGAAAATACCGGATCTTTGTAATAGTATTAAAAGCTGAATATTTTGTAGGTTCCTCCTACATGATTAACTCAGGTTTGTTTTTTTAACTTTCAAGTACAAGAAAAATCAAAAGATGCTTTGCTATCATATCATCCCGAAGGTACTGAAGGTAGGCTGAGTTAATAAGAAAGGGAAAAATGTAAATTAGCTGGCTAGAATTACTTTCCATTTAAATCTAGTGTAAAATAATACAAATAAATTCACTGCGACTTAAATGTAAGTGAATAATGGCGAGAAATCTGACGCGGGTGACGTAAGAGCAGGATAAAAGATGCAGGAATCTATAAATGATTGATCTGAGTTATAAGTTACATCCTAATCTGCATTAACTGAGCACCTGAACACCTTCAGATTTTTTGTCTGCACGTTACACATTCGGTGAAGACTTTCAATACGATGCATCACCTTTTTATTCATAATCGATCGTTTCGTTTAAACTCCTCTTCCACTGTGTTAGGTTATTTGAACGCAAGATAAAAAAAAGCAAAAACAGAAAAAAAACATTCAGCTGACGTGACATTGATGTAACGGGTGGCCGTTCTGCAAGGACAACCAACAAAGCGTCTTGATTAAATAGGAACAAACAGGCATATTTTAAGCCCTGCGAATTAAGAGCTGCAGATCCTTTGCGAGGTCTCGTGTTGCGGTTGACTTCCCAAACTCCAGCAAAAATAAAACATACACGGTTAAGTAAACAATTGCTCGCTAATGCAGAACATGGGGAAAACAACAGAGTCATGACGAGCGGCGTGTCAAACACGCTGGTTATCGTTCGCACATACCCAAACACAGCACCCACAGCGAGAGAGAGGAGAGAGAGGGTGAGACAAAGAGGCTGAACAACACACCAACATCTCTACTCTCTGCAACCCAGGCACATCAAAGCCTTCTCCGCCCATTTATCTGCATGTGCCTGTAAATCAAAAGGCATACTTTGAACCTGCACGCACGCACGCACGCACACACGCACGCACACACAGGCTCAAGCAGCATTTGCTTTGTGCAGCAGAGTCCAAGACTGGGGTAGGGAAGGTAAAGGATTTTGCTGTAGACGAGGGAATTACGCGCCTCAGCTCACTCTGTCAAGGGGGGAGAGGAGAATGACTGTTTACCAAAAAGAGAGAGAGGGGTGGTGGGAGGGTCATTGCTGTGTCTCAGGCAGTGCTTTCCTGTCTGCGAGTCACCTCTTCACTTTTTCACCCTTCACTTAGCCCCGCCGCCATCATTGAAATGAGACACACATCTACCCCACCTTAAAAACGGCTCTATGCTCTGACAGATGAGAAGCCAGGTCAATGCAATTAGTTGTAACAGCATGTACAGGGGCAGACACTATGAACAGGAAAACAAGACGAATAAATGGACAAACACATTCAGAACCCCATGGAGAGAGAACCTAAGGAATGCACCCACACACACACTCACACAGATGATCTGTGCATCCCAGTGTGACCATATGGTTTGGCGGGGACTTCCTACCCACCGCAGAGGAAGTGTCCGTTTACAGTGCACAGTTCAGTTGTCTGCCATCACATCCTGTCTCCCAGCTTTAAACGGCAATACGAAGCCTGCTCTGCTCAGCCCAGTCACAGCTTTGAAGTTAAATCAAGCAGAAAGGAGACACAGTTCGCCATACCGTGCAATCAGCATTGGCATGAGATCTGGTGGGCCGCACGCAACCTCAAACAACAAAGCAACATAAAGGGAGATTCACTTTCTGCAGCTCGTATGTGTGAAGATGGTTCACTTTTCAGCCAGCGTTGCTGGTGGTGTGTCTGACACCCACCTGTCCTTGGGTAGAGTGTGCTTAGGTGTTCTTAAAGCCAGCTTTTTGTAACAGTGGATGCGTGTAACAGATTGCATGCGGAGAGCGATATGATAGGCTTATGATGGAATGATCCAGCAGACATTGACTAACAGTATGTGAAGTAAAACGGGGCGGGGGTTATTGATGACTCTCTTAAAAAAGTGGGTATCATTGCCATGGCAGCCCATGCGTTATCACCACGCAGCCACGCCCAGTCCCCCCGGTTCAGACCAATGGGCAGCCAGCTGCCAAGCAAACAATCCCCAGCAGTGCTGGAATGGTTGCGGGCGAGAGGAGAATGCTAAATGTGCCACTTCATCTGGTGATTGACACAGAGCCTCTTGTTTACAGGCGCCATGGAGATTTGCATCTTTTTACCACTGCCACTCCTTCTCCTCTTCTCTCTCATTTCTCGCCTTCTCCTTTGTGTCCCCTTGCTTCACTCCCACAATCCTCCCCGTTTGTGGCGGCTCTGCATGAAGTGGATATTACCCCACCCTGCTGCTATGATATTGATCAGCCTCCTCCTTCCCTCTCCTCCTTTTCTTCATAGCCCACTGCATTGATTCCACCTCTCCCTCCGAGCCCGCCAGCTAGGAGTGATTACACACGCTGCTCACATACAGAGATGCAAACACACACACACAAGCATACACATTAGTCTTCGGTAGGGATGTGGGACATGTAGCCTTGCTTTACTTTAAAGGCTATAAAGCTCAGCGGCTGCTGCACCAGTCCAGTGAAAACACTGCTTCTTTTCACTCAATCAAACCCAGTGACTGCCAGCTTAGCATGACATATTACCATAATAAACATCTTTGTTATAGCATGTTAGCATAGCACACCAGCCATCTGGCATAAAGCTGACTGTGCTCTAGTGTTTTCTGTCAGGCTGGTGCTAAAGATGGCTGTGGTAGGGCTTGACAGGTGGACTCCAGACACCTTGTGATTCTGTGCAGAGCCACACGGAGCACATACACACTCCTTATATGGGCCTGCGGTGCTGCACTCACCAGCTACACACCAAAAGCTCTCCTACTAAAGTAAAAACAGTGAAATAAAACAGCTAGGAGTGGGTGTTAGAACAGCACAAGCAAAATACCTAATCACAAACTCAGCTCATCTGTGTCCACTTGAGCATAAAAATATTTCCCCACGTGTGAATGGACAGCCATGCTGACCATGAACATGACACCAGAAGTCGCGCCCCCGCCTAAAAACCCACGGGCAGCAGGAGCTCTTGGCTCGTCTGTACATGCTTGGACGTTAATTTGTTAACCAACCCTCTCAAATTGACCAGACAGTATCCCTGCTAACAATAGCGCGTGAAGTGCGAAAGGTTTGAGGTGGGGAGTCCTAGCCGATGAGCTAACGTAGGCAGTGTGGGCTGATGCAGCAAGAACAACCACTTATCTCTGTGTAACCTCTCTCCGGCAGCGGCAACAATCCAGAGGAGTGTCTACACCAACAGGCCAGAGATCCCACATATTATGCACACCCTCGCTGCCATTTGGCATTTAAATGGCATTTTAGCATGGCAGCAAACAGTTTGCACACAATTATGGCTAGCTGTTGCTGTGTAATGAGTTGAGCTAGTGTCTCTAAAAAAGCCACTGCTACTCTTAAGGGTAACCAATGTCTCTGCTTAATCCCAAGGAAGACTGGATGTTAGAAAGGATGGGCAGTCAAACCCGATACTGAACCAGCCTGAGGCTAAATTATTAATTATTAAATCATTGATAAGCTAAGACCTAATCAGTTCTGTTCTCTGCATTAAAGAAATTCAGAAAATAGATTGCTACATAATGCTACGGAAGCATTACCTTGCACAACTGGTCTCACCGACTCTACTTTTTTCCCTAATTTGCAATAAGATTAAGAGATTTGTCTGTGATGCAATTACGCTATTCCCAATCCAGAAAAGATCTCTCTCTCTCCCTGAGTCTGAGGGGCGGGGCGCTCTCCCTCTCTCTCCCACACACACACACACACACACGCACACGCACACACACACACACACAGCTGTTTCATGCAGCACACAAAAAGGCACTGCTCTTAATGACAATGCAGGAGAGAACCAAACGCCTCAAAAGCATAGTTACACTCCATTAGAGTCTGCGCTGACAATGCTTCTTGGCACAAGGGCAACAAGTCTTTTGCATTTGAGGGCACAAACAGAAGCAGACTGTTCGAAAAACCCAGTCAAAGCCAAGCGCAGAGATGTACAGCGTATGACTGCCGAGCTCACAGCCTATCTCGCCTTTCCCCAGCTAT